>NC_133765.1:22357035-22692035 GCF_036562045.2 Rhinolophus sinicus
CTCAGTTTCCTCCTCTGGCAAATGGGCTCATGTCATGTCCTCCTCTCAGGCCACACAGAGGGCGCAGTTCCTTGATGCCGGTAACATGTCCATCACAACCTGAAATCAGCAGCTGTGATGCTTATAGGACACGGCTGTGGGTGACGCCCTGTAAGTGGGGTCACTAGGTGTAAAATGCACCAACTCAGGTGGTGCTTGGAAAGGGCTTTTGTAAACTGTGAAGTGAGGGGTACTTGTGAACCACCGTGGAGCCAGCAGCCCCCATGTGCCCCAAGAGAGCCCCTCGGTGGGGCCCTTCCCCCATCTACCATTCACCTTCCGCTTTGCAAGTTTCCCCAATTTCACTTCCCCTAATGCTCACATTTATTCAATGCTGTTCTTTATATCAACTCCTTCTTTGAAGTTAAAGGACTATCCCTGAAAAGGACATTTTATACTATCGTAAACGGCAAGTTCGTTTCACTTGCCCTAAATAGACAATGGTCTTAAACCCAAATGCGATGCAAACAGAGCAGAGTGATTTTGTGAGAATCCAGCCAGGTGCTGCTCTGAGCCTGTGGCCTGTTTGTTCTTTGTTAAAAAGGGAGATTGCCAAAGGGGCGCCGTTAAAGACACCTCCAATCCAGGACTGTCTTCTAGTTAGTAATCAGGAAAGTGATCAGAAAGGAGACCGATGCTTTCGTTAGATAATTCTTGAAGATGGGTCCATGAATCCTCCTTAAATCATCTCTCAGGATACATGCCCTCACCATGGGAAACCATGCTCTAGTCCCAGCCCCTCCTTTGCCTCTCTTCCTGGAACAGTGGAGCCAGGGTGGGGGCGGGGTTGGACTCAGCCAAAGTCATAGTTGAGAGCGCAACCACCACTAGAACTCGGGTTTTTAAACTCCTAATCCAATGCTCTTTCTACTGTACTAGACTCCCTTTGCTTCTACTTTGCAGAGGCCTACGGGCAATCCATTGCTTTATACCAAATGGGTGAGACTAGTGTGGGTATTTTAGGCACTGGGTGGCAGAGACGTCACGCCTCACATGCCACAGCCTGGGAACAGGGCCAACCCTGATGATTACCCTTCACCCTGGTAAGGACCAGGGCGTTTAGGGCTGAGCCCAGTGCCTTCAACTCTTGGAACCTCAGTTTGTCTACCTGCTAAATGGTCATAGTCATCCCATCCTGGGAGGATTATTGAGAGGCTCGGTTGTGGTAAATAGACAGTGACTCTTGAAGCACTTGGAGGAGGCATGGGCAGGGTACCCTCTGTCAGCATGGTCACCATTGTGAAGGGCAGGGGCCTGGGCTTGAGGCCGGGCTCCCTGTGTCAGCAGTTGTGGTGTAACAGTGAGCGGTGTTGGTTGGATGGATTTGCAAATTTCTGAGGTTCGCACGGAAGTAGGAAACCCCTGCCTGTCCAGTTGGGCTCCAGGGAGCTGAGTCCTGAGATGTGGGCAGTGATTGGAGCCAAAATGTCCCTGGTGGTTTGTGTGGCTGAAGAAGAAGGAGCTTTGTGCAGGGGTTGGGGCAACATTCCGGGTTCCAGCTCTGCTCCAGATTCCCTGGGGTCTTGGTCTCGGCAGTTTTCCTCTCGGGCCTTGCTTTGCTCGTCTGTGAAATGAGGACCACTAGTCGTCAGACATCCCAGTTCTCACTCAGTCAGTCATGCAGGCAATACTGACTCATCCCCTCCTCTGTGCGGACTCAGGTGCTGGAACAGACGGAGAATAATAACGCTGTGCCCAAATCGTCAGTGAGGTGACACGAGGTGACAAATGCAGGAATCCCTGATGTGGACCGTCAGGAGGTGACCTGGTCTCCCCACCAGGAATGGTGTGCAGAGAGAGTGAAGGCTTAAGAGATCCTGGGCCTCGAATCTGGAAACCCCGGCAGGTCAGGGTCAGTCTGATTTGATATCAAGCTGTTCTAAACCTCCTTACACGGAGTGGGGGGGGAGGCAGAATGATCTTGGTGGGGGGTGGTGAGAGGGAACTTGATACTAGTCCAGTCTGCTCCCCACACGCCAATTCTTGGAGTTCTTACTCTGCCTTCCGAACAACGGTGGTTCTCTCAGCTTTCTGTGAAATGTGAAGAGCCTTGTCTCGTGTTACTGATCTGAAACACAGTGGGCTGGTGACGCACCTGGGCTTCCAGATGGGGCCACCCGCTCCCAACTCCAGGCCCACCTGGGTGCCACCCCAGCTGCTGAACAGAACCCTCTTGGGCAGCCAACAGGGCTGTGGTGTTCAACCACAGAGACCCTTTAAGGAAGAAGATGGTTCTTCTCGAAATCTACTTTCAAACCCTCCGTCTACATCAAGGAGAAATTCTCCCCTCGATGCTAGGGTGTCTTTAACTCCTCTCTAGCCCCGCCTGACCACCTTTTGCAAGAAAGAGAGAGAGAGAAGGCAGGCGTCCAGCTCAGAGCAATAGGCAAACAGTAGCATCAGTGGTCCTGAGATTGAGTGATATGCATTTTTCCCCTCGTGTTTATTTTTATTTCCCTTTCAGGGCTGGGTATGCTGCTTTTCCAGTTGTCTGTAATGATGATATAAGTTTCCATGCAAAATAAATGTATTTAAGTAACTTGATTTGAAGGAAACATAACATCCAGACACTTCCCTCAGGCGCCACGTGGGTAAAGCAGGACTCAGGAAGATGGGAACTGCTGTCCTGGATGGTGGGAGCCATTGCAGGTCTGTGAGCAGGGGAAGGGCCACCCGTCTCCCTGGAGGTGCTGGGTACCAGGAGTTAGGCCCAGGCCTATCCTGAGGCCTATCCTGAGTCCGTAAGGCCCCAGGCCCTGAACTTCCATGGTGATAGAGAAATAGAGAGACAATAAGGCAGTGAACCTTGGTGGAGGGTTTATGAGGCGGCCATGCTCGAATGGTTGAAAGTTAGGGAAAATGTATTTATTACAACACTTTTCATGGGTAAGTTATCATTTTGTCAAACTTTATTAGAGGGACTAATTAATGGGTTGTAAAAAGTACTAGTGCGTGGCCAGAGAAAGAGCTGGTCCTGGGCACATTGGCAGCCCCAGGATTTATGACCCCTTGGTTCCCCATTTATTAATGCAGAGAAGGCACATGGAGTGGGTTATATATGGGTTGGTGCAGAGCCGCCTCCCCTCCCCGGAGGCTGGTGGGCTTGGGAGGGGGTGCAGGCAGGCGTTCTCCAGCCACTGCCTTCTGGGGAACGTGGAGAGGGGCAGGGGCTTGGGCTAGGAGGGGGACACCTTGCTGTGTGATCTTGGATGACACTCCTGTCTCTCAGCCTCAGTTTCCTTGTCTGTGCAACTCAGGGTGGATATGAGGAGCCAAGAGGGTCGTGAGTAAGGACATGTCTTGTAAACTGTAAAGGTCTCTGCCACATGAGACCAGCTGCTGCAGGATGACGCCGCATGGTGGCAGGTCAGGCAGACAGCGAGACTGACCCTGCCGGAGCCCCACTCTCTGGCAGGGGCTGGGCAAATCCTTCTTTTGCTCCATTCCCCTAATCCACGCTCTTCCCCCAGCCTTTTGCAAGGAGGCTCCTTCTCATCTCTCAGCTCTCAGCTCAGGGGCCTCATCCTCCAGGAGGCCCCCGTACCCCCACTCCACCACCAGGAGGCCCCCGTACCCCCACTCCACCGCCGCCCCCTGTGCTGTTCTCTCTACATGATGCTCAGGTTATTTCTCCCAGGCCCCATGCAGTCTTTGCTTCCCTGGGTACTGTCTGACTCCTCCGCGTGATAACAGGGCAGAGACTGGGTGCGTGCGTGACTTGCTCTGTCCCTGAGGACAGAAGAGATGCAATAGGGGCTCATACATTTGCTGAAATGATGAGGCAGGACCTGTGAGCGTCAAGGTTGTGAGGTGGGACCACAAAGGGCGCATGTAAGGAAGTGACAGAACGTACCCCCTGGGCAGCGACCACAGTAGGCACTCAGTACACGCAGGTCACTGGGTGGGGGGGTGGATTTTGGCCTTCTCCTGATCTCCTGAGGCAGTGGTGGGGCCAACAGGACCTCAACTTCTGGGATGTTTCCCCTCGGTCCAGGCCATGAGGTATGCAGGCGGCTCAGCGGGGTTCCTTAGAGGAGGATCCCTTGGACCCTCGATGGAGATGATACTCAGGGGCCTTGAGTGAGAACACACATCCTTATATGTTGTTTCTCAAAGTCCTCCTCACTGCAAATGGTCTGAACTTGCGGGGAGAGGGTGTCCCCAAGCTAAAAACACCAACAACAGAAACTGACCTAGGTTAGGAAGCCAGGAGGGTCACGGTATCCTACAACCACGGGTTCAAATCCTGACTCCCCCACTTACTGGCTGTGAAAGCTTGGCTACTCAGCCTCGGGTTCCCCATCTGTAGAGTGAGGACGCTGAACGTGTGGGGATTTGGGATGATATCTGGAAGCTCCTGGCACCAGGAGGCCCTTGGAAACTGGGTGGCCTTGCCTTAGTCTGTCTCAGTCTGGGTTGGGCCAAGGGCAGGGAGCGGGAGCCTCAGCCACTCCCAGGCTCAGCTTTCACCTGAGTGGAGCCTCGTGACTTCTGAGGACAGCTGGCCCCTGGCGGGGGACAAGCTCCTCTTTCGGTGTCTTGATGGGTGTGGTATGAGGTCAGCGAATGTTAACCTGGCAGGGACCACTCCGCAGGGTCAGGGGAATGACAGGAGAGGAAGGTGGGTTTGAGGAATAAACGACCATGGTCTGTACTTCTACTTGCTGCCTTGTTTTCCCAGCAGGGGACTGAGGCCCACAGGTAACATGCTCAGCCCCCTTCAGGTGGGGGTTGTCAATTCTTTGGCCTTCCAGGCTACTAGGAGCGGTGGCCAGGCACTTCTCCTGCCCTGGGCATCCATGTGGAGTTTCATGTGCTTCGATCACTTCCTCCTCCTCACATTGCTGGGCGGTTGGCATGGTGATCCCATTCTCCAGTTCAGGAAACTGAGGCTCAGGAATTGAAGGCATGTGGTACCAACAGACTGCCGGTACCGGGTGCGGGCAGACTGTGAGGGTATAAGACACAATCCCTACCCTGGAGGACCTCTCTGTCCAATGGGGATGAACCCAGAATGACAGACCGGGATCAGAGACAGACCGAAAACAGAGGCACTTCCTGGAGAAGTGGACATTTTAGCTGGGTATTAGCTGAGCATGAGTTTTCTAGGGACAGAAAGAGGGGAATGGTGTTCCAGGCAGAGGGACCAGCATCAGCAAAGGTGCAGAGGAGGAAGAGGAACTGATGGCCGGTTTGATGAGGCTGGGATGAGGAGGGAACGTTGGGATATGGCAGGAGATGAGGGAGGATGGGCAAGCAGAAAGCCCTGAAAAGCCCTGAAGGGCAGGCCAAGGAGTGTGGCTGAGAGGAGAAATCCGACGGAGGAGTCAACAGCCTTTTGGCTCTTTCTTCCTGTCTCCTTTCTCTCCTTCTAGAGACTTCTAGGACTCTTCCCAGCACTTCGCTTTGGACTTTCAAGATTAGATTCCAGCTGTGGCCAGCTGCTGGAATTGGCACCCACCGTGGGACAGGGGTGTGGGGTGAGCCTTCAGGCCTCTCCGGCTTACAGCTAAGAAGGGGAAACTGTACATGTCAGCAAGCATTGGGCACCTACTGTGTGCCAGGCATTGGGGAATGGAGAAGAATGGGTACGGTTTCTGCTCCAGGATGGGGGCCAAGACACCCGATTCTGTAAGTGTCAGAAGAGCTGGACATTGGGGCTCAGGTGGGTTGTCCAAGAAAAGGAAAATAAGGAAGACCTAGAGAGGTCCTGCTCAAGGTGAGTCTGTAAAGAAATACCATTGTTTCCCAGAGGCACAAAAGGAATTCCAGGTGCAGGGGGGCATGGAGGTGAGAAACCACTTGCGGCCTCTGTAAGACTTCCCCAAGAGTGCACGGTGAACCAGTGGCAGAATCAGCCTCTTTCTGAGGGCCCTCATCAGAAGTTGGGGTGATCCTGCCTGGTTGCCTTTGAGGTCATGAAGCCTGATCTGTACATATAGGTGCTGCTTGCAAGGGGCACATGAAATCTATTTAGGAGAACAAACACTCTGGATGTGTTTGGCACCTCCATTATTTGCAAGCAAACAGAGCCCGCTAATTGTAGCAGGAACCTGGGCTCCATTAAAACAGCCCCCAAGGACTAGTTAGAAAGCTGTTGGCAGTGCGAGTGCCTTGTACCTTCAGGAAGATGCTCTTTCTCTAAAAAGCTGATTTATCCAGTCAGCCGCTCAACAAACATTTATCCAGCGTGCCCAGCACACCAAGCCCTGTGCCAGGCTCCAGAGACACGTGGTAAATGGGATGTATACAGCCCTGCCTCCCTGGGGCTGACACGGAGTTACAGTTGTGATAGGGGCCGAGAGGGCAGAGGAGAGGGTGGTGAGAGAGAAAATAGGGCAGGAGGGGACTCGGTTTGGTTTGAGCAAGTGATTTGTTTGAGAGATGATTCTAGAAAGCACCTGAAGAGGGATGAGATGGTGGGACAGGGAGGGGAAGGCAGCTCATACAGAGTATATGAATTGTTTATGATGGTGGGCAACTGGAATTCCAGCCTGGGGACGGACCTCGGGAGACTGTTGAATATGCCTCTCAGGAGTGTGCCCCCTTGTTGCTACTGTAAATGACCACAAACAGAGTGGCTTGAAACAGCACACATTTATTCCCTGACAGTTCTGGAGGTCTGAAGTTCTAAGATTAAGGCATTGGCAGTGTTAAAAAACAAAATTCAACTTAGCAGATTTTTAAAGATCTTAATGGCTTTACTCAGCAATTATGAATCAGAGAGCATCTAATTGAGCAGATAGAAAGGAGCTCTGAAGAGCTGTAGAAGGCAAGAGATTTCACAGGCAGAAGGGAGCGGGAACAAGGAAGTTATACTAGGCGAAAGGGGACCGGTGATTGCAAGGATAGTTTCTTTTGGGGGATGTCAGGGGTTTATCAAGCAGATGGCCTAACTAGTGTTGATCAGGTAATTCCTGATTGACTGGTTTAAGATTCCATTTTGGAGCCAAAACTATAATTACATCTTGGTTTGGTGACATAGGACTTAGCATAAGTGACTCCATTTGGGTCTTGCTTTCTTGTTTCTAACAGCAGAAATGATTCCTTCTGGAGGCTTCAGGGGAAGAATCCATTTCCTTGCATTTTCTAGCTTTCAGAAGCCTAGCTACTCTTTGGCTTGTGGCCCCATCCTCCATCTGTCACCACATTGCCTCTTTTGGCTCTGACCATCCCACCTCTCTCTTAAAAGGATTCATGTGATGACATTGGACTCACCTAGGTAATCCAGGGTAATCTCATCTCAAGGTCCTTAATCGCATCTGCAAAGCGTCTATTGCCAGGTAAGGTCACATATTTATAGGTAAGGTCACTCGTCACAGGTTCTGGGATTAGGATGTGGGTATCTTTGGGGGCCATTATTCTACCTACCACAGGTACCCACAGTACCTGCTATAGGCAGATGTAGGGAGGCCCCCTTCCCCACACCCCCTCAGTGGCAACGGCATTTAGGTTGAATCTGGAGATTGAAAAGAAGTTTCCCTGTGTAGGGAAAAGTGACCAGGCAATGGATGTGTCTCTCTGCATGTGGTCTGAGCTGATGTGTTCATAGGTCTGACAAGAGGCCAGTATGAATGGAGCCAAGCGAGCAGAAGTGGGAGGTAGAGTCAGGAGGGACACAGTGGGTGATGACGTGGGACTGGCCAGCGGGGACCAGGTCACCGGAAACTTGTAATTTATTCTGAGAGAGAGGGACACTGTTGGAACATTTCAAACAAGAGACTAATCTTATTTGCATTTCGGGACGATGACTCCGGCTGCTGGCCAGAAGATGGGCTGGAGGGGTCAGCAGAAGAGCCGGGAGCACTGTGTTCTGAGCAAGCCCTGAGACGTGTTCTGGACAGAGAGAGGGGTTGGGGATACAGAATGATGGCGGGCCATCAGGAATATTTAAGAGGTAGAAACAAGGACATTGGTGATGGGTTGAGGCCAGCAGAGGAATAAAGTAGGGCCTCCCTTTGCTGGAGGCAGTTTGGGTGCATGGACCTAAACTATGGATTTAGATCAAGTGGCTGATCACTGCCTATGAAAACATCCTTGACACATGGGAAGGATTCCAACTCTTTTCTCAGAAGCATCACCTGGCCCAGTGGCCACAGCCATAGCTGGCGTGGGTGGAAGCAGGGAGCAGTCTTAAAGGTGGGAACTTGGGCTGTAAAAACTAGAATTTCTCTCTCCCATTTTCCCCATCTCCATCCTGCCTCCTTCCTTTCTTTGTTTTCAACTCAAATATCTATTTTAAAATGGAAAGAAGAAAGCAGTATAAAGTCATTACTCCAAGAAGCTCACCCGGCCTTAGATGCGTATTAAGGAAAAAACCACAGTCTTGCCCCATTCCATCCTTCCATTACTATTCTTCAAAGGTTGCAACCACTGCTATCAGTTCCTCCTGTGTCTTTCCAGGCATTTTTGTGATGGTTTGCTTTCTCATACGTTTTATAATTTGGGATTGCACGCTCATCTTTGGTATGCCGTATCTGTGGGAATCCTGGGTGCTGTGATGGAAAGTGTGTCTTGTACCTTCCAGGGAGGTTTAGCATTTGCTTCCACCTGGGTTGCCATGATATCATCATCCCTGTTCTTAATGTGGAGGTTCCCTTTCGTGCAGGGAGTACAAGTCTAAACTCTAAATTGATGTGATTGTAGGTCTATAGTTACAAATTCTTAAGGGAAAATTTTTTCTCCACTCCGAGTCTAAGTCAAGACAGACAAAATTCCTTGTTGCTGCCCTCTGCCTACACATTATGCATATAATTTTTCCCTCCTTCATTCTTCCTTTGAGATATTACCCTTCGGGGATCCTAGTTTTAGGTTGGAGTCTCCAGTCAATACTCCATCTTTGGAAGGTTCAAGGCTTTGCCTCCTGTCCCCATATGGCTGTTAAAACTGGATCCTCTTAGTTCCTGGTAATGTTCTGAAAACCTGTATCTCCCACTCGTCCCCATTTCGAAGAAATGGACGTCTCTTGTCAGTCATTATGCTTGTTTGTCTGGGGAAGGCAGTGTGGCTTAACGGTTAGCAGTGGCTTCCAGACGTCCTCGGTTTGAAGCCTCACCCTGCCACTCACCAAAGATATGACCCTGGGGCACTCATTACTGCACTTCTCTGAGCCTTATTTCTTCATCTGTAAATTGAGGATGATAGCAGTTCTTACATCATAGGATTCTTACAAGGGTTGAGTGAAACAATGAAATGTGATTGCCTAAAATAAAGCATATTAAGCCCTTGATAAAAACTGGCCATGATAATAAATGTCCTTTTATTTTTACACAAATGGGAACAATATAGGCTATATTGTTCTATATCCTGCTTTTTCTGTATATTGTTCCGTATTAGCCCAAAGGGTTCCAGGTCATTTTTTGTAATGGCTGCATAGTACTCCCTTGCATGGATACACCACAATTTATTTAACCCATGCCCTGTCAGTGGGCATCTCAGATGTTTCCAATCCTTTTGCAATAACCAGTAATGTTATGACCAGCATCTTTGTATATCCATATTCTCCATTCACTCATTCCAGTTTATCTCTGGATGTAGGTCACAAAATGGGATATCTCGGGGGTGGAGGTGGGGGTGGGGAAGCAAAGCTTCTTCAAAAGCTCCCTCCATCTTCATTTCTTTACCTGCTTCCCTGACTAAGACCCAGGGAATGTGACAGCTGAAGGGAAATACACAAGGAAGGACCCAAAAGTTGCATGGATGAACACTTCCCCTTCTCTCCTGTCTTATTTTTTTCTACAGTGAAAGATATATTGATTAGACAGTAATTAAGAGCGCTCTGGACAGCATGAGGCACTAACAGCCTCCCAGGTGTTTAATAAGTGCCAAGGCTGCCAAGAAAAAGATTTATTTAGCATCATAACAGGCTATGGATGCCAAGTTTGCCTTCAGCCATGGCACTGTAACACTAAACAGATACAGGGTCAGGGTTTTAATGCTCGCTGGAGAGGGCAACCCAGAGTGGGTAAGGCCAGACAGCTCTGGGTACTAAGCCAGTCACGGCCACAGTTCTGTGATGATGGCCAAGTTATGGACCTCTGTGAATCTCAGTGTCTTCACCTGTACATCAGGGCTAGTGATATCTACTTCATTGGGTTTGGGGGTTCATGGAACGCAGCAGTGAAGAATGTGAATGCCAGGTTCTAATCTAGCCACTTCCACTTATTAGCTGGTGATTCTGGGCAGGCTTCTGAATGCTTTTGAGTCTCATTTTATTCATCTATAATATGGGAATAAAAATAACTCTAGGAGCCCATATTATGGAATTGTGGTTAATAAGATAGGAAGAAAATATGTGCCAAGGACTTAGCCCGGCGCTTGGCACAAATTAAATGCTCAAAAAATTAGTAACTTGTATTATTGCTATTAGAAGTTGGCTGAATGTTAAAGGAGACAATGTATGTATATACACCTGGAAAAATAGGTACCATATTTTCTCGTGTATAATGCGCACCCATGTTTTAGGCCCAAACTCAGGGAAAAGATCTTTCATTTTAATTTTTTAGTACGACCCATGTATAATGTGCATCCTTATTTTTCCCTCACAAATTTGGCAAAATACAGTATATAATGTATATGTAATAGTTCAGGCAATGACGGTTGTGATTACAGATAAAATGGATGGTTCTGTGGTTTAGCACAAGAAAAGTTGATTTCTCACTAACGTCACCGCCCACTGCTGGCATTCCCCGTGGGGTGGCCCTCCTCCAGGAAGTGATTCAGGCACCCAAGCTCCTTCTACCTTGTGGCTCTTCCACATATGGCTTGGAGTCCACCCCATTCAGCTGACAGATTTGGAAAGAAAGGATGGGGAGACGTACCACTTGTTAACCACAGCAGCCCTAAAGTGAGCGGTCACTCCCTCTCATAGTCTATTGGCCAAAACTAGTCATATGACTTCCACTTAGATGCAAGGGGTACTGGGAAATGCAGTCCCTGCCTGATCAGCCATTTACCAGCAACAACTCTGTTATATGGAAAGAAGGCAAGAATCCTTGGTGGTCACCTTGACTTAACCTAACACCCTCATATCCAAAGGGTGACCCAGACATGGCTTGAGAGTGGGAGAGTCTTGCCAAAAGTTATCTAGTGGGTTGGAGCTGGGGGTTTGTAGGGGTGCCTCTCCCTTTCTTGTACCAGGGTAACAGAGGTGCTGGAAACATCATCCCCCAGACGATAGTAATGAGAGCAATGATTCCTGTTGGAGCCTAGACACAGATCGCCCTTGTGATCACGTTTAACCCTCCAAACAGCCCCAACAGAGCGTTTTTATTATTACCATCATCCGTGTCACAGGTGAGGAAACTGAGGCATGGCTACGATGGGCATGCTTTGCCCAAGTTATCACAGCATAGCAAGGGCCAACCCAGGACATGAACTCAGATCTTGAGGTGAACACAGTCATCTTGGGAGGTCAGGATCACGGCAGAGGATCCCTCATTTAGGGTTGGGGAAAGGGACCCTCCACCTCCCCCAGCAGATTTCAGACACCAAGGCCTGCTGGACAAGACCTGGCTCCTAGGACGCTCAATTAAACAAACCAGAGGAAGAACGGAGAAGAACAGTTGTTCTTTCTGGAACCTCTAGTTTGTTCTTTGAGCTGGTTAAACATGGCCCCTGCAACCTCATTGACCCTCTTCTCGGCTCTGTAAGTCCTTGGGTGGCTGCCGCGGACATTTTTGTATACCCCGCCCTTGACACTGAGCCGGACACACTAAGAGACTCAGCGGATATTTGTGGAATAAAAGAAAGGAAAACCTCAAAGGAAAATTGATCTAAATGACAACTGTTTTCACGTGTGTGTGTGTGTCGTTGTGGACTGTGAAGGTTAAACAGAGCCTCGGCTAGGTACTGGACACTTCTCTGCATCCTCGCAGAGCCCTGGGAGGCAAGTCCCATTGACATCTACATGTAGCAGACCGGGAAACTGAGGCACTCCTCTGCGGCTTCTCATTGGTCAGGCCAGCCTGACTCCTTGGCCCTTGTCCCATCTGCTGCCTTGCGCTGCCTCTTGTTGGCCAGGTCCTGCAGAGCTCGAGTGGACGGGGGTGAGCCAGCCTGCGGGCACAGACCATGTGACCACAAGAAGGACCTTGCTTTTGTAGTGACCCAAGCTTCCTTGGCCCTGTCCAGAGTCACAAGGGGCTGAAAAGTGACCTCTGGGCATCTATAATTAGGCCTTGTCTGGCGTCAGGGGTGCCGGATTTTCTGTCTTGCCTAATGTTGGCTGAGCACTCACTACGTGACAGGGGCCATGCTAAGCCCTTTAAACCCTTGCTCTGACCCTCACTGTAAGCCCCTGGCAGATGCACCAGCCTCTCTGTTTTCCAATGAGGAAACTGAGGCCCAGGAAGGGCCTGACCTGAGGTTGTTCAGCTGAAAGGGGATTGAAGCAGGATTTAAACCCAGACCCTGCAGCTGCAGCCCTAGACGGTAATCCGCAGGTTCTGTCAATGAAAGTAGTTCCATGATTTCAGATCAAAGCAGGGTTTCAACTGAGTAGGCAGGAAAGAGGCCTACTCAGGAAAGAGGTGCGCTGAGGGCTCTTGGACTCTGACTGGTCTCACAGGCCTTCCCCTCAGCCTGGAATGCCCCTCGCCCCGATCTGCACGTGACTGACTCCTTCCTCTCCATTGGGTTTCTGTGTAATTGTCACCTCCTCCAGGAAGCTTCCCCGTCCACATCCACTCCTGATCTGCCCAGTTATTTTCTCCTTTGAAGTCATCTTCAGGTGAGATGTTCTTTACTTGTTTATTGCCTGGTTGCCTAACTAGATGTAAACTCCATGAGGGCAGATTGTGTTTCTCCTCTTCCCTGTGGGATCCAGATGGACACATAGTAGATGTCCTATAAATGGTTGTCAAGTGAGCGACTGATGGAAGGTGAGGGATTCTCAGGGTCAAGAGGCCACCAGGATGGATGGGCAGATGAATGTCTGCAGAGACAGGGCCACTTGTGTGCCCAGAGTGGGATCTCCTCTAACTGTGGGGGACGTAGGGAGCAGGATCCAGCCTCCAGGAGAGGGAGTCTGGCTGTGTGCAATGGAATGCCGAGGGCAGCCAGGTCCAGGTCTGGGACAGAGTGGCCTCTCTTTGCCCCAGCGCTTAGGAACATCAAACACCAGTAGCTCCTGGAGCAGAGCCAGTTCCTGGACGGAGGCCTGAGTGTCCTGATGAGTCACTGATCTTTGCTGGGACTGGCTTCAGGGACCTAGAGGTTGGGCAGCTGGAAGGTGAGAAATGGGTGGCACCTGGAGGTAAAGAAAGAGGGGAATTTGTTGAGACTTAGTCAGGCTGCCCCCCTTCCCAAGGCCTGGCGTCTCCATCAGTAAAGATTGCTGAAGAAATGAATGAAGGGGGTGGTCCTAAACAGCCCCCCAAAGTCCTTTCTCTTAAACAAACATGAGCTGCTTAGCATGGTTCAAAGAGTTGTTCAAGCATGAATGCATGTTATTCTCATCACAACCTAACAGCAGGTCCTCTCATTAATTTCACTTTACAGAGAAGAAACTGAGGCACAGAGACGGGAAGTGACTTCTCCAAAGTCACACAGCTGGAGTGGGATTCGATCCCTGCCTTCCGGCTCCAGGGCCTGCACTTGTAGCTCTCTACTCTGCTGCTTGTTTGGGGATAAAATACTCTGACTCGAAGAAGAAAAGGTAAGAGTTTGCAGACTCTTGAAAAGGAGCGGAAGTTTTCCACAAGTAAATTCTTACTAAGAAAGCCAATGTGCTCAATATAGATGACGAGAGCCACCCTGGTCAAAGTGGGAATCGGGGTCCCCGAGACCTCCATGCTCAGTTTCATACCCCCCACCTCCCACCTCTTCCCGTACCTCCCTCTAAGTGTTCTGGCTCTAAGACTTGCCTCTGTCCGCTTGTCTCAAGGATTCTCATATTTCTAAAAACCAGAAACAGACAGACTTGACTTTGTGGTTGCTATTGCTGTTAAACTTCTTAGTCCCCAGAACCCTCAGGTCTGAGGGGAGAGGGGTGTGGGTGAGAGGCCCACCCAGCACCTACCCTGCTTGGAGGTGTCTGAAGCCCCACCTTGGTAGGGTATGACTGTACTCAGGAATCCTACAGGAGTCTGACATTCCCAGGCATTCTGTATCCCTAAGACAGTCTCATATTCTCAAATGTTTTTAATTGAGAGACAATTTTTATACATTAAAGTGCACAAATATTTTGTTACACCTAGATCACCACCTATATAACCACAATCATGAGATGCAATATTTCCAGCCCTGGCAGCTCCTATACACACACCCCTGTCTAGTATTCTAAACATTTCTAACCTTCTGAAGAAACTTGTAAAATAGGACTTGGCAAACTATGACTTGGGGGCCTAATCTGGCCAACTGTCTGCTTTTGTTAATAAAGTTTTATTGAAACATGTCCACACCCATTTGTTTACATCACGTCCATGGCTGCTTTTCTACTGTAAGTGCAGAAGTGGAGTCACTATCACAGAGCCTATAGGGTCCACAAAGTGAAAAATACCTGAGTCTTTACAGAAAAAGTGTGTCGCACCCTGTTCGAAAACAGAACTTTCTTCAATGATGTAATATTCTAGACCTTCACTATCCAAGGTGGTAGCCATGAGCCACATGTGGTTTACTGAGCACTTGAAATGTGGGCTTGTTTGACTGAGAAACTAAACTTTAAATTTTTTTTCTAATGTACATTAATTTACATTTAAATTGCTGGATATGGTTCCAGTGCGAAAGGGTTCTAACCCGGGGACACTAAAGAGTCCAGCATCCACACATCCTGAGAGAGACTAACATTCCAAGAAGGGACACAAATGTATCCCCAGGGTTGTGTCTCCTGGAAGTGGCCCCACGGTCTCAGGCCAGCAGCTTTGGGGTTAATGAAGAAGCAGCTTGGTACTGCTAGAATTTTCTTCAAAGATGTTGTTTGTATTGATAGATTTTTGGATGATGCTATAGTATTGAGAGAGAGAGAGAGAGAGAGAGAGAGAGAGAGAGAGAGAGAAAATCAATGCTCTGCTGATTGTACCAGGAAGGGCAGTCGGTTGGTGAGAAAACTGCAGCGTGTATTGGAAAATAGATTTTTCTGCCCTCCAGACATTAGCTTGAAATTCTTTGAAATGAGGGACCACAATCTGTGTCAGAAATGAAAGATTAAGGAGGTTAATATGCTGGGCCTCCCCTTCTCCTTTTTAATTTCCACGTCCTGGGTGCCCTTGGCCCCTGAGGAAGACGCACAGGTTCCTGCCACACTCCACCTGGCGTCCCCTTCCCCCATTTCTCTGAGGGCCCCTCAGGAGGGGCACCTGCTCCTGAGGCTGATGCAGACTGGAGGGAGAGGCTGGCCGGCCTTTGTTCCTGGGAGTGGACTTCGGGCCTTCATATCTGGTGCCCTTCTCTCTGGGGGTGCTTTCCTGGCCAGGCCCTGACCCCACTCCTGGCTCCTCACAGATGTGCTGGGTCCCTGGGCCGCGGGCAGTCTCGGTGCAAACTCTGGGGAGGCCGTGTGCTGAGGGCACTGCTTCCCCCAACCCCCCCAGTTTCATGAGTTACCGATTTGCGTGCATGATATGAAATTCAAATGTGTGAAAATTGAGCAATAAGTGCATATGTTATGAAGAAGTGAGGATTTTATTCCCAGAGCACTAAACTATATTATTAAATCACTGAGTAGACTGTGTTTAGGCAAAGTCGTTGATAATCTCTTTCCAGAATTTTATACGTGTCCACTTAGTAAGCTCTTTCCTTTAATAGTTGAATATAGAGTCGGCTGACTTTCTGTCTAATAAGCAGCTGATGGAGGTAAAAGATTTGACTTTTGGCCTGCTCCATGGGGTTCCCTTCTTGGTCTTGAAAATACCAGGTTTAAGAGACCCGCCCTCCTTAGCCCTCAGGTCAGCACGTCTGGGGTCCTGCTCGTCAGTTATTCTGTTAACACCTGTACAAAATCAAGGGCAATGTAATTTTTACCCAACTGTGCAGAAGACTCCTTAGCGTATCAGCAACTGTAGAGAGAGAGGGGCTTGAGGGACACTGGGTTCCAGCATTTGGGTCCTTTGGGAGGACCCAAGGCCCTGCCAATGGAGGCAGCCACTTGGGATGTGCACAACGCTGCACTTGGAAGAGACTCAGCTAGTGGGGGGCACAGCGAGAGCAAACTGGGGGCCATAGGACACTTTCTCGGGTGGGTCTGGGCGACTTCATCTTGGGATCCAGATCCAGGAAGCATCGAGTCCAGCCTTGCTTTCCACTCCATCCAATAACCTGCAGACACTGAGCCTCTCCTGGGGTTGAGTCCTCCCAATTCAGTGGGTCCCCCATTCCAGGGCTCCTGCTAAAGCAGCTTTGGGGGATGCGGTGGGGAGGACCGGACTTGGCTGCTAGAATAGACTGGAAGTCCCACCTTCACACCTGTTCTGGGCACCAACCAGGAAGAAGGATCCATCCAGTGAGGACTGCACGTGCACCCCAGGGCAGACCGAGGGTGTGTGTGAGATATATCAGAGAGGGGGAGGCAGAGGGTATCTTCCTGCTCCTTCCCCTCCACAGGCCACGTCAAGTCCCCAGAGCTCTTTCTGGTGACTCCAGCATCTTCTATGTAGCACATACCCCTTTGGCAGTTTTTCTTCTGTTGGTGCCATTCCTGGGTAATGTTGGTCTCCCTCCTGACTGGACGCTCCCTGAAGGCAAGGCTGATGTCTCTTCTCGCTCTCCACATTGCTTTGTCTTTCCTGTTCATTGCCACGTTCCCAGAACCCAGCGAAGGGCAGGGACGTGCAATCATTGTTAGGTGGATGAACTAACGCATGGAATGACTGCATTTTATTTAGTGCTTACTATGTGCCCTGGCAGCACTTCCCTGTACTAACCCCAGGGGAAAGTAAGAAGCACAGGTAAAAGCATTCAACTAATGCTTCCTGATGCCTGTGGAGCTATACTCCACTGGAGGCCCTGGAGGGATCCCAGGATGCCCCTCACCCCCATTCTCCCAAGCTTGCCATATCCCAGGTGGAGCCCAGTATGAGGTCATCTGGAGCAAATGGATTCAATTCTCCCTTGCTCTGTAAGAGTGAGAGCTGCTCCATGCAGGCACTTCTCAGGCAAGTAAGGATCTCCGGGGCTGCTTTGACCTGAGGTCAGCAGGCTTCAGAAGCTCTGTCTGTCGGTCTGTTCCTTAAGATGCACATTTCAGCCTGGAGCCCTCGCCTTCTGTCGTTGCAGCAGTGTGGATGAAACAGGACAGGCAGCCATTGGTATCAGATTTCCTGAACCAGCAGGACTTGGAATTTTATAAGGGATTTTGAACTGGAAGGTATGTGAAAGACTATTTCATTCATTCGTATATTCATTCATTCACTCTTGTGGCAGAGACTGGTGAGCTGTTCACTAAACCCACTACCTGTTCTTCCAAGGCACACAAATAGACCACATTTCCAGCCTTCTTCGTACTTCTGTGTGCCCATGTGGCTGAGTTCCGGCTAATGGAATGTGAGCAGAAGTATCATACACCGCACTTAGGCCTGGCCCATAACCCCCCACCCCCCAAATCCTCCCCATTCTCTCTTTCTCCATCTACCAGTTGAATGCAGGAGACTCAGATCCTAGAGGAGGGATGAGTCACAAATGGAAGGAGCCTGGGTCCTTGAATGGCTGCCTACTGATTGAGAACGTCATGTGGCCGTCAGAGGAAGAGAACAAAACGATTGTGTTAAAGCACTGAACTGTTATAGCATCTAATGTTATCCTAACACACACAGTTTATTCTGCAAATACTTATTGAGCATGTGCTATGTACCAGGCACTGGGCTAAATGCGGAGATTTAGTAAGTAGCCAGCAAGGTGGACAAGGTCCCTGTCCCTGGGGAGCTTCCATTCTAGTAGGAAAGACAGAGAATAAACAAATAGGATTATTTCAGATAGTGGCGAGGGCAATAAAGAAAGAGAAAGCAGGATAATGGTAGAGAGAGGGATGGAGTTGGGAGAGTTCTTTAGTTAGGCAGTTAAGGAAAGTTTCCTTGAGAAGGGAATGCAACATCTGTCCTGAGATTTGAAGGCTGGCTGTGCCAGGATTTGCAGGGAGGGCATTTCTGGTAGGGAGTACAGCATGAGCAAAGGCCCTGAGGTAGGAAAAGAAAGGAAGCCAGGGTGGCTGGAGGGAAGTGGGGAGTGGAAGGAGATGGTTTTGGAGAGAGAGGGGAGAGTCAGATCAGCAGAACCACAGGAAGCATGGAAAGGAATCTGGATGCTTGCCAAAAGTATTTTAAGTATCTTATGAGCCATGAGTTGTGCTAAACATTGAAGATAAAATGATGAGCAAAAAATAGATGCTGTTCAATTTTCTTGGTACACAGGTTCTAGATGACTGACTGCCCATCTGATACTTGACTCCTCTCTCAAGTGTCTCTGCCAAGCTGCCTTTGTTTGTTTGCCTCCAGTGACGGGGAGCTCACCATCTAACAAGGCAGGCCATTGCCTCTCTGCATGGTTCTGATGGTTCCAAGTCCTTCCTTAAATTGCCGCCTGGGGCTTTCACTTTCACTCAGTGGCTCTGGGGTAAAGAAGGAAGTGACCCCTTTTGACTTACGGAAACAGGGCAGCTACTATATGCCAGGCTTCAGAGACACAGTGGAGAATAAAACAGGCCATTGCTGGCAAGAAGCTCATGATCTTTAAGAAGAGGTGAGATGTGCTCATTTCTCATATAGCATATTATCATATGCTATAATATTAACTTGCAAAGCCAGGTTGCCTAAAGCATGGAGAAGAAAGGAAATAGAGGAACTATTCTCATTTGAATGAATCAAGGAGGGCATCCTGGAGGAGGAAGCATTTCAGGTGTCTGCAAAACAGATGAGATGGGGTGGAGTCTCCTCCCTCAAAGGCATACAGATTGGCTCAGGGTGAGTCCCAGCTCTGTGTGGGAACTGTGCTCTAAGGGTTTGAGGGTGTCAGGATAAAACTTCAATACATTAACCAATGAGCCCCGCCCCCCCCCGGCCCCCATCCACCCTCCATTTCAGGCAGCTACAGGGTCCTCTGTACTTCCTGCCTCAGAGATGGTTATAACAACAAAAGAAGAATAAAAAAAGAGTCATTTGTGGTTTGTGGATCCCAAAAGTCTGTTCTAAGTCACTAGAATCTGGCTTTTGAGCCTCAATATTATAGGTCTTGAAGGATCCAGGGCATAAAATTTAGATCCAGCAGACAATGTAGAAGACTATTCAGTCAAAGGTGGTTGTTGTCATCCTGGAAGAAAGGGTGGCAGTTTCTGGGCTGGGGGCAGAAGGAGGGTCTGGGCGATAGGACAGTACCCAATGGAGGGAAGTGGGAAATTTGCCTAGTAAGCAGGAGGCATGGGTCTGTAGATAAGCAAATTCTCTTTTGAGAGGATGCAAAGATTGGTGAGGGTGAAAAAAGCAGAGGCTAATATCTTACAAGTACCCTGCTACTTGAGTCTGGGCATTTGTTTCCACCTCCTGCTATCCTTGTTGTTAATCAGATTTTTCTCATGCCACTCCAGGGCCCGCTGGAGAGCTCTTCTAGCCTGCCCGAGAATTGCATCAATCAAGAGGAATGTTGGCTTGAGAGAGACAGGCAGCTAGCTTCTTGTCAAGACCCTGGATCCAGCCATACCTGAAGTTGCAGGTACAGAATTTCTCAGGCATGTGAGAAAACAAATGATTGCTCTTGTTTGCTTGTTTCTTAAGTGACTATGAGTTGGGTTTCTGTCCCTTGCAACCAGGAGTCCTGATAATGGCATCTAGCAGGAGGGAGTGGGAGGAGAGATTACCATGGATGTATTGAATCAAGCAGGACACTAGCTCATTCAAGTCTCCCCTCAACTCTGTGAGCTGGAGAACGCTCTCCTTTTATAGACATGGTGCCTGAAACTCAGAGGCCTCAGGGCACAGCAGTGGCATGGCCAGCCTTGGAACATGGCTGCTCTACCATTCAGAGCCACTCTATGCCCCAATGAGCTGCCCCTGGGCTGCCCTGCTGCCGATGCTGCAGAGAGAAGATGGGAGAAGGGCATCTGGGGTGTGTATAGAGCCTCAGAAATAAGCCACGTCGCAGCAGTCAGGCGCTGAGCACATCTGGATTGGGAGCAAAGCAGATGGCCCATCTGACTCCAGCCCATCGTGTAACTTTATGGCGTCTTCGGCAGGTTCTCCTCCCTGCTGCGTTTATAGGGATGTCTTCAGGATTTCCTTTTTGATATATGAGAGAGGCTCGTGGACTGGGGCCCCCTCCATCAGAGGGTAATCTGTGAGTAAATCACTGCAAACCAGCGACAAGTGTTTGAGCGGGGCCCGTGTCCTGTGCGTGCTTTGGGATAAATCTTCCGAGTAACGTGCTTACATGTGTGTGACCCTGGGGACCGAACAGCATGAAAAGGTCAAGTATGAGGGACAAAGGGGAACTTGTCCTTTGCTCTCGCTCTGGACCAGAAGACAGAGCAGGAAGGCAATGGTAGGAGGGTATATTGGTTTCCCAGGGCTGCTGTAACTAAGGACCACAAATTTGGAGGCATAAAACAACAGAAGTTTATTCTCGCACAGTTCTGGAGGCCGGAAGTCTGAAATCAAGGTGTCCGCAGGGCTATGCCCCATCTGGACACTCGAGACGAGAATCCTTCTTTGCTTCCTCCAGCTTCTGTTGGTTGCCAGCAATCCTTGGCGTTCCTCGGCTTGGAGACAGACACACCACTCCAATCTCTGCCTCTATCATTACATCACAAGGCAGTCTTCCCCGAGTGTGTTTCCATGTCTTTATCAACACCTTCTCCTTTCTCTTTTGAAAACATCGATCTCCAAGTAAGGGTCCGTTCTACCTGGTATGACGTCATCTTCACTTGATGACATCTGCAAAGACCCTATTTCCAAACAGTTACATTCAGCGGTTCTGGGTGGACATGAACTTTAGGGGGACATTATTCAACCCAGTACCAGAGAGTGAAGGTGGTTCTTGCATGAAGAAGGGGCTGGACTGGAGGTAGGAGGGGCTTCAGAATATGCACATGTCCCTTTGGGGGATTTCCTTTGGAGAACAAATCTCATAGCAGCTTCTGTTCATCCTGATGAGGACTTAGGCCCTAGGGGCCTATGCAAGCTGAATAAACGCTTTCTCTATAACCCAGCAACTCCACTCCTAGAAACATCCCCACTAGAAATGGGTCCTGTAGTCATTGGAAGAAATGCACTAGAATGGTCTCAGCAGGATTAGTCATCTTGGCTGAAAACTGGAAACTACCAAAAGCCTGTCTTGGTGGATTGGAAAAACAGCCACAATTCTTTGCAGCCCATCCCATTAAGAGACAGAGTATTTCTTCTCCCCTTGAATCTGGGCTGGTCTTGTGATTTTCTCTGAGTAGTAGAATGTGGCAGCAGCGATGTATTCTGGTTTCAAGCTCAGGTTCAAGAGGCCTTGCACGCTTCTCCTTGTTTCTTGGAACTCTGCAGTCACCATGTGACACACCCAGGCGGGCCAACTAGAGGATGAGAGATGGGTGGAACAGCGAACAGCTTTCCTAGCTGAGGTCATCGTAGACCCAGCAGCTGCAGCCACAGATGTAGGCACATGAGCGAGCACTGCTGAGATCGGCCCAGAGCAGCCCAGAAGAACCACCCAGCAAAATCCAGTCCAAATGTACCCACAGAAGTACTGCTAAATAAATGGCTATTGTTTTTAGGCACTAAGCTTTGGGGAGTTTTGTTCCCCAGCAACAGCTAACTGATACATCATCAAGAGTAAAATGGATACGTTGTAGTAGAATCACAAAAGCACAGCAAGGAGAATGAATGAACTATTGCAACACACAACATGGGTGAATCTGATACTATCCTGAGTGAAAGAAGCTCAGTCCAGCAGAGGGCATTCTATATGATTCCATTTATGCAAATAGTACAGAAATAGGTGAAAGCAATCTATGGTGAGGTAAGTCAGGATAGTGGTGACCCTTGGGGGATAGTGACTAGGAATGGACACAGAGGTACTTCTGGGGGCTGGGTAAATGGGTATGTCCACTTGGTGCGCTTTCACTGAGCTGTGTACTTATGATGTGTGCATTTTTTATGCATGCAGGTTATACCTTGGGAGAGATTAAACAATACCAGATCTTTTTTTTTCTTTCCCCCCTAACTGCTGGAAAGCCAATGAGATTGCATCTTATGTGGAGGACAGGTGTGTAAGGGAAAATCATATACTATAGTCAAAACACCCTTGAAAATTCGTTGGGAAGCCATCACGTTGGAGTCCACTGCCATCTCTCAATAAATCCAGCACAGCCAGTGTTTCCTCCCACATTGGGACAGATCACTGTGTCTCCTGTCAGACTCCAGGAGAAGTAGAGGCTTGTGTTTAGGGGCCACACTTTGTGATTCTCACAGGGACCCAGAGCAGCCAGGTGCTCACACCCAGGGACATGTGGGACCAGGGGAGAGGTCTTGGCTCGGGACAGGCACCCTTCAAAACCAGGGGTGCAGGGAATCCCCCTGTCCTACAATCTCTCCCTTGGGGTGGGGGTGGGCACATGTGTTTAGTCAAGTTGACCTTAACCACATTGAACTAAGTGAAGTTAAGTTCATATACAATGTGAGGCCAGCGTATTTAAGGACTTAACTCTTGTTTAACCAACTGCTCTTAACTTATCACTGCAAAACCCCCTGTGCCATCTGGAACATCAGAGTTGTATTAGGAGATCTGAATTGTGGTCCTCGTGTGATCCCAGGTGTGTCACCTCATCTCTCTGGGACTCAGGGTCCTCATCTGTAAATGGGGGGTGGTGCAGACTTGGGCAAAAAGGGCACCCTCTATCTCTTTGGGAGTCTGGGGTTCTAAGCCGCCCTTTGGGAGATAAAATACCCTATGACCCAGGTCCTGAGGGCTGCCATAGGTCTTCTGGGTGACTCTGGGCCAATACATTCTTCCCTGTTTTTCTTTTTGCAGGTGCTGGACACAGGCAGGGGCCAGGGCTGCAAAAGAGGACTGCGATGGCTGGGTGCAGGTAGGACGAATTGCTTGGAATAAAGAGAGCAGCCACAGGTTGCAAGAGGGAAGCCCGAGGTGCAGGCAATATGCTTGAGGCTTCTGAGTGAGAGCCCCAGGCATGGGACTTTCTCCAGCAGCTCTGATATTCCTTTCTGAACCTGTAAAACAGCCCAGCCCTGGCTGGAGAGTGGGTAGTTCCAGCTAGGGCAGGTGGACCGAGGGCAGCCAGACACACAGAGAAAAAGAATGGAAGGGAGAGAGAAAATGGGGACAGACAGACAAAGGGGCAAGAGAGAAAGCAGAGAAAGAGCACCACACAGAGAAACTTTCATCCATTCAATACGTATTTATCGAGCACCAACTCAGTGCCAGGTGCTATGCTTGAGGCGGAGAGAGAGGTGGAGAGAAAGAGAGAGAAAGAGACAGAGACAGATGACAAAAGACCCAGAAGAGATGGAAAGACAGAAATTGTGATAAAGAGCAAAATGGAGACATATTTCATTCATTCATTTCACAATATTTATTGAGCACCTACTTAGTGTTAGAGGCAGATTCGGGGTGGGGGTTGAGAGAGAGAGAGAGAGAGAGAGAGAGAGAGAGAGAGAGAGAGAGCCTGGTAGATTGAGTTTGTAGCTGGGCAGTGCCTTCTCGGTTACAGCAGAATATTACAGGAACACACACACAGCCAGATCTTCTGATTGCAAAGCGCCAAGCTCCTCACTCCTCACGTTCCACTCTCAGGAACTTACCTGGGGCTAAGGTGGGCTGTGCACAGGGGTTCCCAATCCTGGCTGCACACCAGAAGTGTTTAGGAGACTCTCAAAGACACTATAGACTCCTGGGTCCCAACTCTGGCAATTTGGCTGCGGGGCTCTGAACTGGGGCCTGGGAATCTGTATTGGAGCCCCTCCAGGGACTCAGGGGGTATGGGAGTCCAGGTGGTGGACACGTGTCCCCAAGGGGCCTCCCCTGGGGCTCTCACTGCTGTCACAGCCACACACGTCCTTTTGCAAACACACACGGCCCATGATTGATTCTCTGCTGTCCCCCTCACAGCCCAGCGGGTCTGATTGAATGGCCGACGTACTGCCCAAACACCCTGCTGGAACCACTTCTCTGCCCTCTGCCCCGGAAGTCGTTTGTTTGTTTTTAGACACAGCCTTTATGTCCAGCTGAAAGGCCACCGGCCTCCCTGGAGCCGCCCCTCCAAGCTGGAGCCAGGCTGAAAGTTGCTCTGGGACTGGGGCGGCAGGTTCCAACTGTGGGGAACCTTGATTCCAAGGCCAGGCTGGCCAGGCGTGGTGGCCCAGGCGGAGGTGCTCACACTGGAAGGTGGCAATGTGGTCACTGTGGGCACCCCCTGCTTCCCGTATTGAGGCAGCCCTAGCTTTATCTGGGTGTTTGTCCTGTGTGAAGATACTTTCCTCTACCTTTAAACTGTGAGTGGCTCCTGGGCAGCCATCTCGCCCTCCTGGACTCCTCCCTCCCTCCCTTCCTTTAACCACTATTTATTAAGCACCTACCATGAGCCAGGGCTTGTAGTTTCAGCACGTTTGTCTCTCTGTCTATATGAATGAATCTGGGGAACCTTCTGTTGTTAAAAGACCGGGCTTGAATTCAGTCCCATCCCTCACCCCCCCCCCCACCACCCTGTGCCTCAGCTTCCTTGTCTACTAAATGGGGGTGATAAAGCCAGCCTCGAAGGGTGGTTGCAAGGGTTCCCAACATCCTGGATGAGAGAGAAATGCCTGGCACACAGTAGGTGCTCAAAACCTCTTCCTTTCTCTCTCCACCCCTTCCATCCCCATCTTTCTTGGTCTCTGTCACCTGGCCTCCCTTCCCACCTGGACATATGTTGTAGAGAAGGGAGCAACAGGCCAGGAGTCTAGAACCCCCGGTCCTGAGTCTCACTTTGCTGTTTCCTGCTGTGTGACCTTGGGCAAATATCTGCTCCTCTCTGGTCTGGCCAGATCACCTCAAAGGCTCTGCTTATGCTTTGTGTCCAGGTTGTGAGTTCCTGGGGACACTGGCCTCACTTTTCCCTTTTGTGTGCTTCCTATCGTGCCTGCTACACAGTAGGTGCTCCAGGAAGGAACTGAAATAGAAATGAGATGAGTGGGTGATTAGTTAGCAATGTCTGGATACAAAATTGTGCAGATCTCTTGCTGTCAGAACATGGCTCATTGTCCTGGAAGAGCTGGGCCCAGGGTGAGGAGAGAGAGGGGGTCTTGCACTTCTTATTTTCAAGGGAACCCTGCAGCCTCAGCTTCTGCCACTGGTGAGGCAGAAATGGGTACAGGGTGGGATTAGGGGGCCAGCTCTGGCTTCAGAGACCCCCCGACCCTCTGGTAGTCTGGAGAGAGAGCTGGCCCTGCCCTTCACTCCCCTTCCAGGGGCTTCATCTTAACACTTTACTTTCTTCCTTCCTTTCTGAGTCTAGCAGGCCAGGAAAAAAGGCCCACATACTCACGTGCTACTCCATCATCCATCCATCCATCCATCCAACCATCCATCCATCCATCCATCCATCCATCCATCCATCCATCCAATATCCATCTATTCATCCACACACACACACACCCTCCTATCCCACAAGAGCTGGGCCAAGCTAGGTCAGGCCTGTGCCAGGCTCTGGGGCCACAGCAGGGAACAAAACAGCTATGGTTTTGCCCTTTAAGGTCTCTGAGCCTGTTGGGGGTGACAGCAGTTCAGCAGGTGGTGATAATTCAGGAAGTTGGGAGCACTGCACACAGAAGGTCCCTAAATCAGCCCAGGGTGGTGGCTGTCAGGGCAGGCTGCCTGGAGGAGGGGATGCTTAAGGAAACATCTGCAGGAGTTAACCAGGAGAGGACTTGAGGGGTGGAAGCCTTCCAGAGAGAAGGGACAAGCCTTCCAGATACAAAGCTCCGAGAGAGTGGCACGCTAAGGAACTGAAAACAGCTAAGAAATGGCTGGAGATGGAAAACCAGTAATAGTAACAACGATAATCACCTTCCCGGTGTGAAGATGGGAATGATCTCACTGAGCTCCCCCACCCCCAGACATCCATCCCCATTTTGCAGACAAGGAAACAGAGGCCAGAGAGGGGAGACTTGTTTAAGGCCCCTCATGTGTAGGGCCCTAGGCCCCAGTTGAAGGAAACTGCCTCCTCACCGGGACAAACAGCCCAGCTCCAATGGGGGCAGGAGAGTCAGGGTAGACAGGCTTCCTCCCAGCGCTACCCCTGTGCTGGGCTGGAGGCCCTGGGGAGGCCCCAAGGGTGGGGGTGGGGCGTGGGAAGGCTGTAAACTGGTTTGGGGCGGTAGGGCTTTCCTGTCGCTGCCGGTGGCCCCCGGCTTTGTCCTCATGTGTCACTGAGGAATGCGGCTATAGTCTGGATAAAGGCAGCTTTGTTTGGAGGCCCTCAGGAAGGGGGAGGGGGAGGACCAGGGGAGGGAGCAGCACGGCCAGGAAAGGGTTACTGTTCCTCCCTTCTGGATGGCCCCAGCCTTAGCTCTGGGCAGGAAGCACCTATGCCCTGTGGACACCCATATCCTCTGTTGTGCCCTTCATGCACTTCCTGACCTTGGCGAGTAACTTCCCTTTCTCTGAACCTCAATTTCTATATCTGGAAAATGGGACTCATTTGCCCATTTCTATGGATCATTTTGAGGCTCCAGACAAATAAGTCACACAGTTAACTGCATCTGCAAAGCATACTGATGAATGAGAAAAGGGCAGCCCAGAGAGGTAAAGCGACTTGCCTAAGTTCACACAGCTTGACCTTGAAGGCGGATGAAGTCAGGTACTTGCTGAGGGTGGTGGCAAGGACCATGAGCGCCTGTTTGTCTCAATCTGCAAGCAGCTGAGACCCAAACTGTGCCTTTTGCCTTGGCGAGGAGGACAGACAGGGGTCACTGGCATGTGTGCACTTGGTCATGGCAGCCTTGTGAGGGTGGGCACTGGCTTTGCCCTTGGTCACTGCTGCCCCCCAGTGCCAGCACAAGGTGGGTAGGAGAACCCAGTGGTTCAAGCCTCAGGGCTGTGTGACCTCAGGCTGTTCTCAAGCCTCGGGGCTGGTCTCAGCTCTCTGTCTCAGTTTCTCTGTCTGTGAAATGGATCTAACGTGAGTACACATAACATATGGCTGTGGGGTAAGCTTAAGGAGATAATGAGCACACAGCCAGCCCAGAACCTTACACCGGTTAGTAGGATTAGTGGGAAAATGGAGATCGGCTTGCTGGCTGCACAAAGGATTTTTTCAAGGTCATAGCCAAGGGTGAGCTGGGATCAGCTCAGGGCTTCTCCTCGCTCTTCCTGCCCAGGAAGGAAGGGTGTGAGCTCTGGAGGGGCTGCAGTCCTGGGATGGGACAGTTGAATGGAGGAGAAGTAGGCAGCATGAGCCACCCAGCTCTGCCCTTTGGGAGGAGGCGTCCTGTGGGCTGGAGCTGAGAAACATAGTCCCCCCCCACCCCCCGCCAATGGTGGACAGACAGATGGGGCAGGGCTGAGCATGCTTAGTCATGGCCCAGATATAACACTGGCCCCAGGGAGCAGCTACCTCTGTCTTGCTCTGTCTCAGCAGCTGCAGCCAATCCCAGTAAGTCCGGGACTTCACTTTGTTCAGTGAGTGTGTCTGAGTTCACTCCGTTTGGATACAAGAGGAGCCCAGAGAAGGGAAGTGACTTACCCAAAGCCACACAGCAAGCAAAACTGAAATCATTCACTCACTCACTCATTCACTCATTAACTTGGCAAATACTTTTGGAATTTGCCAAGGGTGGGTTAAGTCCTTCAGGAAGGACATTCCTGGAGGAAGTCCTGGCTTGTGCAAAGGTACGGAGGAGAAGTCCTATCATGGTTAAGGGTGTGGGTGCTGCAGCTGGTCCGTGGGGTCAAATCCTGGCTCTGCCACTTTTGTGTGACCTTGAGCAAGTGAGTGAACTGCTCTGTGCCTCCGTTTCCTCACCTATAGGTTGAAGAGATTCACGGTGCTTAAATCATGGGATTGGTGCGAAGATGACAATGAGTAATCCATGTAAAATGCTGAGCATGAGGCTTCGTACACAGTAGGTGCTCAATAAACATGAGCTCTTAAAGACGGTGGGTGTGGGGAATGAAAGACATGTGGAGCTTGGGAACTGTGGTTGGTAGGGAATGTCTAGAGCCCAGAGTGGAGGTTGTGGTCCAGTTTGGAAGCTTGAGGAACCACAGAACTAGAAAGAGTCATGCGGATGGACTTGCTACTGTGATGCAAGTGGGTGGGGGCAGGAGAGTCGAGAAGCCAGAAGGTTAGGGAGGAGGCAATCCAGGGGAGCACTAATGGGGAACAGGGCCAGAGCAGAGGCAGTGGCAGGGAAGAGAAGGCAGCACCTGGGAAGGACTGGGTGCCTCTCTGAATGTGGCAGGAGAAGGGGGTGTTGTCCTGGATAACACCCTGGGGTTCCAATGGGTGAGGAGCCCATGGAAAGAAAGGGGAGATGGAACTCTTGACTGGAGCAGGTAGCCACTCCAGGGAGCCTCTTAATTGCCAAGGTAGGTCATGGAGGGATCAGTATGCCCAAGGTTGGCTACGTAATTTTTAGGGCTCAGTGGAAAATAAAAATTTTGAACAAGCAGGGCTCCTTGTTCATAAAGCAAGAAAAAGGTGCCAATAAAGGTGGTAAAATAGAATATAAAGCTTTTTCCTTTTTTCTGCATATTGCATCTGCGCACATGTCTTCCCCATTGTCCTACTGGACTTCACTTACAGGTTCAAAGATAAAATGGTTAAGATTTCAAGATGGCAACAACAAAGCACTTAGAGCTGGTGGGGAGCCCTTCCGAGCTTGGGGCTCTGCGCAACTGCAGAGATCACAGGTCCATACAGCTGACTCTGACCATGTCCATTTCACAGATGACAAAACTGAGGCTCTGGGGAAGAAAATGCTGGTGACTAGAACCCAGATATATTTCCAATTTCAGAGCACCCTATATTTTCCCCCACCTGAGTCTGCTCATGTCTAATTTCTACTTACCAAACTCCAAAGAAAGCTCTGAGGCAGTTTATGTAAAACACAGGAGCTATTAACACAAATGTAAAGGAAGAGGCAACATTGTCCTGTGGGAGGACCTGGTCTAGGAGTTGTGTGACCTTGGACAGGCCACGCAAGCTCTCCGTGCACAGTCTCTTGGCAGAGACAGGCTTAAAGCCCAGAACTCCTGTCTGCACCCTCCACCCCCACAAGTCTTGCCCACTCCCACCCATATCCCCTTCAGTGTCTGAGGCTTGCAACAGTCATAAAAAAATGAAACCACAGCCCCCCAATGTGCTTGCTGGTTTCTCAGGCCTTATTTATTTTGGCCGCTAAGGAGACTAATAAATGGCTTGCCACTTGACGTAATCATTAAGAGCTCCACTGAGCTGTGGGCAGCGTTTCCTCCCCTCCTTGGCTGGGCCTGGGGCGCCCAGCCACTGAGTGTGGCAGTGATGGATGGTGTCATCACCGGGCTTGCCCAGGGGGGGAGTGTGGGCAGTGGGCGGGCATGGCTCCCTCTCCTGAGGGCTCCTGGGCAATTCATTATGGGAAAGGGGAGTTGATGTGTGAAGATGACAGCCGGCTTCCAGAAGGGGCATGAACCAGGAGCCAGACATCCTAGGGGACTGTGGGCCAAGGTGGATCTGAAGACTAATTTTGGGGTGCAAGGAGTCAACTGACGAATGGTCAATAAACAGATGAAAGGAAAAAAGAGTGATCGCTGCAGTAGGTGATCAAAAAATATATATTAAAACGTGTTTTTTTGAAAGTTACGAAATTGATAAATTTTTCAAAAAATTTAATTCAAAAAATTAAAAAATATATGAGAAATTATAAAATTGTTCTCAAGTCTCTGGCCCTCCCCATATCTATACTCTGCATTGTAGCTTTGCAGATCTTCCCATCAAGAGATAGACTATTTCCCACCCTTGAATCAGAGTTCAGTCATGTGACTTGTTTTGGCCAATAGAATGTGGGAGACATGATGTGATGCTGTGTCAATTTCAAATGGAGGGCTTAAGAGGCCTTGCAGCTTCCATTTTCTCTCTTGGAACCCTGCTGCCATCAGGTGAACAAACTCAGATGAGCCTGTTGGAAGATGAGCTACCACATGGAGCAGAGCCAAGCTCCAGACGTATGAGAGGGCCCCGTCAAGATCAATAAAGCCAAACAAAGATAAGCAAGTCTGGATGAGTCCAGAAGTACCGCCTAACTGACCTGTAGACGCGTGAGCAATCACAAATGCTTATTTTTTTAAGCCATCAAATTTTGTATTGGTTTGTTGTACAGAAATACTGATACAAATCCTAATAGCCAATGTTGGTGATGCTATGGGTGAATAGGTCTTCTCACATATATCCAGAAGGAGGGTAGTTTGCTAAAATTTTATATACCCATTGAAGTAACTAAAAGAAGAAAAGGCTTTCTAAGTGCAAGGTGCTATTATAATTTTATGGGCCTCAGTTTCCTTATCTGGAAACTGGGGGTAATAGTACCCATTTCACAGGGTTATTGTGGAGATTCAATGAATGGATCAAACACTTTAAAAATGCTCCCAAATTGTTGCTGTCTTTTTCTAGAAGCTTAGCGTGGGAGCAACAACACTCAGGGAAGTTTCTCAGTTTGGGGGATTAATTCCTGTGAAAATCCAAAGCATATGTTCCTTTTGGACAAAGATATATTACCAAGGATATCCTTTTCAGCATTGTGTATAGTGAACAAATGGAAACAAACTAAATGACCAATGCTAAAGAAACCATTGTTACTTATGTTGCTGTTTGTTTATTGTGCTTATTGTTAATTAATTTTACCTAATATTGCTTGAATGAATTAAGGTATGGCTATATGCTGAAATAAGTTAAGCAATGAAAATTCAGGTTTTAGAAGAGAATTTACTAACATTAAAATGTTCAGGCTGTTAAATTAAAAAAAATCATATTACAAAATAAAATTATAATATGATCCCAATTCTTGTAAATTTCTCTCTCTCTCTCTCTCTCTCTCTCTCTCTCTCTCTCTCTCCAAATCTGTGCAGAGAACAATATCTGGATAGAACTAACCCACAATGTTGTCTGGGTTTGTCCCTGATGGTGGGACTATGAGTTTTCTTCATATTAACACATCTGAGTTTCTTCTGTGCCAGGTACCTTATTAAGTGCATCCATCTGGCGTGTCCTTTAGTTCTCACAATGAACCTTAAAGATGGGTACTAGAACTGTCCTCATTTCACAGATGATGACATTAAGGTCGAGAGGAGCTCAATGAATGTGAGTTAAGTTAGGGAAGGAGTCAATGAATGAATGAATGAATGAATGAATGAATGAATGAATGAATGAAACCAGAGCCTGTGGCCAAGATGAAGGGGGTAGGTCTGAAGACCTCAAATGAGGAGCCATAAAGGAGCAGGTGTTGGTGTCTCCCCTACCAGCCTGCTATATTCTGAAATTTCCCCGTTCACATTTCTTTCTTCCTTTGTTTGGAAAAAGACCAGGGTCCTCCTGCCCTCGTTTGCTCAAGTTTCTTGCTGCATTCTTCAGACCTGGAAGAACCCTGATAAGTTATCTAGCTCTACATTCTTGGTTAATTTTTAGAGTATTTTTAAAAATAACCTTTTCACTCTGATGAACAAAGAAGTATTCATTGTGGAAAATTTGAAAAATGATATAAAAGTATCATAACCCCTTTCCCTGACCCCATATTTCCACCTTCAGAACAATCCAGGTTGACATTTGGGTATATTTCCTCCCAGGATTTTTGCCCTCTGTGTTTCTCTTTATGTAGTTGGCATCATACTGGACGGACAATCTGGTAACCTGCTAGTTTTACCTCATGTCAGTAACAGTCTCTGTGGACAAAACACAGTGTGGGGATCTTAGATCACCTGGTCTCTGGGGTCTGAGGAACCCCACTGTTTTGTATAGAAAGGGGCTCAGACTCCCACTCTGAGCCCAATAGCTTTGTGTATAGCTGCTTGAGATATTGGGAGGAGGGACCTACAATGCTGATCAAAAAGGAGAATCCTTTGCTTCAAAACGTGTCAACACATCATCTAGAGAGGAGGTGTGGTCTGTTCAAGGTCTCCTAGCAAATCAGAGGCAGACCCGGGGTTGGGACCCAGGTCATCTTCCTTGCGTATTAATGAGAACATTATTAGTGGGTGCCATCCACATGCCAGGCACTGTGCTTGGCCCTGGGGAATCAGTGCTGGACCAGACAGACTTGGACCCTGCTCTCCTGAAGCTTCTGTTCCACCAGGGAAGCTGTAGACTCCTGCTCAGCAGACACATGATCAAACAGGTGCAGTTTGTGGCTGGAGCATGGGGAGAGGAGGACAGAGTGGAGGCAGGGAAGGTCTCTCTGGCAGGTGACCTCTGGGCTGAGCTCTAAGGGATGGGAGGAGTGGGGAGAAGGCCAGAGGGACGGGCAAGGGCAAAAGCCTGCAGACAGGCTTGGAGTGAGCCAGTGAAGGAGTGGGAGGAGATGGGGTCAGAGAGCTGGGCCCTGGTGAGAGGTGAGCAGAGGGTTTTCAGCAGGGGAGGGACATGACCAGATTTACACTCTAAAAGGTCACTGGCTGCTGTGGGGCTGTGGCTGGAGGTGTGGCAAGGCCCTGCAAGTCCACCCTCCAGGTTCCAGGCCCTGGAGGGACCCTCCCCCACCCCCACTCCTCTGGCATCCCTTCCTGAGGGAGTGCACAATGGGTGGGCCCATCAATTCAGCCACAAGCCAACCCCCCCCCCAGTGGTGGGGGACCGCCTGCCCCCACTGCATGGAGATGGGAACAGCAAATCCCTTCCTTGGCCTGGCCTAGGGCCTGCTTGCCTTGTAAGGCCCGTCATCTCTTGTTCTGGGGCATCAGCCAGAGCCAGCCAGGCTGGCCATATCCAGCTTTGCTCAGCCTCTCAATGGCCTTCTGAACTCTGTGTCATGGCGGGAGGGGGCTTGATGAGCAGAACTCACTGAGCACTCAGGTCAGGTCAGGACCCCTTCAGCATCCCCCGCCGCCCCCACCGCTTATACCTGCCCCACGTGCATAGACTTTGCAGACACTCAGAGTCACACAGCCCATTAGGGGTGCAGCTACCCTAGGACAGGCCTCTGCAGACCCCACATGCCCCACCTTAGACGCTGCTTCTCAGACCCTAGGGGGACGCCTGCCATTGGTTAGAGGAAGGGGATAGGTGCTCCTGCCAGTGGGAACAGCATATGCAAGTCTTAGATGGGACAGTGTGTAAATATGTGGATGCTTTTTGGGGAACTTCTTTATTGAGATGTAATTCACACATAATACAATTCACCCGTATGAAGTATGCAAGTCAGTGGTTTTTAGTCTAGTCAAGAATTCTGTAACCTTTACCCCAATGAATTTCAGAACATTTTCATCACCTCAAAAAGAAACCCTGGACCCTTAGCTCTCACCCCCCCGCAATTCCTTCATCCCTTTGGCCCCTGGCAACCACTAATCTGCTTTCTGTCTCTACAGATTTGCCTATTCTGGATGTTTCATATAAATGGAATCATACAATATTTGATCTTTTGTGACCGGCTTCTTTCACTCAGCATGTTTTCAAGATTCATCCAAGTTGTAGTACATCATTCCTTTTTATAGTTGAATACTATTCAATTGTATGAATATATCGCATTTTGTTTACCATTCATTAGTTGATGGACGTTTGGATCCTGTCCACATTTTGACTATTATGAATAAGGCTGCTATCAACATTCACGTACATTTTTGTACGCTCATGTTTTCATTCCTCCTGGGTATATCCCTAGGAGAGGAATTGCTGGGTCATAGGTAACTCTAGGTTTAACTGTCTAAGGAACTGCCAGATTGTTTTGTGAAATATGTGTTTCTGAAAACAGTGAATGTGTGTGTGAATATGCTCGTGGACACTTGTATCTGTACATGCGTGTTAGGAGTGTAAATACATTTGTGTATGTGGTTGAGTGTTAAATTGTCCAGTAGTTCCTATTGTGATAGTTTTTTTTCCTACTTATAGAGGTAGGTGGGTCAGGCATTCCTGGCAGGGAATCAGCATGGGCCAAAGCTGGGTGGTAGGAATGAGAGAGAGAAGTGAGTTCTCTCTTTGGAAAGTGCTGAAAAGTGGCTGGGTTCACAACAGACCTCTACATTTGAGCGCACATGACTTCCTTCCACCTCCCAGCCAGGGCCACCAAACCCACAGCATCTCATGCAAATCGTATGCAAATCTCTCTCCTCCCATCAGCCCTGCGGCACCCAGAGGAGTGGGAAATATTCTCGGTTGGGTCCTTCCCTTCATTAATTTCTAAGCCGTAGTACATTACTCATGGATAATTAAGAGTGAGCTATTAATACAACATTTAATATTCAAGTGCAGTGAAGAGGAGAGAACCGTAAGTCATAGAATCCTATTCGACAAGACGTTACAGTTTAGCAATGAGATATTTTTTTCGCCTTCCAGATGCTCAGGAATGCTTGCATCGAAACGTGGGCCTGAGAACTTTATTTATTGATGGAGTACAAAGAAGGACCTTAAATTACCAGGAAATCCATTCAAAGGGCCTAGTGGAGATGGCCTGGTAATAATTATACCCAGAAGTGTAACTGTCTCCGCCGGGTACGTCCATTGTGAGGAGATGGCTCCGCCATCGCATGGCTGGCAGGGGGATTGATGGCAAGGACGATGGGCAAAAGCAAAGACGTAGGAAGAAATGTGGAGATGTGACCGTGTCCATTCACAACTGGGATATGGGAGGGGGTGGAACAGCGGGATTCTGGCCACCCATAAACCCTGTTCTTTCTGGCTGGAGGCTAAGACAGCCTGGACTTTCCCAACTCCCTCCATATGTGACCTTGGAAATAAGAAGCGTCCTGTGTTCCAGTTTCACGGATCCCCAGGGCCCTGACATAGACAAGGAGTTCAATCAAAATGGGTGGAGGTGAAATGTTTTTGAACTCCTTGAGGCCTCAGTTTCCAAAGCTTTAAAATGGGCTCTCCAGGGAACACTCTCTAAGAACCAGTTCCTACCTTCCTCTGCCTTGAGAGGGTAACTGTGGGTGGCACCTGGGGATCACTTAAATGCCAGTGGCTGTCAGTCACGGGGGCCGTGTGGCATGTGTGGGTGCCAGACCTAGGTCACTAGTTCCATGGTTACATCCCAGCTGACAGTGAATACCAAATCTAGCCTCCATTACTGGCAGCAGTTATCAAATATGGCAGCCATGAGCTCAGGGGTACTCACTGGAGGTGTGGGGGAGAAAGTTCTTTCAGGACCTGCTAAACCTACTGCAAGGACCCTTTGGCTTTCACTGGAAGGTGGAGCATTAAAATTAAATAGCTGTTTTCTCAGTGAGGGTGGCCATGATGCTAGGCTAAATCATGCAGTGGGCTAATAAAATTTCTAGATTTTCTAGTAAGTTCTCCAGAGGTAAAGGGAGCGTGGCAGGAAGAAGAAAAATCTGGGTAGCTGGAAGGACCCAGACATGGTCCAGCCTCTCTTCTATAGAGGAGGAAATGGAAACCCTGTGCGTCCAGGGCCACACAGCAGGTCAACGACAGCCAGACGTGGAGAGGAAGCATAACCTTCCCGAGGTGGTAGCTCCCTAATATATGCTTTTGTTCAAACGCCGTGTATGGCAGGGTGTCACTGCCTGAGGAACTCAGCCAGGAAAGGGCACAGCCTGGACCTGCAGGCAGAATGTCTGACCCCGAAGCCAGGCCCTTCTCGGCTGGTCCCTCTGCTGATGGGGAGCTCAGTTACTCTGCCTCCCTCCTTGTCCCTGGCACCCAGACTGGCCCTCAGTGAGGGGTTTCAGAAAGGCTTGTGCAATGAATGGAGGAATAAGGAAAGGATGTCAGGCATCTCCGTCGCCCACTCATCTACCTATGGACTGAATGTGTGTGTCTCCCCCACATTCATACATTGCAGCCCTAATCTCCAGTGCGGTCATAGTTGGCGATGGGGCTTCTGAGGAGGTAATTCAGGTTAAATGAAGTCATCAGGGTGGGGCCCTGACCCAGTAGGCTTGGTGTCCTTAGAAGAAGAGACCCCAGAGAGCTCTGTTTCTCTCTCCCTATGCCCACACAGAGGAAAGGCCACGTGAGGACACAGTGAGAAGGCGACCATCTCACTGTGGAAGAGAGGCCTCAGCAGAAACGGAATCAGCCAGAACATTGATCTTAGACTTCTAGCTTCCAGAACTGTGAGAAAATAAATTTCTGTTGTTCGAGCCATCCAATCTAGACGGTCTTTTGTCATGGTGGCCTCAGCTGACTAATATACCTTCCATTCCCCTTCCTTCTTACTCTTTTTCTTTTCTTTCTTCTTTCCTTCTACCCAACCGTCCTTTCATCATATCATCCATCCATCCATCCATCCATCCATCCATCCATCCATCCGTCCATCTCCCATCTATCCATTCATACTCCTTCCTTCCTTCCCTCCTTTCCCCTTGTGTCTCTCTCTTCTCCCCTCCCTCTCCCTCCTTTCCTCTTTTTCTCCTTTTCTCCTTCCACTCATCCACCCATCCGTCTATTCCAACCTTCCTTCTACCCACCCCTCGTCCGTCCCACCCTGGCACTGCTGGGGAGAGTCTTTGTTGCTGTGATAACCTCACCCTTCACCCTGAACCACAGCATTGCCTGAAGCACATCAAAGCCTGTGCTTGGGACTCGGCCCAGGGCTAGGAGGGGACACCTCTCTAATACTTTCCATCATGGCACCTCACTATGTAGTCTCTCTTACTTAGTTGTCCCATAGGAATACCTTGTTAAGTCATCCCAAACTTACCCTCCAAATTTGATACAAAGTCCAACCAGCCGCGTGTTTGCACCATGAGGTAACAAATAGAAGATTAATTTTATTTACATAAATAGGAATGATTAAACCTCAACAGCTGTCCAGGTATCGCATGCTACAGAGGCTGGAGCATTCCGGGAGGCCTCCAGGAGGGGAGGCTGGCCTGGAGGAGCCAGGCACCTGGGGCTGGCAGAGAATTCCCAGCAGCCTCTCCCACCTGCTCCACCTTGGCTCCTCCCAGGCCTGCTCCATGCAAATCACCCAGGAGCCTCATTTGCATACACACCAGCTCATTTCCATATCCCCCAGCTCTGGGTGGCTCGTCTGCCACAGGGCTTTCTGACAGCAGCCCCTTTTGTTTTCACTTGCCATCCAGGGAGTTACTCCTTCATTCTTCGAATTGGGGAAAATAAAGAAAGCAAGAGAAAAGAAAAGGGAAGGGAGAAAAACCCTCAAGACAAAGAGACAGACACCATCTGGGCAACAGGAAGAAAATACCACTGTCTGGAGTTTAGACCCTGGGGGAAGCAGGCGATGAAGGGACAGGCCTCGGGGCTGGCTCGAGTAGGGGATCTTAGACTTGCCAGAACTGGCTTGAGTCCCGGCCTCATCATTTACTTAGCTCTGGCCTCCTGGGCAGGTGACTTTGAAGCTGGTGCCCCTGTTTCCCCATTTGGGAAATGGGACCCTCCCAGCAGCGTGTGGTTGTTGCCTGGCATGTAACAGCCCCAGCTCTGGCTCCTGTGTTCATTATGCTGCTGAAGACTCTGGGCAGGGAAGAGATTGCGTAGTATGAGCAGGTGAGTCTGCCTGGCATACCCCGTCCGTGGGGCTGCTGGAGTCGACGCCAGCTCTGCCCTGTCCCTTTCTCTCTCTGCACTGGTTTCCTCCCAGTGGTAGGACTTCCAAGGGCTGGACCCCTTGAGTTCTCCCCTTCTTCCACTGGTCAGAGAACAGCAACACAAGCCAATGTATATGGCGATGATAAAAATATGAATATTAATAGCATAACTGAGAACCCAGCCCTGGTCAAGCCTGGGCCTGGTTTTCTCATGTCAGCCTCATAAGCACCTAGCGGCCCAGGTTTTCGATTTCCATTTCTAGAGGAGGGCCCAGATGCCCAAATGGAGGCCAGAGCCTGTGCTTGCTGCGTGCTTACCTCCCAGAGGACTTTGCTCATGCTTCATCCCCCGCCATGTCCCTCCACACAAGGGAGGACGGAGCCACATCCTTGCCCTAAGAGTAGCCACCAGACCCCATGCAGCGTGTTAGTGGGACGGGGGCAGCACTCTGGCAGAGCAAAGGGCCCAGGGCTGGGCCTTGCTGTCTCAGCGGAGTGGGCCTGGGGCTTGGTAGGCAAGAAGTTGGGGTGCCTTGGGGGTGGGAGAGGGACACACATGTTGGATCCTGTGTTTTGTCCCTGACCTTGTGATCCCCACCATCCCCTCATCCCTGACCCCACTTCTTACTACACCTCTAAATTTCTCTCCTCCTCCAGGTTCCTGGAGGAGTGAACGTAGTGCAAAATCTCTGTGGTCCACATACCCCGGGGTCTTTCTCCCTCCGGTTCTCACGTAGTCAGTTGCATTGTGTGTTTGCATGTGTGTTCATCCCAGGAGCACGAAAAACATGCTTCAGTGCATATGTGTTAATGTATGTGCTAGAGCCCTTATGTGTCCATGGTGGTAAAGAACGTGGATTATGCTGCCAGCCTGCTTGGGTTCAAATCCCAACTCTGCTAGTTGCCAAACTTCAAGGAAGTCACGTAACCTCTCCAAGCCTCAGCTGTTCCATCTGTCAAATGGGGATGATAATAGTCCTTCACCTTGTTGTGAGAATCCAATGAGTAACACGTATATAATTATGGAGAATGGTATTTGGTCCATAGTAAGCTCGATGAGTCAGATATGACGATGGAGTATGTGTGTGTATATGCATCAAGTTGGGTTCAGAATCTTACATGAGCGGGGACATATGTTGTGTTCATCACATGTCACATAGGTAAGTGTCTGTACACACACGCAGGCATACATGACCATGCCCGTACCTGTGTACCTTGCATATGAAATGTGATTTGTGATGAGAAAGTCAAACCCAGTAGACAAGAGACACTTGTTATGTGTGGATTTGTGTTTGCTCTGAACATTTCATATCAGTGTTCATTAACTTATTAATACCTTCATTTGTGTATAGGGTTTGTTGTAGGGAATATAAGTTGCTCCTTCTGCAGGAAGTACTAGTATTTGCCTCAAAGGCTGCTATATAGGGTCTCTCTGTCTCTCTGTCTCTCACTCTCTCTCTCTACCTTCCTCCCTGCCTCCTGTATCCTGGGAGCAGGAACAATGCCTCCTAGGCGGGAACCAGAGAGTGGTTCATATGACCAGTGTGGGCTGGCAAAACCCTTTGGGCGGGCTGGTAACTCTCCTGCTATCTGCAAGGCTGGCTTCTGGAGCCTCTCTCTGTCCCACCTGGGAACTGCCTCCCTCTGCTGTACTCAGAGGGCCGGGGGAGATGCCTGAAGCTCTCTATTTGGCCCCGTTCTTTCCCCAAGTGTTTTCATTCTGTCCCCAGGTTCACATTGCAATTTTAAATTTAGCAACATGCAAAGCCTTGTGTAACCCTGGCTGATTTATCTTTCCAACCCTGGCTCCTGTGTGGGATCTGGGGACCTCTCAGAACCTTTATGGAAAGGATAGAATTGGAATGAATCAGGAGGGGGCATCAGAGGGGACAAGAGACCCTTAGGTCCCCCGCAGACTCCCCATGAACACAATCCTTTCTTAATTGTTTCTTTCTATCCAAGAGCCTCTGGGCCACCTGGCGACTTGCCTCCCTTTCAGTGACGAAGCTGGTGCCAGGACAGGAGCACTTAGCAAGAAGTCATAAGATGCGGGTTTGAGGCCTGTGTGACCTCAGAGTCTCTCTGCAACCTGCTCAAGACCCTTTGGCTCTGTGGACCTCAATTTCCCCACCTATCCAATGGGCTTTTAGTTCCTTCCCTGGTTGTCCTTGAGGGCAGTGTGAAGATGAAATGGATGGGAGATGTCTGTGACCTGTCATTAACTGTCTTCTTTTGAGTTTCCCCTAAGCCCTTGCTCTAGAAATCTTTGTTGATTTATCTGTTGCTGCAAAAGGGAGTATGGGGTGGTGGCAAGGGTCTCTGAGGGGCCTTTTTGTCCCCGCAGAGCCTGGCACACAGAGGTTGCCGTGCAAGGGGTGGTCGAATGATGACACTTTCCAGGGTGATAATTTGTGGAATATGGCCTGCCCAAGGTCACACAGTCAGTGAGAGCCAGCCGGTAGCTGTTCTCTGTGCTGTGAGGGCACGGACCCTGGGAGTGACACAAGCCACCCTTGTGCAAGCCCTGGGTGTGCCTAGCCAGGAGGAGGAGGGTAGGGGATTAGTACTCAGGGGCACATGGCCACTTGAGGAGGCCGCCTGCTCCCTGGGAGCCAGCTGGTCTCAGGGGAGAAAGGGGGAAGAACCTGACACCATCGGACACTTGGTCCTGTCACTCCCAGGGGATTTGGTGAGCTTCTGGGGAACCGAGTCGGGTACATGCTGTGCTAGGTGGCTGGGAGTTGGGGAAGTTGGTACATTCTTTGTGAGTCCAACACAGTGCCAGGCACATAGTAGGTACTGCATACCTATTTTTGTATGAATAAATAAATAGAACTCTTGATCTCGTCACCTAAAATCTCAACCAGTCTTCCTCGGTTCAATATACGTTCCCACCAGGATCGCAAAACCTAAATGCAGGAACCTGGGAGTTACCTTTGCCTCCTCCCATTGACTCACTCTCCACATGCCACCCTTCTCCATGACATGACAATTCTACCACCAAATGCATCCAAACCACTTTCTGCTCTTTCTCTCACTCCCACCATCTTCTTCTCCACCAGGAGCAATGGTGATCCTGGAAAAGTGTAAATGGTTGTGTTCTCTGTGCAAAACCGGTGGCTTTTAAGAGCAAATGCAGACTGTGCTCCTCTCCTAGTCACAAGGCCTCAGCCCCATTGCGCTCACTTCTGCTGCTTAAACACGCCAAGTTCAACGAGGTTCCCACTTCAGGCCATTGCGTAAGCTGTTCATTCATCTTCACGTTCTTGAGGCTGGTTTCTTCTTGTCTGGCAGGTCTCGCCAGGATTTGAAGCTTTGTTCTTATCTCCATATGGTTTTTTCCTTGTAGCCATTATCTTGACATTAAGTTGTAGGAACTTGTATGGGACAGGATTAGGATGAAGAGGGTGGAAGATGGTGGAATGATTTGGAAGGAAAGAGGCATCCTTTACTAGAATGGGTTGTTTGCCATGTAGTCATTCATTGCTATCTTCCCTATCTCCTTCCCTTCCATCCAACCATCCATCCATCCATCCATCCATCCATCCATCCATCCATCTACCAACCCAGTTACCCACCCACCCTTGTCCATTCATCCATCCATCCAATATCCATCTGTCTACCTGCCCATCCATTTACCTGTTCACCCATCTACCTGTCTGGCCACCCATCCTCCCATCCATCTATTCATCCTCCATCCATCCATCCACCCACTCATCTACCATCTATCCTTCCTTCCGGCCATCCATCCATCCATCCATCCATCCATCCATCCATCCATCCATCCATCCAATCTTTATTAAGCTCTTTTTACTGAACCAGCCAAGATATAGAATCTTGCTATATGTCAGTTCTCTTTTCTTTGGAATGGGTTATGGGGCTGCTGTGAGGATCACACAAGATGACGTGTGCATGATTCCTCAGGTGTGCCTGGCACAGAGGAAGGGCTCAGCCACCCTTTCTCTCAGAAGCATTGGCTTCAGCACCTGGATTTAGAAAACAGGCAAATACCATTTTGGCAGCCCACAAGCTTCTAGACCTTCTACCTCCTCTTCTCTCAGCAACTTTATGTCTAGAGGGTTCAGTCACATCATACTATGCCCGCTGAAGGAGAGGGAGGTGCTGCTGCCCAGGTGACCCATAGCCAGCAGGGTAAGGGTGGGCATAAGGGCAGCCTGTCCCCTCACCCTGGTGAAGGCCAGGGAGGGAAGGGCTCATGATGGGCCAGGCTGTGTGTGGATGTGGGGGCCTCTTTCTTTCTCTGGATCTCTTCACCATTCTCTCTCCTTTCTCTTCCCCTTACTCCCTTCTCTCTTTCCTTTCCCTTCAGTTTCTTCTCTGTCTTCCCACCTCCCACGCTCTGTCTTTCTCTGTCTCTCTCCATTTCCTCCATCCTTGTGTCCCTCTCCTTCCCCCTCCCCGTCTCCCTCTCCATCTCCTGCCCGACTCTTTCCCTCCTTTCCTCTCCCTCTCTCAGCATCAGAAGACCTGCTTCTTCAGTCTTGGTCCTGGATGCCTCCTAAAGTCACACCATACAGTCACATTCTTAGAATCTTGGAGCAGCATATCACATCTGGGCCACAGACCACCTTAGGAACAGAGAACAATGGCATCAGAGAACCACAGAGTCAAGAATCCTAGGACCTAACACCCTAGAACTCCAGAATCAGGGATCAATGAGTCTTGGACAATAGAATGTCGGGATTGTAGGATTCTAGAATCACAGAGAAAGGACTACTTGGGGCTAGCTCCACAAGTTTTCAATTCCCCAGTCTTATATCGCCACCACCTCCATTTAATAAGTACTTTTTGAGCACCTACTATGTGCTAAGCACTTTCCTAAGCCACTTGGTATAAATCCATGAACTATACAAGCAAAAATTCCTGCCCTCTAGACTTCAACCCACGGAGGAGATGACAACACATGTGGCAGGTTAGGAAGTAGATGCTGTGGATTTGGAGCATAACTCAGTGCCACTGCTATTATTTACTTAATAATTTTCTTTCAGGCGACTCTCTTTAAACACACGAATACATTTTTAAAAGGAAGCTTTGTACGGCTGTAAATAATGGGAGCCAATATCAGTGGCCACCAACAGAAGGTGTCTTCCAAAATAAACACAATGGAAATAAAATGCTGGCATGAGAAACCTGACTCGATGCTGGCTGTTCCTTACCTCTTCGCTGAGACCTCAGGAGCTCTGTACCCCGTTTGCCGTGAAGGGGAATTGGCAGGTGTGGGAGCTGCCGAAGACAGGTAGTTGTTAGGATATAAAGAGTATGGAAAAGGAAAAGATATTATTTAAACATCCCCTCCATGTATTGCTGAAATCCTCATGCCTGGCCTCAGCCCGCCTCTCCAGGGCCCTAATTAGTTGTGTGACATCAGGCACGTCATCTAACCTCCTAAGCCTAGGTTGCCCATTTGAGACCAGAAGCACGATGAACGTACTTTCCTCCTGGGACTGTTGTAGGGATTAATTAATGTACGTGATTAAGGTGCGTTGAAGGCTTAGAAGGGCTAGTAATTCCTCCCGACCTCCACGTCCAGGCCCATTTGGACAGCTGTTCCCGGCTGCTTGGGGGAGGTCCCCAGGCTTAGCCCCTCCGGGCCACTCACATCCCTCGCACTTTTCCTTTCCCTTCCTGATCAACCTGGCCCAGGTAGGGTCCGCTCAGGAAGCTTCCTCTGGGCTTAGCCCTCTGGGGCAGCAGCTTGGGGCAATTTATGGGCCAGCGGTTCCCTCCTCCCTGGTTACTCCCAGCAGTTTGGCTTTCACCCACCACCGGCTGTATTTCAGGCCCATTGAGATTTAGGGTCCCACCTTCTTCCTTTAGGAAAATCAGGCTGAGAGTAGTTTAACATTATCAGCTATATCACACTCACTTTAATTGTTGGGGGAATTACAGGTGGGGTTGGACAGGTGCTCAGAACAGGCCATAAACTATTACTTATTCCCTGTAAGACGGGGCTGAGGGCCGCACAGACCTCGGGGAGGCCGTGGGTACAGATAGCTTTGAGTACCCATGTCTAAACTTTGCAAAGGATCCCGGGACTTATCCAGGTGTGATTCATTCGTTCATTCATTCATTCATTCATTCATTCAAAAGGTCTTTAACCAGTGCCTACCCCGGGGCCAGCCATGAACAGAACATGGTTCCTGCACTCCTGCAGCTCATGTGTGCAATAGGCTTTGTTTCAGAAAGCCCAGGATTCCCTGAGACCCCGAGGAGGCACCTGACCCAGCCTGGGAAGTCCAGGAAGGCTTCCTGGTGGTGGTGGTGGTGGTGGTGGTGGTGGTAGAGTATATAAGCTAAGTTACTGAAGGACAAGGTAGAGCTATCTAGGGTTGATGACTGGGAGTTGAAAGGAGTGGGGAAGGGAAGAAGAAGTGAACAGAACAGCATGTGCAAAAGACCAGAGTGGAGAGAGTGAAGCGGGCACTTGAGGAACTGGCCGGAGCAGAGTGTGAGTGGGAGACTGTGGGAGATGACACTGGGGAGCAGGAGGCGGGGCCTCTGGCTGTGGCACGGAATGTGTCCTGAGGGCCGCGGGGGCCGTGGAGGCAGGGCCAGGAGAGGGGCCCCGTCAGCTGTGAGGAGGTTTGGAGGGGTCAGAATGGCCATAGGCAGATGAGCAAGGAGGCTTCTGCAGTGTCTACGAGAGAAGGGGTTGGCACCTGGAATTTGTGGGGTAGAGTTCACACAGCCTGGTCATGGGGGCAGAGGGTGTCTGGTGTGGCAGGTGTAAGCAGAGAAGGGCACCTTGACGTCAGGTCATCCGGGGAGCATGCGGCATGGGAGAGATCACCACGGGAAAGGACATAATTGTTCTGGGCCCGCTGTCACCGAGTTTGTATTTCTTGGGCTACTCTGACTCAGAGATGAAAAAGCTCTTGTATCAGGTGGGTGGAGTCGCCATGGCCCACATGGAGCCCGTGTCCTATCTTATTTCTCAACCAGCCAGGAAGGAGTGCTGCTCTTGCAACACAGGCTCCCCCCTCCCAGCTCTAGGGACGGTGTTGGGTACGTGGGAGCCCTGGAGCCATGGGATGGGCAGCAGGTCCTCAGGAGCAGAGGTGATAGAGGGGGTGGCCTTCTCCATTCTCTCAGGCTGCTCTTCTGTGTCATCTGGGGTCTGTGGTGTTTCATTGTGTTTCTCTATGAAATGCTTATTTGCTCCCTCTCACGCATCTTTTCTTCCCTCCCTCCCTGTCTTCCCTCCTTCCATTCAAGACATACGAGATCTGACAATTAAGTTCACGAACTTGTTGCAACACTATGGCTAAACTTTTTTGATATCAGAGGGATTATTCATTATGAATTTGTACCAACTGGACAGACAGTTAACCAAGTTTACTATTTGGAAGTGCTGAAAAGGCTGCATAAAAAAGTTAGACAACCTGAACTTTTCGCGAACAATTCATGGCTCTTGCATCACGACAATGCACCAGCTCACATGGCACTGTCTGTGAGGGAGTTTTTAGCCAGTAAACAAATAACTGTATTGGAACACCCTCCCTCCTCACATGATCTGGCCCCCAATGACTTCTTTCTTTACCCGAACATAAAGGAAATACTGAAAGGAAGGCATTTTGATGCCATTCAGGACATCAAGGGTAATATGACGACAGCTCTGATGGCCATTCCAGAAAAAGAGTTCCAAAATTGCTTTGAAGGGTGGACTAGGTGCTGGTGTCAGTGCATAGCTTCCCAAGGGGAGTACCTTGAAGGTGACCGTAGTGATATTCAGCAATGAGGTATGTAGCACTTTTTCTAAGAGTTCGCGAACTTCATTGTCTGACCTTGTATTTATTGCGAGTTCATGTCCCAGGCACTGTTCTATGCACAGGGGATGCAGCACAGAACTAATCAGGCCATGATCCCTGACCTCACAGAGTTTACCTTCTGGTAGAAGGAGGACCAATGACAAACAAGACAGGTTCACATAGATAATACGTCAGCTGATGATCCAAACAAAGCAGAGAAGGCGGACAGAGCATCAGGCGGCCCGATCCCCGTGCAGAACCGCTGTCCTGAAGCGATTCCTCTCACGCCCATGCCTGGTCTTCACTCCCAGGACCTATGTGCATCTCCAAATAGTACACGGCATGGCTTGGCACGTGCTACGATTTTCTATACATGCAAGCGTCCCATATGCATCGCCCGTGATTGCTTTCTTGGCTCACCGTCCTCATTTGAGACTGATCCTTGTTGATACGTGACGCTCCAGTTGCCACACTGTCACTGCGATAGACTATTCCGCGGTATGAATATGTCACTACGCATTGAGTCAGCCTTCTGGTGATGGACATTTAGGTTGTTTCCAATTTTTTTTTTCCTCTTACCACCCAAGCTGGAGGAACTTTCTTGTACCAGTCGACAGACACCCGTGGCCTCTAATGTTTCCTAGAAGAAACGCACCTGGCGACAGAAAGCCAATAATCTCTGTCAAACTGCGCAAACATTTACCGCACGATGATGAGGATGAAGATGATTAAAAACAAACAAACAACCTCCCGGATCCCAAGGGCTTACTTCACCCAGGGCTGTTGCCAGCACATCCAAGCCCATCCTCATATGGTATGAGGCAGATCCCAGCATTGATCTCATGCAACAGAAACCAGAGAGGCTAAGCAGCTTCCCCAAGGCCACCCAGCTGAATGCAAACCCAGACACTCTGAGCTTAACCACTGCCCTGCCCTGCGTGGTCCGCCTGCCTGCATCATTCGTTTCCATCCTGAGTGGCCTCAGAGTCATATTCCTCAGACACCCCCAGCTTGGTCCTAACTCTGAGCTTTCACACCCGCTGTTCCCTCTGCTCAGAATGCAATTCCAGTCTCATCTCCAATGCTGCCTCTCAGAACACTTCTGGGGCCCTTTACTGTTTTCCCCGCCCAGTATTCACTACAAGTATCGTTAACCAGTCACTTGAGTGATGGTTTAAAGTCTGTGAGCTCCATCGCGGCAGGTCCTCGGTTCTGTTCATCTCCTAAGTGCTTAGCACGGCAGTGGCATATAGTAGATTCTCACTGAGTCACGCTTCAGTAGAGCCTGCCAGGCCCTGGGCTGAGTGCCTCACAGATATGATCTCATTTCCTCGTCACAATGATCTCTTGAAGTGGGGGGTGGGGTTGGTCTTCATTTCCTACATGAGGAGGAGGTGGTGGCTCAGAGGCACTAAGTAACTTGCCCAGGGTCACCCGTCAAGGGCAAGTAGAGGGGGGATTTGAAACCATGTCTCCCCGACTGATGTCACCACTGTCTTCACGTGTGTCTCCCTAGACACTTGAACACCACAAAATTCACACGTCAGAGTTCAGAGATGACATCTTCATTTCACATAAGGGGAAACGGAGGCCCAGAGAGCAACCAAGACTTGACCAGAATCACATAGAGGGTTGGCAGCAGGCAAAGCCAAGTTCCCATATCTCCTGGGCTCCTAGGCCCCTGCCCACCCGTCTCTAGGTTCCACTGCCATCAGAATGAGAGTGACATGTGTCACAGCTCTCTCTCTGCACTGGAGGCCTCTGGCCGGGGACATGGCCCAGAAGGTAAGCTTGGCAGAAGAGTGCGAGAGGCATGGATCAGAGGTGTGTCTGTTACTGCTGCTGGACACTCATGGTGGCTCCATTATTCAGGTCACCAGTCTGGAGCCACCAGTGGGGGAGGGACAGTCCGCTGCAGCCGGACGGTCAGCTGGCCTGGCTGCGGGGGGCTGCAGGGCCCTGGGAGCTGTCACCGCTGACTGATGGATGGGGACAGCTTCCAGTCGCCGGTCATCCCTGCCACGAGCCCCGTGGCCATCTCTGCGGCCGCCCACGCTGGCCTCCCGCCCGGTGCCTTGCTTTGAAGGTCCACAAGGCCTTTTGTTCCCGCAGCAGGGGCTGGGCAGGCAGCATTGAGGGGCCCCTCTCAGAGGAAGGAGCTGCCTGCTGGGGCTTCCCTCTGCCCTCCACCCCCACTGCTTTCCTCTAATTACCTGTGGGCAGGAGGGGCCAGGCAAGGGGTCCAGCTGAGCTGCTAGGAATCTGCTCAGAGTGGGGGTGGAGGTGTCAGAAAAAACCTTGAATTCTAGCCTCCAGATCACAGATGGGAAATGAGGCCCAGAGAGGGCAACAGTCTTGTTCGAGGTCACACAGCAAATTAAAGGTAGGGCTTGGGGGAACCCAGGGGCATTTAGACTTCCCAGGGTAAGGGGCAGGAAGGAAATTGGCACTAATATGTTCTGAACACCAATTATGTGTTAGGCATTTGAATTAAACAGACCTGTTTCAGGCGAGCCTTGCTTCCCATCTCTGTGTCTTCAGACAAGTTAATTCCCTTCTCGGAGCTCCAGTTTCTTCACCTATGAAATACATGTGTTTATTGAGTACCTACTATGTTCACGACCACACAGAGACATAAACTAGACACAGTTTCTACTCTCCAGGAGCTCCGTCTGCCAAGTAAGGGAACAGATGTGTCAGTAAAAAGCCTGGCACACGAGATACGTGCTATGGGGGGAGAGCAGAGGCAGCGGTGGAATCTCGGGGAGATGGGGGGCAAGGAGGGCTCCATGTAGGGCACCATGCAGGAAGATTTTGTCCTGAGAGTAATGGGGAACCATGCATGCATGATTCCAAGGGTTGGAGATAATCTCCCCAGGTTTGAGGAACGGAGGCAGAAGCATGTGGGGAGCAAGGGGTCTCCTGGGAAGGTCCAGGTGAGAGGTGACCAGCACTGGGCCCAGTCCCTACACCTTCACACAGAATGAGCTCCAAGCCAGGGAGCTGTAGATACTCTGCAGCTGCAGTTGGGTGGTTCCTCAAAAAGCTAAACACAAAGTTACCCTACGCCTCAGCAATTCCACTCCCAAGTACATATCCCAAGGAATTGTAAATAGAAACTCGAAAAGACACTTGTACATCCGTGTTCATAGCCGTACTAGTCACAACAGCCAAATGCTGGAAACAGCACAAGTGCCCATCACAGACGAATGGATAAATGAAACGCGGTCTATTCATACCATGGAATATTACCCAGCCATAAAAAGGAATGACATACTGATGCATGCTATACCAGGGATGAACCTCGAAAACATTATGTAAAAGCAGCTAGGCCCCAAAGGACAACTATTGTACGGCTCCATTTATATGAAGTATCTAGAATAGGCAAATTCATAAAGACAGAAAGGAGATCAGAGGTTACCAGGGGCTGGGGGCAGGGAAGCATGGGGTGTCATTGCTTCTTGGTGCAGAATTTCTGTTTGGGGTGATGAAAAAGCACTGGAAAGAGGCAGCAGTGATGGTTGCACGACACTATGACCTTACAAATGTACTTATTGCCACTGAGTTGTCCACGTTAAATGTTTAAAATGGCAAATTTCATGTTATGTATATTTTACCACCATTTAAAAAATTAATCATATAACATACCAAAAACCCACAGAATTTACACGTTAAGTGGATGCATTGTGTAGTATGTGACTTATATTGCAACACAGCTGTTCAAAACAAAACAAAACAAAATGGGTGGGAGCCATGTTGGGGGTGCTCATGCCCCCAGTGAAATGGGAGGAAGGGGAAGTCACCTTTGGGGAGTGAAAGTCACGGTGTACCCAATTTGGCAAATGATGGCCAGCCATCCCTGTGGATGTATAATTTTCCCAGAGCCTTTGAGACGTTGCAGCCGTGCTAATGCTGACTCACTGTGTGTCCTTTGGCAGGTCGCATACCTCTCTGGGCCTCAGTTTCCTCATCTATGCATCAACTTCATTTGCTGAGGGCTGACTGTGTGCTGAGCACAGGGTCAGATACTTGCTCAGAATTGTCTCTTTCAGTCCTCACCATATTCCAGAGGTGGACCCGGAGGCTCAGAGGTGGGGAGAGCCTTGCCCTGGCTTCCCAGGGTAGCAGTGGCTGAGCCAGCCTCAGAACCCCATCTGGGCACGGCCCAGATTTTGCCTCAGCCCCTCTCTCATTGGCCCCCAGCGCTCCCTGACCAGCCTTCCCTTCCTCCCCTGTTTGTCCATTTGGAGCCAGTCACGGATTTTGTTCCTCCTGCAAATGATCTCCATGTGTCAGGGATTGGGTTTCCCCTTGTCTGGCTCTGTCCCCCTGGGGACCCTGGGCCCCCCACGGTCTGATGCGGCGGGTGGGGCCTCCCTAGCAGCTCCATTGCTCATTTTGACCCGGGATGGGGTCCAGGCAGGATGGGGCCTGGGCATCTGGTTTAACCATCAGAGCAGGGGCTTGTTTCGGTTTCAGTGACCCATGGGGCCCCCAAGAGAGGGAGAGGGAGCGGACTGGCAAATGGGGGCAGTGAGGCAGCAGGGGGGTGGGGAGAGCTGGAACTGAGCAAACAAATACCAGAGCGTTAATGGGGGATCTGTGGCAGAGAAAACACACACACACACACACACACACACACGCACACACGCACACACGCATGATGAAAAGCCACCTTTCACACACCTATCTGCAGACCTTCATGCATCCTTAGTTCTAGCCATCCAAATAGTTTGCTATTTTCCACGCGTGCTCCGTGCTATCCGACTTTTTGCCTAGGCTGGTCCCTCCACTCTGGGACATTCCTGCAAATGTCAATCCTGCAATTTCCAACGCCCAGTCTTCTGGGGACTCTTCCCTGATCCCCACCTCCCCCACCAGGTGTAGTGCCCTCTCCCTCCTCAGTCCCGTGAGCTTCTGCGAGTTGGTCGAGGCAGCAGGACGCCTCTGCAGGGCCAGCGCTCCCAGCAAGTCCTCTCACCTTCCCTGAGTTTCCAGTGCCTCACCTGTTAACAGCTCTACATCTCCTGCCTCATTGGGTTCTCACGACAACCCTGCTGTGAGTGTCCAGATTCTGAGGAGGAGAAGAGTTCGGAAAGGTTTAGTAATTGGCCCAGGGTCACCCAGCTGGTCAGCAGGAGCCTGGATTAAACTCCAGCGCCTGTGTTTCCCCCACTTCTGTTGTTGAGAATGGTCAGCCCAGGAGTCAGAGGGGCCTGCGCCTACTGCCACTCGGCTCTGCCAGGGGGCCCCTCACTGTTTCTCCGCTCCCCTTTGATTGTCATTCTCACAGTGGCTGATGGTTTACAAGGGCCCACTTCATCCCTGCTCAGTGGGTGGGGTAAGGGGGGGGCTTGGGCTTCTTCCAGCTCTTCTGGGCCTCACCTTCCTTACCTGCAGGCAGGGCAGTGTATTCCTTCTCTCCTGACCTTCCACATCGTTAGGGAGAAGTGCTCCCACCTCTAAGAAGGGGAAACTGAGGCTCAGAAAGGCTATTGGCCTTTCGAAGGATCCATAGCCAGGCCAAGGCAGGGCTGAGATTCGAACCCAGGCTTTTGGATTTGTCTGTCAACCCTAGACTGCCTGCTTCCACTCAGCAGGTAGGAACCAAGCCCCCCGGGGACGTGCATATTGCTCTCATGGCTTGGGGTGGGGGGCACTACAGCAGGCATTAGGGCTGGCGGCGGGGGAGGACGGCTCTGGAGAGGTGGTCTGGGTAGGAAAAGGCTACTAGGGACTTGCGTGTCCATGTACCCTCTGCCCATCTCCCAAGGGGTGTGGCAGCTCTACTCCATCTATCAAATGGGGCTTTGTAGGTGCTCATGAAGATGAGAATGAATTAATGGTAATATACTTCCATGCTGAGAACAAACGTTCTTGTTCTAGGTACGTGTTGGCTATTACTAACAAAATTAATCATCATCTTGGTATGGCGTGGATTAGGCACTGAGGCTGCTTTCTAGCAAAAATCTAGTTCATAGTCACGAAGACTTGGGATTGAGTCAGGCTATGACCCTGACTTCCCCAAGCCTCAGTTTCTGCATCTGTGAAATGAGACAATAGCCTTAGCATCGCCATTCTTTTGTGACCAGAGAGAGTCTCAAGCTATTCTGAGCCACCAGATGACAGGTCTGACCACAGCTCACACGGGCCCCTATACCTCCAGTCCAGAGCCCAGTGGTTCCAGATTCTCTGGGGTGGGTGGTGGGTGGGATTAGATTTAGCACCTGGGTTCTCCGTGACAGGGCTAGCCAGGGCCAGCTTGACCCCCCATCCGTACTGAAAATACACATGCAAATTCCCCGGGCCTCCCGGGGACACACCAGAGGCTAAAATAAGACCTGAAGTCAGCAGGAGTCTGTCCCTGGCTGCCACCGGATTCAGCCAGCCCCTTAGGAGCTCAATGCTCCTGGCATAGCCAGATTCTGAAAGGACAGTCCGCAAGTGGGTGCCAGGCTGAGCCACATCCAACCTCCCAGGGGTTTTAGGATACGGATTCCCTTCTCTGACTGACCCTGAGAGGCAGTCAGTGGCTTGAGGTAGGGCCTGGAAGCCTGTTTTTTACAAAGCTCCCAGCTGATTCTGCTGCCAGCTAGCACTGGGTGTCTACCTTCTGCTACCCTTGACACTGATTTGCACTTGTTTATTCACACTTCTGTCTCCTTTGCAGAAACAGTGGGGGCCTCAGAGGGCAGGGCTGGGTCTGAGTTGCCTGTCAGAGTGGATGCTGGGTGGAATGAATGAGTGAATGAATGAATGAATGAATGAATGGATATCCAGCTCACTGGAGAATTCTGGACTTTCCTTGCCCCTGACAGCAAGGAAAACTTTGGGACTGATATTCTCCTTGAGATGTACGCTCAGCTGAGAGGCACGAGGAGGCATTTTCTAGATTGCCTCCTCCAGGCAGTCTTCCCTGATGCCTTCCCCATGACCCCTGGTCTTCCCTCACCCATCTCATGTCATTCCTTTGTTTGTCTCTGTCTCCCCAGCGCCCACCCCCAGCCTGACACAAAGTAGTCATTAGTAACTATTGAATAACCAAACAGATGAATGAATGAAGGACCCACATGACTGAATCTCTCCCTGGCTTTTCCTTCCAATGGTAGGAAATCTTGGAAAAGGCTGCCCTTCTCTTGCCACGCCTCCGGCCTCCCTTTTTCTTTGCTTCAGTCCTATTTTTTTGAGTCTTGCCATTTTTTCCCCGCCCCTAAGCCTTTGCATGTGCTGTCCCTTCCACCTAAAACTCCCTCCCGTCTAGCTAATTCTTCCTCCTCCTGCTCTTTCACATCTTGGTTTCATTGCCTCCTCTGTGAGAGTCCTTGATTGTCCCTCAGATCCCATGTTCTAATCGAAGCTGTCTTCCTGCTTGAGATTTAGTTCGTGGCTTCCCTTTGCCACAGACAAGCAGCTCCAGCTCACTGGGCCTCAGTTGTCCCAATCTCTGCAGTGGGCACTGATGACAGACTGGTCTGAATGTTGGGGACTTGTCCCTGCTCTGGTTGTCCTGGTCCCCAGCCCAGACTCTAAGGCCTGATGACATCTACATCACTAATCTGGAGATCAGCAGGCCAGCCAGCTAGGGGGCTGTTATCTGGCTCAGAGCAGGTGGAGGGCCCGCGAGCTCAGGGCCTGCCGGCCGCCTGGTTTATATTTTTAACACCCGGCTCTCGGGCGGTGACAAGGTGTCTGCTAAGTGAGGTAATAGGCAATTGAGTGGGTTCCGCTTTGCCGAGGGCCCTCATAAATCACATCTGTCAGGGGCCTGTGTCACGGTCCAGGGCAGCGGCCGTGCGTCGGCAATTAGCCAGCCAGCACCCGGTGGCTGGACTGCAGCCCATTCACCCAACACTACGGCCTTGGCAGGGCCCAGGGGGGCTTTGGCCCCACCTCTCTCTCTCTGTTATCCCAGCCCACCTGGGCTTTGCTTCAGACAGACGCGGAGGGGTTGACACGGTATAGAATCTGCTCTCAGGATGGCGACAGCCTCTCTGCTCAGGAGGCTGTGGGGTGACCTCCACAAGTGTCTTCCTCTCTCTGGGCCTCAGTTACATCATCCGTAAAGTGGGTGAGATAATTCCTGCCAGAAGACTAATGGGTAGAAGTGACAAGGAGGCGGATGCATCTCAACAAAGGGGAACGTTTCATTCTATGAGTGATAATAATAATAATGATGAATAATAATGAATACTTTGATGGCATTGATTCTGTACTAGGTATTATTCCTCTCCATCCCACCCTTCCCTGGTTCCCAAACTTCATTTATTCAGGGGGAGAGCAGGAAGGATGAACAGCAGCTCAAACAGTGTTAATGGCAGCTATTAGGGCAGAATAGTGCTCCTGTAATCACCAAAAGTCCTGTGCGGTAGACACCCCCATTTTACAGATGGGAAAACTGAGGCACTGCTAGGTTAAACATAGCTGGTATGAGAGGCAAATCTTGAACCCAAGAAGTCTGGCTTCCTAGTCCATGTACCTCTCCTGTGTGGCTCAACTGGCCAAAAGTGCACCCTGCTGCTTAGGGAGAGAATGAGGCCCCCCATCTGGTGAGGAGTGTAAGCAGAAACTGGGCAGATCTCTCATTGGATATTGGGGGTAGGGGTGAATGCTGTATCAGGAGGGAGAGTGGGATGGACCCTCTCTGGGATCTAAGCTGTTAGTGGTAGGGGTGCTGACAGGGAAACTGGGGCCAGAGAGGGGACAAACTTGCCCGAGGTCACAGCCAGTTGGTAGCAGGTGTGAGACTTAAAGCCTGCTGGAGTCTTCGGGTTGGGTTCGATTTGATTCTAGCGTTGGGCACCCGACGTATAAAATTCAGCCCCAAAATGCCCAGCCCCTCAGAGAACCTAAGTTCTTTCCTGTCTGCAAGGCAGCGTTCTCCTCAAGACCTGGTTTTAGTCCAGTCCCGGCATCTCTACTTGGCAGTTCAGCCCTGAACCCTGGCTTCTCCCAGACTCACTCTGCTCATCTGTAAAATGGGCTCTTGTCAGTAACTGCCCCACAGGACTGTGAGGACACAAGGAGACAGGTGGTGAGGGTTCATGCTCAGGCAGAGTTCTAGGTGGTGTCACTATAGGTGATTTTTGTTTTATTCTTTGTATATCACTTCGTTTTTCCAAATTTATATTTTACCAGGCCTGGGGCAGGGAACCTCCCACCGTAGGTAGCTGAGCGTGAGACCTGCCTGGGGTGGGTCCTCTTGGGCCTGGTCTCCAAGGCGGGAATCAAAATCCTGAGGTCCTTTCTTAGAAACACATGTTCACTCGGAGAAAAAAGTGCCACCTCCCCCCCCACACACACACACACAGAAACACACAATCTCATACACGGTAACACACACTTTGCATACTCACACACTCACATACTCTTTCTCATTCACATTCTTTCACACACATGCACACACATCCTTGCAGACCCACTCCCACGAGCTCAGAAACACAGATCCTACTCCACACCCATTCTGCAGAGTTCTTCACACTGCTGCATGCTCCACATGAGGGAGTCAGAAGAATCCAGACCCAGAGATATGCCCACCTGCGGGCAATATACCCCTGAACCCCACACAGCGGCACACGTAGCCTTATACCCCCACCCCCACACAGGCAGGAGGCCCCTGTCAGTCTCCACACCTCACTCCCGCCATGCCACCCTCTTCAGTTCCAAAGCTTCCATCCCTGCTTCCTGGGGAGGCCTGGGTTGGAGGGGGGGGATCAGACCGCACACAAGGTAGAGTGGAGATTCTGGCCCCACCCTGGCCTCCTCATGTCCCCAGATGGGACTCCTGTGGCTTCCCGCCAGCCCCCTTCCTGTCCCCCCTCCTAGCCTGACCAACCTTTGTGATGGGGAAAGGAGCCTGGGGAAACCCCAGGAGAACATTCTTCAAAGAAAGCTCGTGGCCCCTCCTCTGCCCAGCTGCATTCAGAGTCTCTGGAGTGGCTGCCCCTGGGGGGCCGGACCTGGTCAGAATAGAGACCAGAGGGGGCCTCTGGGCGGTTTGGAAAGATGAAAGATGCTCTAATTGGGGGGAACTTGGACCCCAGTAGGGCAGTATTTTCTGAATATTTCTGCCTCTTTTTGGGGACCAAACACAAAGTCCAGCCTCCAGGCTCATGTGGGGCCCACCGGGTGCACAGGCCTCTATCTCACTGGACTCCATCCATCCACCAGCGGGCAGCCCTGGGTGGGGGTGGGGCCCAGGGCCCTGGAGACTGCCATCTGCATGGCCATCTTGGCTGCCTCGCCTCTCTGGGGGTCACCAGGGGCCAGGATCGATGCCGGGCCCAGCTGCCCAGCGGCGCCCCATTAAGAACCCAGCCTGGCCTGGCTCTAATTGATTACACTGGGGCGTCTGCATGGGCCCAGGTGGCAGGGCCTGGGCAGCCTCTGGCTCCCTCAAGGCACAGCCAGGCTGGGGACAGGGGAATGGGAAAGAAAGAAGTCACGGGGTGGGGGCGTCTGTGAGCCCCAATTAAGCCACGAGTGGTGCAGCCTGGGCTGCTCCTAATTTGGTTTGGGATAATGAGCTAGGGAAATTAGCTCCTGTCTGACTAAAGTTTAAACCCCATCTGGACTGGGCCCTGGGAATAACCTCTTCAGTCCCTGCCCTGTGGATTGGGAAGGGGGTGTGGAGGCTGGTGGTAAAGCAGGATCCTCTGATGGGCACAGAATTATGCAGTGTGCAAACACTTTCTCCTTTGTGCTATCAAGGGCATTTGCTTGGGGAGTTGGGGTGGGGGTAGGTTTACCATGACAGCTCCATTTTACAGGTGGACAAACTGAGACCCAGGGAGGCGAAATGAAGAAATCCCCGTTGACTCCTGGTTGAATCTACGACTTGGACCCAGATCTTTGCATAAAGGGGTTTCTTTTTCTCCTTGAGATAGGTTTGGGCTTTCAGGGTTGGCAGATATAGCAAATAAAAACACAGGACTCGCAGTTAAATTTTAATTTCAGATACACAATGAATAGAATTTAGTATAAGCATATCCCATGCAATATTTGGGACACACATATTAAAAAGTGATATTTCTATATTTTATCTGGCAACACTATGACCATTTTTAAGGGCCTTGGGGGAGTCTGGGAGCAGTGGAAACAAACTTTAGAGCCAGTCAGATTTGGTTCAAACTAGTTTGGGCACTTTCTTCCTGTGTGGTTGTGGTGGGCAGAATGTCTCCTTACAGCACCTCCCCAAGATGTCCACAACCTAATTCTTGGAAACGGATATGTTACCTTCCATGGCAAAAGAAGACTTTGAAGTTAGGATCTTAAGATCTGGAGAGTATCCTGGATTTTCTGGGGGTGAGGGCAGTGTAAACACAAGGGTCCTTAGGAGAGGAAGTCAGAGAAGGAGAAGTCATGGCGGAGGCGGAGGTCAGAGTTCTGTGCTTTGGGGATGGAGGAATGGGGCCACAACCCAGGGAGTGCAGGAGACCTTCAGAAGCCAGAAAAGGCAAGGAAACCGGTTTCTCCCTAGAGCTTCCAGAAGGAGCGCAGCCCTGCCAACACCTTAATTATAGCCCCATCAGACTCATTTGGGAGTTCTGACCTCCAGAACAGTAATACATTCGTGTTGTTTTCAGGCACTAAATGTGTGATGATTTGTTACAGCGGCAACAGGAAACTCATACAGCGGCCTCGGGTGAATTGCTTCAAATCTCTGGGCCTCTGTTTTCTCATTCGTAGAATGGGGATGGTCCTCCTTTCCACATGGGGTTGATGTGAGGTTTACCCAAGGCTGAGCAGCCAGCTGTCTCCCTTGGCTGCCGTTAGTGTAAGACTTCCCTGGGCTTCTGAGAGTCCAGCTGCAGCCTCCTTCCCCAGGCACCTCATTCAGCCCAGCTGGAAGTATGTTCAGTGATTTCTTTGTGAAACTGTGAAATACATGTGGGATGGTGATGATGCCGCCCTCCAACCTGGTGAGAAGGTCTCTACAGCGTAAGTTCAAAGTCCTACTAATTTGAGGAGCTCACGTCTTCCAGAACTCTCAGATCACAGCTCCTGAGAACATGTGGTTTCAAGCCCCAGGAGCCGCACACAGGTCCATGCTGTCCGGCTCTGGGTTTGTGCTCTGACAGACAGTTCAAAGCTCCATGACCAAGATGTCAAATCTGGAATTTTAATCCATGACAAAGATGGAGATCTTCTCATGTTTCACTGTGGAAATCCTGGACTCTGAGCACCAAGAAGCCTGGCCACCCCTGGCCACCCCAGTCTGGATGGAGCATCCAGGATCCAAGTGGATGGGGGTGGCCTGGACTGCACGGCCGCCATCTGCACCCACCCCTGATTCTTCAAAGGATGGGATGCGGGCAAAGATCCCTGATACTCGGGGGGTGGGGTGGGGTTAAACGTGATAAGGGCTGAGAGTGCTTTACAAACAAACGAACAACCAAACAAACAATGTTGATTAAAGAAATTTCAGATATCAGGGCATAAAGGGGAGAGGAGGTGGGGAGGGTTTGTGGGTGAGGGACTGAGAGAGAGTGGGTAGCACCCCCTGCCCCTGGCCCACGTGAAGGAGGCTTTCTCTATTTGTGGGTAAAATCAGCTACATCAGACACACTAAAAATGGCTAAAATTCCTATCATTGCATTTTGTATTCTTTTCTTTTTCTGTACATTTTCCTCCTGTCTTGGGATTTGAATACACTAAGGAGAAAAAAAATCAGTGGTGTCTCATCAAACTCATGTTTAACTAGACTATGTCTAGATGCCATCATTACAGGGCCCTTGGATGAAATCCTCCAAGGCCGTTTGTATGATCCTTGATGTTAGAAAGCAGCCCGTTTCTACAGGATGGGCCCCTAGGAAACCTCTCCACGCACACCTTGTCCACACCGTGGCCTCATGGCAAGTCTCCAGGCTGACCCTGAATGAGCCTGTGTGTCCTTGCTCACAGAGGGCGACATATTTATTACAGTGCTACTGTAAGAACTGAGGCCCAAGTGCCCTGTGGGAATGGTGAAGACCATGACTTGGGGTTGGAGAGATAAGCTGGAGGAACTCTGAAGGTCACGTCTGTGCATGTGGTCAGGTCATGCCCAAGAATGCCAGGCTGCCCTCAGGAAGAACCACAGATGTGCCCAAGTGGCCCCAGAGAGGAGAAGCTGCCAGGCACTCCCGGAAACAGCCTGCAGGCAGGACACCTGCTTACCCATCCTAGCATCTCCAGCAGTTCTGGAATCCTGGGCCTACTATGGGGCCCGGAATTAGCAAGTGTGTTCAAGATGGTGCCCACCCCTACCCGTGAGGGTTTAATGGGGAGTCTTTGACCCTTCCCTTTCAGCTTTGGGCCTCCTTCCTCCCCACCCGCCATGCCACCCAGGGTCGGGGCAGGAGGCAGCACCCAAACTTGCTTGTTAAGTTTCCATAGTGTTAGGTGTGGGGAGCCTGTGTTCCTGGGGTGATGCCCATATGACAGAGAAAAAGAACTACTCCCAGTTTCTCTCTAGGAACCAGGAAATTCATCCTTAATGCATTAAAACACCAGCCTTGGAGAAGATGTTACCCGACTGAGTTTCTTTGAAGAAGCACTCATATCCTTACACCCCCTCTTCTCTCCTTCCACTCTGCCAGGTTTGGTCCTGTAGATGCCAATGTTTTTCTCATTTTTACATTTTAGCCGTGGCACTGTTGGTTCAAGCAAAATCTTCGAGAACTCCAGAGATGAGACAGATGAGAAGTGCTACCCTGGCTGCGGAGAGGTGGGGGCCTGATACCCCTGCCCTGCTTTCTCCCATCCCTACCCCACAGGGGTGCTTGGGGGGCCTCATGGAACCCTAACGGTTCCGCAGAGGACAGCTGGAAAACTACCAGTGGGAACGCAGGCTCCTCTGTCTGAGATTCAGAGTTGGTCTGAGCTCTGCCCTGGCCTTGCTGGGTAGACCGGTTCCTTCCCTCTCTGAGCCTCAGTTTCCCCACTTTTTACAGAACTTAATGCTCAGGGGAGCCCAGTGGAAAAATAAGCCCTGCATTTGTTGGTGAGGAAAACGGGAGGCCCAGAAAGGGGCCCCTATTTGGTGTAGGGTACACAGCTTTGTCCCGAGGGAGAAAATTCCTAGCTTGAAAGGTCAAGGCCACCCCGCCTCCGAAACAAGGGGTGTTCCCATCTTGTTCCAGGTGGGTGCCTGTGGGGGCAGAGCCCCAGAAAGTAGTTTCCAGGCTCTCGGCCTCACATAGACAGGTGCCTGGCTCAGGTAGTAAATGGCCATCAACTGTGATTGCATGGCCATCAGCTGTGGCTAGTTTGCCGTCAGCTGTAACCAGTGAGCCATTGGCCACTAATATAACTGCTGTGGCTACACTAGCAGAGGGAGGAAAGAGAGAAAGAATGGGGGCTAGCAAGAAGATGGCGGCTGGGCTGGCAAGTGTGGATGGCGGTTTGCGGACAGTGTGGATCCAGCCTCCAATGAGAGTATAGTGCCGCCAGAGAGAATATAGTGGTATGACTCCCCTACCTATGGCTCCGTGGGTGTTCCTTTTTGGCCTCACCATATCCTGCGTTCTCTTGTGGGGAGCGGGAGCAGAGACCCCGTGGGCCTCCCTCCACGACAGTGCCCTCCACAGTGAATCACTCGGTGGGATGGGGGCAGGCCCGAGGTCCAAATGGTAGCCCTGCTACCCTGAAGCCCTGAGGCCGGGGCTTTCCCATCTGGAAGGAGGGCACTCTTGGGGTATTTATTTTATTTCTGTAAAAGTGGGAAGCAGCTCTCCAGGGCTGTGCAGCTGACCTGTCTGGCTGGAATGCCTTCCCTGCTATTTCAGGATTAAGACAGTAAATTCCTTCTCTGGGGTGTAATGATGTAAGCACCAGGCTTGTGGGGGATGGTGGAACCATCACTGGGCCCTACCTACCCCTGAGTCTGGGGCCAAGGTGGGGACCTGCAAAGGGACTGCGTGTGGCCCTTGGCACGATACCCACCCTCGCCTCCCAGGGTTTGAATAGGATGGGGTTGGAAGCAGGTGGCAGCTTCATTTTCCTGGTGACAACAAAGGGTTGGCATCCCCCATCATGTGGGCCACCAGTGGCTTTCCTTCTCTGATTCTTGGTATCTTCCTCTCTACAGCAGGAGCAATCGTAACGTGCTCAGTCACATAGTAGGTGCTCAGTGCCTCACAGATACAATGATTACTGTTATATCGCTATTATTATAATGAAGGGTAGTTGAACGGGGCACACTCGCTGCACCCGAAAAATTCATGGAGTAATTGGGGAGGGACAGGAGGACTGGATTAGCAGGCGGAGTGATGAGTGCTGAGGGTATGGGACGGGGTGGCCAGGTGAAGAGGCAGGGAGGGGAGAAAGGGTGGTCCAGGCACAGGGACCAGCGTGGGCAAAGGCCTAGCAGGGAAGCAGATCACTGCTTCTTCTAGGGTGGAAGGGATGTTGGACCAGGCTGGGACAGTGTGTAGTGGGCAGTGGCATCCTCAGAGACCCCATCATGCATAACCCCATGAGCCATGACATGGAATGTGCACTTTCCCTGCGTGTCATGCACTAGATGCTATGTTTACCTCTAAGGACAGCTGTTAATGGCAGGCTTGTTGGCATGGATGAGTGATAGAGGGCTTTTCTTTGGAAGGTTGGGGCTGGAGCAAGGGCCAGTGCCACAACGAGTGACTAAGCGGGGCCTTCCAGCAGCCTCCACGGTTAGGGGTGCAGGAGGCCAAGGGAGAGGCTAAAATATTCAGGTCAAGTGACACAGTTATTGTTAAGTGGAGAGTGAGCAGAGCAGGGCTCCTCACTTCTGAGTCTATGGTTAATGTGCCATTTAAGTAGCTATAATCGGGAACAGCTGTGAAGGGGTTCTTCGGGCTCCTTTGAATGTCAAGAACTGGGGATCGTGCAGGGTGGCTGGCATTGGGGTTCCACCGTGGCTGTAGGGTGGGTGAGAAGGCAGGAATCAGCCCCAGTGGGACCACTCTGCTCCGGGTCCAGAGAGAGAGGGTGGGGCTGACCCAAAGGGGTGGGGACCTAGGCCTGGGAAGCCAAATGTAGATAGTCCCCAGGTCTGCAGTCAGGGGTGTTAGTGGTAAGACCCCCAGGTGTGCACTGGGATTTTCACTTCACCAAATGCCTCCTGGCTCCTGTAGCATAGCACGGTGGTGGTGATTCTGGGTTCTAAAGCCAGAGGTTGAGGCTCCAATCTCTCCCCCCACTGACAGCTAGCTGACCTGGAAAAAGGTTGTCACACTCCTACCACCTGCTATTATTGGCAAGGCACATGATAGGAGGCATGCAAAGTGCACACAGTAGGTGCCCAAGAAACGTCAGCGGCATGGGAAGATGATAACGATGATTTAAGACAATGTCTGTGCGTTGTCTGGCCCAGGACGTGATGGTTCTGAGGCTTGGAGGCCACAGCCGAGCTGGGCAAGTGGGGAATCCATTGAGAGATTTGCTTTGCAAATACGCATGGGGGCAGATGAAGGGGAGGCCACGACAGAGGCAAGACAGAGCTCTGGCCCCACTGCCAAGCCAGGGCCCTCCTTTCCTGCTGACCCCTCCCTTCCCCACCAGGGTCTTGCGCTCTGTCTGGGGCCCTGCTTTCCTCTCATTTCTTTTCAGGTTCCTTTGTGAGCTCTTCTTGTTTTTGTCTTATATACGGAGCTCAGCCCTGGGCTTCTGAGGGCTCAGCCCAGGCTTTCTTCCTTCTCCCTCTTGCCTACTTCACCCCCCACTTTCCACTCCTCACCTCTACTTCCCTCTTCTGTCCTTCCAAGGGGCAACCTTTTCCTGTCTCAGGGCCTTTGCATCTGCTGCTCACTCTCAGGATTTGATGTCCATTCTCTACTAACACTTTCCAACCTCCATTTCCATTCCAGATTCATTCATTCATTCATTCACTCACAACTACACATGCTCCTTGACTTACAGTGGGGTTACATCCTGATAAATGCATCTTAAATTGAAAATATCGTATCAGAGTGCATTTAATATACTCAACTTACTGGTCATTATGTAGCCTTAGCCTAGCCGACCTTAAATGTGTCCAGAACACTTATATTAGCCTATCAAAGGGCAAAATCATCTTATTGTCACTGTCCAGCATCATGAGACAGTATTGTACTGCATATCGCTAGTCCGGGAAGAGATCAAAATTCAACATTTGAACTACAGTTTCTGCTGAATGCATATCGCTTTCGCACTATCGTAAAGCTGAAAAATCATGAGTTGAAGCATCGTAAATTGGGGACTGTCTGTATTTGTTGCTGAAATATTGTCACTGTAAAGTAAGCTCCATCATGCAGGAAAGTTTGTCTTACTCACCACCCTCTCCCCAGTTCCTGGAACAGGGTTGGCAGATGGTAGACCAGAACCCCACTTGCTAAATGAATGAATGAATGAATGAATGGTGAGTCTCACAGGAAAGGGCTCACTTTTTCACACTTTGACAAGACGACCTTCACTCCCTGGAAAAAGTAGGCCTAGGAGGAAACCAGCTTCCTCGGCTGAGCCCCAAATCACATGCAGGAGAGCTGGAAAGGTCCTTCAAAAGTCATTCAGCTTGTCCCTTTCACCCTCATTTAGCAAATGAGGAAACTGAGGCCCCGGGCAACAAAGTGAGTTGCGCAAAGTCACATGGCAATTCAGTGACCAGGCGAGGTCCTGGCTTACAGAACGATGCTCCTGCCTCTTGTCCAGGAGACCGGTGGGGTCCGGGTGGCCCCAGAGGCTTTCCGACAGCAGGGAGCCATGTCGTATTTCTGTCACGTTTCATAATGGCGAGCAGGTAATCACCACTCAGTCTCTGCCGTCTCCGCACATAATAGGTAGGAAAATGAATTCAAATGTCATTCGCAACAATAAAGGAAAGTATTCTTAGTGCTCGCAGCGTTCGGTGGGGCCGAGGTGAGGGTGAAGTGCGTTCTCAATGAATCACCAGGTAATGCTGGAGCGAGGGGAATCTCAATTATTCCCTGGCAACGTCAGCCCCACGAAGTGTAATCACTGAGGTTATTTTTGTCAGCTAAGCCGATGAATCTGTGTGTGCAAAGCTGAGTGGGGCCAGGGGTATCCACGTGGGTGCCGGGGGCACATCCACTTGTGTGAGCGGGGGCCTGTGCAGGTGTGTGTGTGTGTGTGTGTGTGTGTGTGCATACATGCGTGTGAACTCACAGATTTGGACATAGCATGTGACATGTGCATCTCCTGGGCAGTCAGCCCCAGGAGGACAGGATTCCTTGTCAGTGTCATTCACGGATGTCTTCCTCGTGCCCAGCTGAGTGCTTGGCACACAGTTGGTGCTTCATAAATATCTTAAATGTATACACAAATCACCCAGCTCCCGCTCCTCCTCTCAGATCGGACCGTTTTCCTGCACCCTGTTGCCCACCCCAGTCACAGACGCTCCCTTCTTGACCTTCCTTCCTTCACTGTGGCCCCTTCGGTCCATGGTCCAAGCACGGGCCACGAGGGTCTCCTTAAAACTCAAATTGGAGCAAGTCACTCTCCCGATTAAAAAACAAAACAAATTAAAAACAATGCAGTGGCTCCCCACTGTGTGCAGAACAAAACCCCAATCCTCTCCAGGACCACGAAGATCCTGAGTGGACTGGGGCCTGCCTGCTTCATTGACCACTGCCCCTCCCCCTGCCCCTTGAATTCTTCTGAGGGGGTGGTCTTTTCCTGCCTCAGGGCCTTTGTACCCGCTATCCCCTCTGCTCTCAACCATGCTTAATACAGTACCTCCTCTGGGCGGCCTTCCCATCCACTCTCTAATCTGTATCCCCCCCAAACCTACCACTGTCTTTTGATTTTCTCGTGTATCGGTTTCCACGCTAGACTAAAAGCTCCAGAGCGCTGGGCCATGTCTGCTTGATTGTAGAGCATGACAAGCTGGCAGCCCAGTACTGGGTGCAGAGTGGGTACCTGCTGAATGTTAGCCTGTGGCTGGTGAATGAGCATGGGTGGGGCATCCTCTTGGATGAAGGTGAGGCCTGAAAGCTACCAGCCTATTGGTCTGGGGGAAAAACCCACTGCCATCCCTTCTTCGTAGGTTGCCCTATCCTCACCTCATCTGCATGGTTTCTTACTTAATATGTGTTTTTAACAGATTCCCTTTTCATTTCAATAGGAAACTATTTTAAACAGAAAACTTGCCATAAATGAAAAATAACGATTGAATTAGAAATGCATGTATCTTTATAGTCTAGTTGGCTGTGGTGGCTTGCTCTGGGCTCCTGGACCCACGTCCGCTCCCTTTCTGTTCGATGTTTAAGACACAGCAGTACCCAGGTGAGGCTTTTGGTGCCGTAATCAGGAGAGTTGGAAGACAACCACCAGCGCTTGTGTTGCCGTGACGTTCAATGGCGTTTGTCTCGCTGTCTGTGAGCAGCCTCCAGCCCACTCTGTGGCCTCTGTTTTCCTGCCCAGAACTTTCCAGTCCAGAAGGAGCTAAACACTGTTCCAGTCCTGCCTGATCACTCCTTGTTATCCCTCGGCATTCTTGCATCACAGTCCAGGAGGCGACTGGGGTCCAGGGGGCCGGACTGAGGGCCATTGGCTTCTGCTCTTGGTGCCTCAGTTTTCTTTTCTGGCAAATGGGGATATGGAGCTGGGCATGGCTGCCTGGCCCTCGAGCAGCTGTGCAGTTCAACTGGGATCCCAGAGGACCAGCCCTCACGCCCAAGGAGAGGGGTCTTGGCTGCAGTCTTTCCTGAGCTTCCAGCCGCCTCCTGGGACACTTTGGAATTTTAATTTTTTTGTCTTTGTCTGCACTAGAGAAGTGTGGGCCTCTTTACATCATTTTCATTCCATGAGGCCGGAAAGGGGGTCTGCACAGGTGTTTTTGGGAGGGAGGAAGGGAAGCAGGGAGCCCTGGGGCGGCTGTCATTGGCAGGAGACCAGATGTGCCTGCTTTTCAGAAGGGCAGAGGGAAAGGAGCATGGCAGCCCAACAGAGTGCATGCTCTCTACTTATTTGTGTACTAGCTGTCACACACGCCCTAACTTATTAACTCTCTGAAGGAACCCACGGTGGCTACCCATTCTACGGATGTGAAACTAAGGCTCAAAAAGAGGCACTTGCCCAAGGTCACACACGTGGGAAGTGGCAGAGTCAGGACTTGAAACCAGGTCTGCGTGACACCAAATGTATGACCTTAACCACTGTGCTTTTAAAAGTCTTCTTTTCAAACAACAACCATGTTACTTCCAGAAATAATAATACCCCTTCCATTTGAAAGGCTCTCCCTGGCTCACAGAGGGCTTAGGGAACACAAGGGAAGCCCAGAGACAGGAGGTGACTTATCGAGGATCACACAGCATTTCTGAGCCCCCACTTTGCAGTCCCCTAGTCCCACAGAGGCTGGTCCTGTCACTGGCCTGTTGCTTCTCTGTCTTTTCCTGAAGAATCTCGCCCTGATCTGAAGAGGCCTGCATCCCTTACCCCAGCAGGACCAACAATGTGGTAATTCCTAGCACCCAGGAACTTGGGGAATGCTTTTTCCAAGTCCCCTGGCCTCCGATGGAAGCCTGTGATTGTGAGGGGCTGGAGGAAGCATCTGAGAGGGAAATCCTGCTCTGATCCTGGGCTCCGTTTTCCTCTGTCTCTTTCCATAGCTCTAGGGAGGGTGGAGGCAGGAGAATTTTATGCTAAAATCCAGAGGTGTCCTCCAAAGCCCAGGATTCCACTGGGCCTCTCTAAACAATGGCCACTTAGGTCTTCGGCGCCCTGGTGGGGCCGCCAGGCCCTGGCTTCTTTGCTCTCAGGGATGAAAAACGGCTTCTTCCCTGTCCGTACGCTCAGCTGTCCAGGGCTCCCTCCCACCACTGGCCCTCTGCCTGCACCTCTCTGCCCTCCACGGCTCTGCCAGTCTCTCCGTCTCTCTTGGTCTTTGCCTCTATCTCTCTCACTCTCTGTCTCTCTGCTTCTCTCTTTCCTTGTCCCCTCTCTTTCTGTCTCTTTGCTTCACTTCCATTTCACTTCAAATCCGGAGTTTATTTACCCCAAAGGAAAAATCGGAAAACAGTTGTAAAAAGACACAAACCATAGTTACACACATAACCCAGTCTTTTTTTGGTGGTGGGGCGCAAGACGCAAAGAGGAAAAAAAATCCATAACAAACAAAATAAACATTGTATAAATTGAGTAAGATATAAGAAAAAGGGAACCTCTTAAGACAATTTAAAAAATTAAAAACAAACTGAAATTCAGCTCCCTCTTTCCTCTCAAACCAGTTCTGAGTCCAATTCTCTGGGCTCCTCTGAGCCTGGTACCTTGTCTGAGAAATGAAAGCCTACCCCACCCCCCAGTGGCCATTAGGTGAGATGCTCAGGAGAAGGTCCACCAGTGGGGGGAGGGGAGTACTCCTGCCTTGCACCTACCCAGAGTAGGTACTCATGGGGTGGTTTCAGCTGTGTGTCCTTGGATACGTTGCTTGCCCTCTCTGAGCCTTGGTTTCCTCATTTGCAAAATGAGGACAGATTTGGGATCGGGCCCTGCCACCCAGGAGTGTCTGTCTCCCTCATGACTCAGGAACCTGAGAGGTTTGGGAAAGGAGAGAGGATAGATGAAGTTCACAGAAGCCAAGCTGAGGAGGGGAGCCAGGAGGAAGGAGGGGACAGCTACTGAGCCATTCTGGCCAGGGGTCAGACAGGGGCTCCTGAGAGCAGCTCTGGGTACCTCTCCTCATGCCCCAGTCCTGGGTTCAAATCCCAACCCCATCGTGGACTCTTACACCTGGCTTCCTCCAGCTCACTGGCCCCAATCATGGTCACATGTACGTCTCCTTCTCGTCTTCCAAACCTGCCCACCTCCTTCCTACCTTTCTGCTCTAGCTGTTTCCTCTGCCTGGAACTTTCCGCCCACCACTTTTTGCCTGGTGCTTCCAGCCTCTACTTCAGCTGTCTCCTGAAATCCTTTCTCGACCCCCCAACCTATATCGAGGTCCCCCCACCTCTCATCGTTGCTTTTCTTCTGGAGGGAACCTCTCTCCGGGTTATGACTGTGATGGCATCTGCTGTCAATGTATAATAACACCAGGTGCTCTAAGATTGAATGCCCTCTTCTGGGTGCCCACCAGGCTTGGGCTCAACCCTGAAGAAGGAGAACAGAAGGTGATGGGCCCCCCACAAATCATAGATGATACCAGGAAGGGGGCCCAGAAGGTCCCTGCTCAGGGGTTCCCTCCTCCCCACAATACACCTACTCTGTACAGCACCTTGTGCACAGTCCAGGGAGCAGTGTGAATGCTTACTTCAGTTCTACCCGCCAGAATTTATTAGAATTTTCCACATGAAAAAAGGGAGGTTCTGGGGGTTGGTCAAATTTCTGCTCCTGGCCACATAGCCAGGAAGTGGCAAAGCAGGGACTGGAACCCAGGCCCCATTGAGGGACCAGCCTTGGGAAGATCATGCCACCTGCTGCCTCCCAAGGTTGGCAGAGGAGTCATCGTTCAGTCCAGTCCCCTGCTGCAATATTCTAGGTGATCTGTGCCAGAGGCTCAGAGAGAGTGAGAGGCTGTCCTGCGGTTACACAGCAGTTGCTGCGGGTCCTAGGTGCTTCAGTTTCTGTCCCACTTCGGGGGGCTGGGACTGAGACAGCTGAGATGCTGCCAGGTGGTCCCCTGTCCAGTCTCTCCCCTCGGACCTATCGGGGGTGTGGCGGCTTTGACATTGGCTGGGGAGGCCAGGCCTGTATTTCAGCTGTCACTGCTGCAGCGCTGCCCTGTGTGCGCATAGTTAATTAGTGGAGCTCGGAAAGTTCATCAATAATAGATCTGGCGGGGGTGGCTGGTTGCCAGCGCGCGGCAAGCGGGGAGCACCCATAAATCAGCCAGAGCCGGGCTGACCACCCCAGCCGCCGTGCCACCAAAATGCAGCCTTTGGAAGTCGAATGGGTCGGAAGCCACGGTTCCCATCCCAGCCCAGGGGCAGGGGCACCCCACAGCCCTGCCTGCCAGCCCTCCCAGGTGCTCTTAGTCTCTGGCTCTCCTCTTACCCTGTTCCCTGGCCCCCTCCATCTCTCCCCACTGTCACATGGTCCACAGGGTCCCTCTCCTCCCCCCACCCTATGCTGTGCTTGCTCTCGGTGCCCCCTGAGTATGCCAGCCAGTTAATCTCCCTGTACTTCCCGGATTTTTACAGCCCCTCTTGGGTCAGGTTTCAAATTCTCCAGCGAGTTCCTGGGTGCCTCAGTTTCTGCCTCTACGAAATGAGGTTAATACAAGTACCCACCACGTCAAGTTCATGGGCTAATGCACGAATAGGCCACAAATAGGACCCATAAACCTCCAGAAATAGCTCCACCTCTTCTTACAGCCACATGTGGCCACACCCAGAGCTGGCAGCACGTGCATGTTTCCCCACAATAGTTCCCTGGTTCTTCTGGGAAGACCTTGCCCACGCTCTTCACATACCCACATGTGTGTCAGGTACATGTGAACCAGGAACACACTCATTCATGTATGCAGCATGTACGAATGTCTACACATGCCAAATCCACATATGCATTCCTGGTTAAGTCTACAAATCATAGTTTGGGGAGAAGGTGCACCTGGCAGAGGAAACAGCATGTGCAAAAGCCCTGTGGTGAGAGCGAACAGGTGTGCTCAGGGACAGAAAGAGGCCACTGCGGCTGCTATGGCCACATTCCCATTTTCCTCAAGGGGACCTTCGGTAACAGGCAATTTTGTCATCTCATGCAAAGTGTGACTCAGGGTCTTGCACAACCTTGCTAAGCAAATGCTTCTCATATCCAGGTCTTTCAGCTCGCTTCCACCCCACCTTTAACAATGAAATTTTCTTCTAGTTTCTCCTAATTCAGCCCCTCCCACCTCGCCCCATGGAGGGGCTCAGGTCTCCATGGCCAAGCCTATGGCCCCCAGCTTTGGTGAGGGTTGGGTCGAGGAAGAGAGGGCCAGGAGGGAGGAGGCCAGCCATAAATTCCAGTGAGTTGCCGCTGGCAGCTCTCTGCCTACTCTCAGAGGCCATAACGTTTTATTAGAGGGAAAGCCCTCCACACCTCTATCACCTGCCAGGCTGCCCCATCCCAGGCCTCATCTATTCCGTATGCCTCTCCAAGAGACTCAGGACTGGCCACCACCTGACCAGGGCAGAGCACTTCACAGTACAGGAGGTGATGTCCACTAGCCTCATGAGGACTCTGCTAGGCCTTGAGGGAGCTGGCAGAGTAGAGTCACGATGCTCATTTGACAAATGCAGAAACAGGCTCAGAGAGGGTGACCCCACTGACCAAGCCTACACAATGGATTCAGTTGAGGTGGCAAACTTGAGTCTAGGACTCCTGAGTCCTAGAGCAAAAGAGTATTTTTTCACTCTTGGTTTCTCTCTTTTTGTTTGTCCACTCATCCATTCACTTATTCATCCATTCTTGTTTCCAGCTATCCATCCATCCACTCTCCCATCCATCCATCCATCCATCCATCCATCCATCCATCCATCCATCCATCCATCCGATAAATATTTGTGAAGCACAGACTATATGCAAAGCACAGAGGTTAATAAAACACAGCCCTGCCCTCGAGGAAGCAAACAAATGGTGATAAGGGAGACGGTCAGCACACATGTCTAAGGCACCCACTGAGTGCAGGACAGGGTGCTGAGTGCGAGGAGCATAAATACTGACAAAGGGGCAATCCTTATTCACCATTGCTCTACTCCTCCCTTTTGTTTAGGGATCTTGTATGCCAGAAACTGTGAGAAATATCTTATAGTCTTGTCAAAAATTTGCATCAGAAACCTACTATGTGCCAGGCCTCACACGGTAGATCTATTTTATTGACCATCTCAGTCTTGTGACATCTGGGTGCTTTGACCCTTGTTTGGTTAATAGGCAACTGAGGCTGGTGGGATGGGGCGGTTGAGGGGTGCAGTGGGAGCCAGGTGGAGTGTGCGAGGTTCTGTCTTAAAGTGGCCAAGGAGCGGAGGCTGATGGGAAGGGTTTGCGGTGGCACTTGGTGGGTTCAGCCTGGCTGCACAGGAAACATCTTTGCCTGGCAAACAGGATGGTCGTTTGCCGTCTGAGCCTTGAGGTGCATGGATGTGGGGGGAGAGGGGCCCAGAATAGTTCCTGCCCTCCCTATGCCCCCTGCCCCCTGCCAGGCCCCTGCCAGTTGTTCTGCAGCCCCGATTTCCCCTCAATGCCCACAGCTGGGAACCTTCACCAGCGAAGCTGCTTCCTCTGAACCTCCCACAGTCCTGTGCCCACAGAAGGGAAGTGGAGGCTCAGAGAGGGGAAGTGGCTGACCCTGTGTGACCCCGCCAGTGCGTGATGACCCCTTGATTAAACACAGCCTCCAGCTCCAGGCCCAGGGCTGTTTCAGGGTCTGGGGATAGAGAAGAGGGAGCTGCATTTGGGGTCTTCCCTCCTTCTGGCACAACTGCCATCTGAGCACATCTAGGTCTCCCTTTTCTTGGGGTCCCAGCCCTCATCTCTGCACCCTGTTCTTCCAGGGCACTGCTCTCAGCGAGCTCTGACCACAGAGCAGCCATTGACAGACCCTTACCAGGTACTTCAAAGATGGCTCTGCTGGGGGGTTTCTGGCACGGTGCACGGTGACACAGGTGTGTGTGTGTGTGTGTGTGTGTGTGTGTGTGTGTGTGTGTGTATGGTGACCCTACCTTTGACAAACTCTGAGTCTAACCCACACTAACTTCTCTCCCTCCTCCCACCACACAAAGTGCCAGTGGGGGAATGAGAGACACACTACCAGCTATGTCCAAACCTGGGAGGCAGGGCACACTGACCACCACCCCAGACTGCCCCCATGGCACTGAAATCCCAACCTATCTGCTGTGTAATCTTGGGCAGAGCACACACCCTCTCTGGGCCTCATGATGGCACTGGAAAGGGCACCAATGAGGAGTCTTTTCTTGCTCTTGAACTTTTTGAGTTGATGATTTTAAGATTCCATTACCTTCAGGTTCTATGAATTTATTACCTGAATATTCTAAGAGTCTGTGATTCTCACATTCAGTCTTTCCACAGTTTTCTCAGCACTTTGTCTCTCACTTGAGAATCCTCTAAGAAGCATTACAGGGTGACCTAAGACTCTGAGAAGGCTGATGATCACCCAGGGCCACACTTCAGAGGTGTCCCTCCACTTCGTCCCTGCTCCTGTGTCTCCAAAGTTATTTGCATTGTAGCTTGTCAGTCAGCAGAACTCCTGTGAGAAAAGGGTGCTCTGCTATGATTAAGGTGGAGCCAATTTCCAAATTCCTTCCTCCCTCCCTCCCTTTCACATTCACTTTCTCCTTCTTTCTCCTTTATCCAATCACTTACTCATTCAACAAACACAACACAGAATCAGTCTCACACGCGATTTGTAGGCCTTCACCTCATACAACATAAAAATGACCCAGGACTCTTGATCAATAAGGTATTGATAGATCAGAAAGTGCAGGTTCTTTGGAACCTTCCAGATCCATTAAATTCTATGCTCAACGACTTCCAGGCTGTGTGAGTTGGGCAAATCACGTCACCCCTCTGGGCCTCAGTTTCCTCATCTAACAAATGGGGATAATGGTGCTCACTCTGCCCTCTTCCCTGCCTGCTGGTGTAGTGGTTTCTCCTCAGGAGGAGAGTGGGCCCTAGTGAGACACCTCTATCAGGGCTACTATTTTGGTGGGGAGACAACACATCGGTTGGGAATGGGACCATCCTGGGAGCCCAGCAAGGGGTCTGAGGGCAGAGGAGGCACCTTGGCCCCCTGGCTCAGCCTCAAAGGCCCATCTGGGCACGAGCCTCAGAGCTCCTGGGCCACAGACGCCGAGAAGCTGGGCGTGAAATCGGGGCGCACGCAGTGCAGCGAAGCCAGGCTGGTCGGATGAAGACCGTCCTTTTGATGTGCTTTTGGGGTGTGTAATTAACTGTAACTGAAATATTATTTGATCTTTTATGTGGAAAATCAAATTGTGTTGTGTCAGACATGAATAAATACACATCGGTCTGTTTCTGCAGTGTCGGCAGCTCCTCCCCAGCGCACCCCCACCTCCGTCTCCCCGCCCCACCCCCTTCACCATGGTGGAAACATAATTCTCGCCTTTAAAACTTTTTCCCTTTGTCTGGTTGTGAAAGGCCTCATTGTCCTGGGGGAAGGGGCTGGAGGGGGCTGGGGCCTGAGCTGAGGGGCTGGGGAGGGGGTGTCCCGCCCACAGATAGGACTGGAGCTCAGGGGCTCAGCCTTGGGAGCTGCATGTCTCTGTCCCTGGCACTGGCTGACCCTGGGCAAAGTGCTTCAGCTGCCTGAGTCTCAGTTTCCCCACCTGGGTTCACTCTGAGGAGAGCACTGGGCCCTATATCCCTGTGGTGGGGGGAGTCACATTTTATAGGCGATCCATCACAGCTCTGATAGTAGAATTTGAGGCCCTGGCAATTCCTTTTACACAGAAGTAACAGCCTCTTTGGAGATGGTAAAGTCATTCCCAGTGGGGGATCTGAGTTCTGATCTTTCCCTCCAGGGAAGCCAGCGAGGGAGGGAGGTTGTTGGCAGGAGGGGAAGTGCATAGCCTTGTTATGGATGGACTCTGGAGCCAGGCCGTCCTGGGTTTAAGTGCTGCCTCTGCTATTACACGCTATATGGCCTCTCTGAGCCTCAGTTTCCTCACCTGGAAAATAAGGGTGACTTTCCCCATTGGGCTGGAAGGCATCTTGATCTTTGCATATTGTGTTCCACCTGCCTAGGATGTCCTTCCCTTCCCGCTCTTCTTAATCGACACCTATCCATTTGCCAGGGCTCAGCTCAGACATCACTTATGTTTAAGGGGGACTTGCGCTGACTCTTCTAAACTTGCCTTCTTACGGGTTTCGTTGCCTCCTCCCCATGCTTTCCCCAGCTCCCCTCCCATTACATCCCTACCCTCAGGCACTTATTTATTCTGTAGCTACCTTACCCTGTTCACTGTGAGTGGAGGAAAGTCCCTAAAGAGACCTCTTATCTTTTTAGCCGAGTCCCAAGGCCTGGAATAGCATCAGGCCCAGAGCAGGCACTCAAGAAGCAGTAGCTATGATTATGCCTTGCAAACTCCGGCTCCATCGGGAGCCTTCCCTGGCCCAGACGGTGCCCAGCAACCTTCTGGGAGAAATTCTACCAATGCCTACCGGAAACTCTGGTGCTGAGAGTGGGAATCAGAGACGGCCAGGTGAACACACCGGGAGCTGGGCCTGGGCCAGATCAAACATCCGGGAATTAAAAAAAAATAAACAAAAAAAGAGAAGCCACAGTTATTGTCTGAACCTGTACTATTTACCTGACGGGGAATCTGAAGAGTGAGCTGTCCTGCTGCCGGCTGGACTAGCCTCCCCGGGGAAGGTGGGGCTTCTTGCTTCCCTAGACAGAAAGGCAAAAAAAGAGCCAGAAGAGGGTCCTGACTCCAGGACTCTCACTGTACAGCTGGGGAAACTGAGGCCAGCCAGGGGACAGCTTCCAAAGGTCACAGAGAGTTTCCATGTCCTGCCTTCTAAATCAGTGCTCTTGTTCCTCTAAGAACAACACTGACAAGAACAGCAAGAAAAGCTATTGCTAGACACATGCCAGGGGCCAGATCTTGGGCCAAAGGATTTCCACGCAGGTACTTTCATCATCCCCACTGTATACAGGCCACATTATGGCTTTTTGTGGGCTCCTTTCTCCATTAAAATATGAGAAATTATATTTGATGATTCTGCTGGTATAAACATGAAAGTATTAATTTTATATCTTAAAACTTTGTCTTCAAAAAGTTCTTTTTTTCTGATTTTAAAAGAAATGAAAATATTCTCAAAGCCCATAAAACTGTCATGGATCCTAGGCTCTGTGGCTACCATGCCTGATGGATACGTCGGTTCTGTACAGAGGGAAAACTGAAGCACAGGGGGGAAACTGCGGCTCCAAGCGTTGAGGCCACTAGCTTGGGGACATACAACCTATTAACAAAGGCGCTGGAAACACCAAGGCCCAGGGTGTGTGTGTATCTGTAGGAGAGGCGTCCTCTAAGTTCCCCTTGCAAAGTATGGAACAACCCCCTGAGCCCCCAGGAGTGCTTCTCCCCAAGGCCTCTGCTGCCGCCATGTTCTTTTATGGGCCTGGGCTACAACCTTGCTGGCAGGTGTCCTGTGTCTGTGAGGCCTACGGTAGTCCACAGGTGACACATTCCCACTGTCCCCAAGAAGCCAGTTCAGAGGCTTCCTTTTCTTACTTTCTGCAGTTTGGGGACCTCCTGTCCCTGCCCTCACTGTTCAGTGGGGGGCCTGGGCCAAAAGCCATTGCTGGGACCTGTTAGGTCATATCCTCCCTGCCTTGGTCTCTGTAGCTCAGATCTTCAGGAATTCCCAAAGGTTGGACCCCCTGCCTGGGACCAGAAGAGACGCTGCTATTGGCACAAAAGACTTTAAACAGCCCAAATCAGGCAGTGAGAAACTGACTCCTTCAACCTCCTGGTAACACCAGGGAGAAAGTCTCAGTTGGGTGCTAATGTGTCTTTAACACTTCTCTCTAAGGCCTGCTGTTCCCCCTTTGTAAAGTCTTGGGGTGGGGGGTGGGAGCACAGAGGGCAAAGTTGTTCTTCTCTAAGTTAGCAGCACTGTTTTTTTCCCTTCATTTTTTTAGTTCTTTTTTATTTATGCCATATAACGCTGGTTTCTATTCAAGATGGTGATAAAAAGTTTCTTTTAAAAATAAGTTTATTTCAGTAAATGAAGGAGGTCAAGTTAGAGAAATATAGTAAGTAAATCATCGCAGAGAGGAAGAGTGGATAGGACTGGAATCATGCTGGAGGCGCACAAACCAGGGAAGTTTGGAAAAGCTGCTGGAGGCCACAAATACACCCCTTGTGATTTGACTTTGGGGCTCAGAGAGGGACAGCGACTTGCCCAAGGTCACACAGTAAGTAAGAAGCACTTAGAAAGGACTCAAACTCAGGTTTTCATGGCTCCAAACCTGTGTTTTTATTTCAAGAGTCAATCACCTTTTGGAGTGGGTTGGGGTGGAGGTCAGGACCCTCTTGGAGGACTGTTTTCTGCAAAAAGCTTGTTGAATATGTGGGGATGATTTTGCTACAATTTCAGGGGCTTGGCGATTTAGGCTCAGAAGTCCTGTTCTGCATACACTCTGCCACATCCTCCATTATCCCCACCCTTGTATGATGACAGATGTCTTCCTTGCCTGTGACTCCATCCCTTTCTGAATACGTCTCAGTGTCCCAGTCATCAGACTGGTGTCTTTCTCTAAGGACCACCACGGATACAGGAGGAGCTAGAGGTGGTCAGGGTGACATGTGTCCCTGTCACGTGTCCACATGGCCCCCGGAAGGCAGTGCAGGGGGGCAAGCCTCCCTCATCAGAAGGAAGCTGGTTCTCATAGTCAGGGCTGTTCCAGTGGGGCTGCCTGGCTAGGGAGCAATCTCCCCATCACTGGAAGTATGCAAGCAGAGGCTCAGAGGCCTTGTGGTTGGAATTCTCATTCTGGCCAGTGAGACTGGCTCCTCTTCTGAGGCTCTTCTTTCTTTAAGACATGTTTCCAGCATGTCCACGGGTTTGGTGAACACGTCTTGGGCACTGGGATCAGGCAGGGCTGGGTTGGAACCTACTCGGCCCTACTCACCTCCACCTGCTGCTCACTTCAACTCCTGTTATCCCCTCACCTGGCTCGGTTTTTCTGTCTAGCACTCATCACTCCCCTCATTATTTCGTATGCTGTTCTCGTTATCTGTTGCTGTGTATCAAACGACCCTTTAATTCGCTCGCTTAAAACAGCAACAATCATTCATTTGGCTCGTGAATCTGTTGTTTGGGGAGGGCTAGGCAGGGATGGCTCCTCTGGGCTCTGACTGGGGATTGGAAGATTCATTTCCAAGATAGTTCCTTCCCACAGCTGCCAAGTTGGTTGTTGTCTGGGAACTTCTCTTTCCCTCCACGTGGGTCTCCCCACGAGCTGCTTGGGCTTCCTTACAGCATGGAGGCTGGGCTCCAAGAACAACCTTCCCAGAGGCCTCGGTGGGGATACATGATACTGTGATGATCCAGCCTTGGAAGAACCACAATAGCACTTCAGCTGTACTCTGTGGGTAAGGCCGTCACAAAGTCCTGTCACGTTTAAGGAGAAGGGGACAAAGGCTCACCTCTTGAGCACATTGGAGATATTGCTGTGGCCATCTTTGGAAAAAGTAATCTCCTGCATATGTCTATTTGCTTCTTTTTATTTACTGTCTGTCTCAGAAGCCCACGGACCTTGTCTCACTCACTGTTGTATCCTTAGCTCCTGGAAAGTGTCTGGCACATAGTAGGTGCTCAATACATGTTTGTTGATTACATACATGGAGAGATGAATGGAAAAAGAGGTAGAGATAGAAAAAGACAGGAAAGTACAAAGGGTGAGACAGAGAGAGAGGGAGAGGGAGAGAGAGAGCGAGACATAAAAGGCAGAGATAGAGAGACACCAGGAGAGAGACACAGAGACTTCGTGAGACATGGTCAGCGCCGGGCAGAGGGGCAGCTGACGTCCAGCTGGCCCAAAGGCAGAAAGGCAGACAGATCTGGACCAGGCTCTGGCTGGGCCTCCAATGGGAATGGAGCAGATTCTGGGGTCTGCAGCCGATGAGTTGGAGTCGTGTCAGCCCCGCAGAGCTCACGATCAAGGTGAATAAAGCCTGCGCCCAGCACAGGCTGGCTCAACAGCCAGGACCCATGGCCAGCTGGGGCCTGATGTGGCTGCCGTGGTGGGTGCAGGCAGCTTCCCTCTGTTAGCAATTTCCCTCTGGCCAGAGCTGCAGCAACCAAGAATAATGAAACAGAGGAATGTCGGTGACATTTTTCTAAAGAGGAAAAATGTGGAGTTTCGAGTCAAACTGAAAGACTTATTGGGTTCGCAGCAAGGGTAGAGCTCACTTTTGAGAACAAACTGCTAGATAAGGGGCACGATTGAGTCCCCAGTAATGTTCACTCCTGGCTGGCGTGACGCCTGCCGACAATGTTTTGACTACATGGTTCGCATTGATTTTCCTCAGAAATGGAGACTCGGACATCCCTGGGGATGGTAATCAGGGAGGCCGAGCAGGTTCTTTCTGGAGTGAGGCCAGGAAAGCAGGGCACCAGGGGCTGCTGGGCTGCAGCACTGGCTGGGTGGGCATTCACCTGGCATCTGGGGCACGACTGAGAACACTGATAACAATACTCAGCATAATTTGCCCAGTATTTCCCATTATCCCACCGGGAAAGATTTTTTTCCTCCCTCCCTAACCCGCTTGCCTCTGTCTCTCACTGTCTTATTTCTGACCCTCGTAGCAACCCCACGAGCTCAGAGATCTAAAATGATTCACCCAAGGTGACACAATCAACCAGTGGCAGAGCCCAACACCGGCCCAGGTCTGCTGGCGCTCAGGCCAGTGTGCCTGGAATGGGGCCTTCCGGTTAGCAGAGGTCTCTGGTTAAGTGGGGCCGCGGGGGCCCATCTTCCGGATTTCTATGCTGGCTTTCAGAATCAGCACTTCATACCTCATGACCCCTTTTCTGCTGCATGTATCCATCGCGTGGGCCTTCATTACTGAGTCATCCGAACAGCATGATTGTCAGTGGGTTTATTTTTGTTCTGGAGTATCTGCTGTATGTTTCACTGAGCACAATGAATGTCTTGAACTCAACACATTCCAAGCTGAACCCTCCATCCCCTCCCCATCCCCCTTCTTCTCATCGGGCCACTTGTCTCACGAAGAGCAGGGCCATCTCTATCTTTCCCGGAGCCCCCCTAGACTCCTCTCCCCCCTAATCCCCAGACACAACCATCTCCAAGACCTTGAGAATTTACCTTCCAAATCTCTCTTGGAGCCATCTGCCTTTCCACACCCATACTGACGCTACCCATTGAGGCCGTCATCTTCTCTCTGGTGACGGCAGTGGCCTTTCCCAGACCATTCTTGTCCCCACAGTCTATCTTCCACACAGAAGCCAGAGTCACCTCTCCAAAACGCACGTCACTCCCTGTTTAACATCCTTCTGCTAGTTTCTAAGATATATGGGCTCTGGACCCTGCCCACCACTAGCTCCGCCCCACTTCTCCAGCCCCGCCCACTCACCAGCCCCGCCCACTTCTCCAGTCCCACCCCTCACCTGTCCAAGTCCCACCTTCACTACCGAATCCCCTTTAATTTCCCAAGTACTCTCTTCTCTCTCTAGTACCTCAACTTGCACGCACTGACCTTTCTACCTGGAAAACCACAAACATTGAAATGATCTGCTTTCCAGTCTTCCTGCCCCAGGCTGTGAGCTCCTTGGAGATAGGCTTGGGCGTTATCCATTTTTGAGTCTGCGACACCCAGCACGCACATTAGCCCATGGCCAGGGCTGGGTGCATGATGACTGGATGACTCCAGCCAGGTGAATCAAATCCTCAGGAGAGGTGGTCTCAAGCACTGGGGACTTGCCCAGGCACGTGGGGGGTCCCAGGGGTCTGGAGATCCAGCCCAGGGGTGTCATGGGGCCGAGGTGTGTGGAAATGACCTTCAGGACTGGGGTAAAAATGGGGCTCGCCATCTGGGAACTGTGAAAGTATGGCTGTTAAAGGAAGACTCTCAGGCAAAGAAAGTTTGATTCTTGTTTGGGGAGCAGGGAAGGGAATTTTTAAGGGGAAATGCATCCTTTGGAGGGTATAATAACTTGTGTAGAGGCATAAAGCCTTGAGAAGGAAACTGCCCCAGCCTGGGACGAGGGTTCATCCAACACTGAAGTTGTCTGAAGCCAAAACCAGTGCAGTACCAAAAAGTCACACTGAGAGAAGGAAGGACCTGTAGAGACATCAAGCCCAATCCTGCCTTTATAGGTGGGACACTGAAGCCAGGGACATGGGGGGGGGCAGGCACTTGCCCAGGATCATACAGCAGAGCCAGGGTTGAAAGCCAGGACTCCCAACTCTGAGTCTAGCTCCTCTCCTCCAGGAATGAGCTTGCAATACATTCTGAGGAAGAAACTGAAGGTTCTTGGCCGACAAGGAAGCATTTGGGGCCAAGTAGGGAAATGCCAATTCTCAGACCTGTTCAGATCACCTCAATTTTACTTGAAGGGTGGGGGTCACAGATGCACAGACTGCAATTTCCTTAGAGGAAATGAGCTGCCATCTATGGGGAACAATGTCTGGGGATGAACACTTGGAGACTGGATGGGTAAAAAAAAAACGAGAGGAAAAGGAGGTGAACCTTGCAAATATCTAGGTCACTTCTTCTGCCAGCAGCTGCCCCAGCCCTCTGGGCCAGCCCTGCTGTCCATGACTAGGGGTAACGGGAGGTTGCCGGGTTGGAAAAGCACTTTCTTTCTGATTCTGTTCCATTTCTGTCCAGAAGGGCTGGGTGGGGCTATTGTCTGGCCCTTCCATCAGCCGAGGTCCAGACATAATAATAGTAGCAATAAATAATAGACGCTACCATTGATTGCAAATTTCCTCCAAGCCTGGCATTGCACATTGCCAGTTTTATTTCGTTTGATCCTCAGGAGTTAGAAACCCACAATTCTGCCCATTTCACAGATGAGGAAACCGAGGTTCAGTTGTCTGGATTCAAACCCAGGTCTGTTGGATTCAACGCTCTGAGGTATTAAACTCTGAGTGTCCCAGGTAGACAGTGTCCCCGAGACCGTGGCTCAGTGTCCTACCTGCAGGTCCATGTTAGAAGCTGGCTGGCCCCTGCCTTTTGGAGAATGTCTGAGCATCTCAGTTATGTGGTCAAGAATGTTGACAAGGCACAGTATCTGTTTGTAGACGCTTGGTGTATTGGACAGGCAAGGCTGCCCTGTAATACACCTCACAGAACGCCCCCCAGGATGCTTTCGTGGAGCCTCCCCCCACTGCACACCAGGGCCCCTCCCTCACAGCTCTGGTCCACAGTAACTTGCATGGCACTTGCTAGATATCTATCCCTCTCATTCGATTTGAAACTCATGAAGACTGAGACTGCAACCCTAGCACAATGCCTGGTCCTATAGGTTCTCCATGAATGCTTATTCAATATTGTAAAATACACATACACACACACGCAACACCCCAAAGTAAGCCAGGATATGTAATGAGTGGATTACAAGAAGGAAAGTGCTTTGAAAGGCTATTTTATATGTTTTATATAAGTGAACCATGTTCATTATAGAAATACTAGAAAATCAAGACAAGGAAAAAAATATCACCCTCCCTAGTAGCTGCTATTATTATTTTGGTAAATAACCTTTCATAGTTTTTAAGCTATTTGCCGGATGTTGCACTGCCCAATTCTGGTGGGCACCATTCATAACGTACTTTGAGTGACTGTAGTTGTCCAGTGCACAGCCTGGGTAACTGTGTGTGGCAACCCTGGGTATGTATGTCTGTCAGTGTTTATTTCACACAGAATGACACTAAACTCCATATACTGTTTGAAAAGTTGCATTTCTCACGAAAAACATACTGTGACCATCTTTTGCATTAATATTTCATTTGCAAATGTTTTTAAAGTAAAAGTTTGAATTGTTAGGTTATTTTCAATTTATTCCATTTAAAACAATATCACGATGAACATGCTTTTGGGGCATTTGTTCTTTTAAGTTCTTGGGATATTTCTAGGAATTCTGAGCAAGAGGATATTTGATGTTTAAGGCATATGATACAAACTGCTAAACTATTCTCTAGGAAATTTCCCCAATAATGCAGAAAACAAAAGGGCTAGTATAAGTTTGATAAAATGGTGGGAGGAGGAAAAGGATTGGGGATGGTGGGGTATTTGATCTGCTAGGGGTCTGCAGAGAAGGCTTTCTCTTTCTTTAGGAAGTTGAGAGATGAGCAGTCTATTGGTAAGGGCTCAGCTTCCTGGCCTGTAGTAATAAAGCCACAGCACCCCAGCTTTTACCTTCGACTCTGCCCTGAATCTCTATTTGATTTTGAGCAAGTCATTTCCCTCTCTGCAGCCTAGTTTCTCTCCCTGTAAACTAGCAAGACTGGACTGTATTTGGAATGGTAAGTAAGATCATCTTGTGATTGATTGGTAATGCCTGCCTTGGAGGGCTGTTTTGAGATAACCAGTCTGTCTGGACACAGGCAGGAAAGGGTGCTGTGATCAATTAATAATGCCTGCCATGGGTGTAAGAAGTGAGGGGATAGTTAGTACCTTTGCCATGTGTTTGCTATTCCAGGAGTGCACACTCATAGAGGCGATTAAAACTCTGAAAAGGCAGGGAATTTTTCCTGATATCCTGTTCCTCATAGATGTCTAGGTTTTGAGAAACCTTATATAGAGTTAGCCATGTGCTCCCACCCTGGTCTGTCTCATTCTGGGTGTACTGCAATGGAGTTAAGAGGCAAATGACATCTAATTTCTGTCTCTTGACCCTAATCTGCATCTCATGACATCGTCTTCAGCCTGCAGAGGGAGGATTGGGGATTTCCTGTGATTTGAGTATTCCATTCAGTTTTTATCATTTTAAGGTTCATGCGTTTCTAATTGTTATGAATACCATGGCAAAATTAATAGTTCTATGGTTGGTTTATTACATTTAGTAAAATTATGTGCATGCAGTGTTTGCCAAGAGAAGACGCGGCAGGCTCCTTAATCATGTAAAGATGATAATTTAGTTGTTACACTTGTTGAAATGATGGGATTAATTTTTTAAAAGTTTGCAAACTGGAGGAGAAATGTAAAACATTAATTTAGTTAGACAAGCAAGCCGAAAACTGACAAGTCCTTTCAGCCAAACCTGGTAATGGAGATGCTGCAGACCGAGCCGGGAGGAGACACATCAAGGAGGCATAGGCACTTTCAAGGACTTGGGAATATAATGATGTAGTGTGCTGTGTGACTTTGGGGGAGCCACGTTTCCTCTCTGAGCCTTCATTGTTTCTTCTATAAAATGTGACTAGATGCGTGGTTTTTAAACCAGGTCACGGTTTCAGAAAATGTCTTGGAGGCTAAAAGAAAGGCAGGTACAGGATGAGATTTCAGTGGCGTGGACATCACTTTTGGGGAGCATGTCCAGATTCTTTTACTGGGTGTTGGCAACCTGATTTTACCTTGGAGACTCTCTCTTCCCTCATTGTCATCAGCCCTCATTGTCATCAGCTCATGTAGTTCGGGAGGGGTTAACCCACCCCCTGGCTCCAGAGGGTGGTTTTGATTCACGATGGACCAATGAGATCAACATATTGCCCTGGCTACAATGATTGGTTTGCAGCAATCACATGACTCAAGTCTGGCCAATCAGAGCCAATGAACCTTTTTCCTAGCACCACTGCTGGACTATATAGACTGAGTCTCTTTCTTTCCTGTGATGTGGCTGAGCCAGGCGGATGGGAGACTAGAGCTTTGGATTCTAACTTGGTCATGATTTGGGAAGAACTTACCTAAGAATAAAGCCAATGCAAAGGAAAGTAGAATCAAAATACAAAAACAGACCCCAATGTCATTTTTCAACTCCTGAATTCAGCCATACCTGATGTCTTAGACTTTTCAGTTCTATGAGTCTCTACATTCTTTCTTTCCGCTTCAGCAATCATGAGTTGAGCTTCTGTCACTTACAACTCAGAGTGCCAACTAATATGGTCTCATCCACTTCAACTGGAGCCTACGTTTACCCACTTTATACTTTGGAATTCTATTAAAAAATTGTGTTTGAACAAAAGATTCTGTTACAAAAGAGAACTAGGCCTAGGACTGTATTACTCCTAAGGGCCCTTTTAGATGTGACATCCTGGGTCTCCATGGGCGATGACGTAGGTCCAGAGTTGTAGGAACCAGGGGTCCGCGCAGAGGAAGGAGGCTGACTGCAGGTCAGTTTCACTGAGAAGGCACCATTCGATGTGGGTCTTGAAGGATTAATAGGAGTTCTCCAGAGGGAAGGAGGAAACAAATGGGATTCCAAGCAGAGGGAACAGCAGGTGGAGATGGTTTGGAGGGAAGTCTGGACAATCTAGTGTGGCTAAAGTAGGGGATTTGTGGGTGGTGAGAGGGGGGAGGCTTGAGGAAGTGAAGTAAAAAAGCTGGTGGAGACCCACTGTGAAGGGCCTCGAATGTCAACATGAGGAGTTGGATTGTTGCTGATGGGCAATAGGCAGCCATGGGAAGTTCTTGAGCCGGAGCGAAACAGGACCCACCGAGGACTGGTTGCTGGGAACAGGACAGACTACGCCCTGGAAGTAAGTCTCTCTGGGCAGCTCTGCCTGAGACTTCTGGTCCTTATGCATGAGGCAGGAGGTGAGGAGGAGCAGACATTCAACTCCAGAGCGATCTCAGGTCCCCACAGCCTGCATTCCAGAGCTGGCTGGGCCTCCCCATTCCCAGGCCCTGGCAGTCGGAGCACTATTTTGAGGAGGGGGGCCTGGGAGGCCACTTGGTGGAAATCGGGAGGCTGGGGAAAGAATTCTTGACTCTGCTGGCTCCATTTAACTGGGTATGATTTACGGGGATGCTGCTTTGGTTCCCGGGGGAAACCAATCTTTTCCCACCACATTGAGGACTTTGAATCTGAGGGTATAGACCTTCTTAGAAGTTCTGAGGGGCCTGGATGATCTCTGCCCCAAATCCACCATGTGAGCCATTTTACATCATTTGTCAGGGTCTTTTACCCACGCTGTTCCATTTCCTAGATCACACTTCCCATCTCTTTCTTGCTGGAAGGTAAGAGTAACAGTTAATAATAGCAGGAGAACCAGCAGCCATGTATTGCAGGCCTACTATGCACAGGCAGAGCACTAGGTTCTTTATGTGCACTTTCTCATGAAATTCTCTCAATAATCTGGTGAAATAGAGACTTCTATTATAAAGAAGCCCAGAGAGGTAAAGCAATTTGCCTTATGCCTATAGTTGGGAAGACCAGGAGGTGGGATTTGAACCCAGGGCTATCCAGGATGGGACAGGCCTTGGATTTGGGGAGAGCTGGCTGGGAATCTGTGGCCAGGAATCTGGGAAAGGGGAAGAGAGGAAGGGAGATATTCGATCAAGGGGTGAGAGGAGAGGAAGAGGAGGAGAGGGAAACTGAGTCACGTCTTGGCAGACCCGATTGAGAAAGTTTGAGGAAAAGAAGCAGAATTATTTGCAAAATGTCCATGAGGCTGTAGGTACAAAGCCAAAGGAAAAGATAGACACTGAAAAGGGGAGACGGGGGGGCTCTGTGTTAAGAAGAAGGTGAGCAGGTGACCTACGGCAGGTGAGAGCTGGGATGCTGAGAGCTGGAGCTCTTGGTGGTCCCGGTCCGGGAGGAAGCAGAGGGTACGGTGCTTGATACTCAGGACTTCTCAAAGAAAAGGGGAGGGTCAGCCATGGCTGCCTTGACTTTCTCAGATTTCTGGTCTATATTAAGAACCAGAGAGGCGCCACGGAGTTACAAGTCCCCAGGTGCCTTTTACATGCTCACCTTGACCAAAGTGCAATGTTTAACACAGAGAGGCTGCAAGTCAGGGAGATTGGGTGGTAGGGGAAAAATCACTGCATTTAAAAAAAATTAATTTGCAGGGCACCGTGGGTGGTGTGGTGCGAATACCAGGTAAAACCAAAGCATTCTGCCTTCCGCTCTGTTCACATGTCTCCCTGATCACCTGAGCTCACTGGGAGACGCTGTCCAAATCTCCCAGTTGACATTTGAGGCCCTCTGGACTTGGGAGGAGGGGTGTGTGTGTCAAATGGTGAGCTGACAGTCCTGCTCCGATGGGCACAAACGTGCAGGATGACTCACAATCAGTGGTGTGACTGAAGTGCACTAGCCCCATGCTATAGATGAGGAAACGGTTTCAGAGAGGGTAGGCTGGAATCGGAACGTGGATTGGCCTCTAGAGCTTGCCCTCATGGTTCCTCCACGGCCTGAGAATTCCGGCTCCCAGTTTCCCATCGTGGTTGGTGTGGTTTGGTTGATTCAGAAGGAACTACCCTTCTCGTTGTTCTCCTTGCCCTTTGTGGGACCCCACTCCAGGTGCAGCTTGAGGTCTGAGAGTTTGAATGCCACTCTGGCCAATGCCTCCAAGTTACCTCAGTCAGCATTTGTCCCCAGACCCAGTCTCTTGCCATTGGGGTGCCAGAAGCTACAAGCCACCGATAAGATGGGGACAGAAGAGGGGGCAGAAGGAAGAAGGGAAAAGGTTGGGAAAGATTGGCAATTAATTCAAAGGAAGAGTAAATGGAATTACATCCACGAAAGACAGATATAATAATAATAATAATAATGGCAGCCAGACATTTTCTGAACACTGTGCATGTGGCAGGTCTCATGCCCAGTGCTTTTCATGGATTATCTTATTGAATTCAGATAGCAGCCCTAGGAGGCAGTACTTTCATGATCCCCATTTTACAGATCAGGAAAACTGAGGTTTAGGGAGCTGAAGAGGAGGACCTGAGATCCTGGTGCTGCATACATATCACCCTACACTGTGCAAGATCCTCCAGGAGTTGAGATGGAGGCAGGGGACTGGCCGACATGACTAACACTTTGCAACCCTGGGCAATGTTGGCCCAAAGCTGAGCAGGCTGTCCAAATGGTGGCGTTTCTCCCTTTCCTTCTTTGAGGGACCTGTGGGTTCCAGGGAGACAGCATCAGTCCAGAGAAAGTGAGCTGTCCAGGTGGGACCCCTCTTCAAGGTGGGGCTTTCCCTCCAAATTGAGCTACTAGCACCAAGAACAGCTCCTTCCAGGAGCAGGGAAAAGGGGCTATGCTCTTACCTGAGCCCTGCATGGAGCCAGACCCGCGCTGCATTATCTCATCTAATCCCGTGACATCCCAGTAAAGTGAGACCAATTGCCCCAGAATATTGGTCTCACTTTATAAAATAAAGAGATGAAAGCCCAGGGAGGCCAACAGACCTGCCCAAGATGCAAAGCAGGGAGCAGAAAGATGGGACAGGAACATGGGCCCTACCTTCCTTAGCCTTGCGGTTGCCTGTTGCCCCCTTCTTCACTAGCCTTCCAGCATCTGCCTCTAGGGACCTGCCAAGCGGGACTCCTGCCCCAGGCCTGACACATACTGTGACAAGAGGGACCAGTTTAGGCTGCACTTACATAACACGGCCTCACCCAACCTGTCCCAAATCAGAGGCGTGTGATTTATGCTGAAACAAGCCACTGTGCGCGTGTAATCCTGAGGCTGTGATGACCGCAGCTTCATCTGATTTATGAGGCTGTCGTGTTTTTTTTTTTATAAGAAAATCACGACCTGAGAATCTCCCGACCCTAGTATTGATGAAGTTGGGCCAATTGCTTGAGGGGCATTGAGAGAAAAGGGTGGTCCCTTTTTTTGGCCTCTGTGGATTGGGCTGAATATGCCCAGGCTGGCAGGAGATGCATACACGGGGAGACCAACACCGTCTGGGAACACATGTGCATGTACCCTACATAGCACGTGTTCATGCTTGCACAGGCATGTGTACACACTACAGCCTTGCCCACATGCATACATACATGTGAAGGAACGCACAGTCACACACACATGTGTTCAGGCTTACACCCAGCTGCAGTGCACCCACGCACTTGTGCACACATGTGCATATGCCATGTCAAGCCCACATATACACACACATGCCCACATACACCCAAGTACACTTGTACCTTCATACGTGTGTGTCTACATAGCAGACATGCTCCCCCCACACTCATGGATGGTCATGCATATAGTATTTACACACACACACCGGCCCCTCTAATCCGTACACGCTCATATACGTGTACATTTTCGTGCCACACACAATGCCCCTCACCCAGGCCTGCAGGTGTAGAGAAGGACTGATGAGAAAGCACAGCGACCTGAGTTCAAATCCTGGCTCTTTTCCTTCCTAGCTGAGTGACTTTGAGTAGATACTTAACTCTCTGGGCCTCAGTTTTCCCATCTGTCCAAAGGGTGACATGAGAGCCAGCTCTCAGAGGGGCTGTACAGTTAAGGGAGGCAATATTAATAAAGACCCAGGCCCATAGTACAGCTTAGGAAAAGGTGACTCTTGGAACCAGTGGTTGGGTTGTCAAGAGCCATGATTCTGGATGGTGCTAATGCTGCTCACCTTTGTTGTTCATGCCTTTCCTGATCAGGTCTGAGCAGTTGTATGCACCCCACCCTCCAGCTATCTAGAACTCCTATTTATAATTCCCTGAGTCCAGTAGGTCTTTCAGGCCTGCAGTGTTTTAACTGAGCTGTTCCCACTGCTTTGAATACTCTTACATACCTCTCTCTGGAAAACTCCTATTAATTCTTCAAAACCCAGCTTAGGAGTCATCTCCTCAAGGAGGTCCTCCATGAATACACCCACCCTTCTATGCACTCCTATATGTAGGTGCCTGTTTATTTGCCTGTTTCTCCTAATCTCCAGTGCCTGGTACGTAGTAATTACTCACCCAGTCATACCCTTTAATAAGAGATTAGCAAATGAATTGTCTGAGGGAGCTCAGCAAGTTGATGTCTTGAACCCCTTACCCTCAGGACAGGGCTCTTGTCACATCACTGAATTACAGGACGAATGAAAACAGTAATGACTGATACCGGTTTCTTCATGCTGGGTCCTGTGCTAAACAAAATATTTTTACCATGTCATTAAATGCCCCCACCAACTCCATGAGGTAGGGACTCTTATTGTCCCATTTTACAGATAAGCAAGGCAAGGCAGCACAGGTGAAGTGGTGGGCTTGAGGTTGCCCAGCAGCCAGGAGCTGAACCTGATACCTGCTGGACTCCAGTGTCTGAGCCTTAGCTGCCTCCCATGGGGCATGAGGAGATGACTGAGTGAATGAATGAATGAGTGACAAGCCGAATGAATGGATGAATCAACAAGGGAATGCATGACGTGATGAATAGGCAGATACAGAAACAAATGGAGGCTTTATCTCCACCATCACATGTGACTTGCCCCACGACAAGCCCCCTTAATGCCACCAAATCTGGAGGAAATGCTAGGGGTGCTGGGCAGCCTCCATTTTCCTGACAGGCCCCAGCTATCCCCCAACTCATGACTCCTTGTATTGGGTCTAGACGCCACTGGACTCTGGGCCTTGGCCATCTGTGGGACACGGACGCTGGGTCCTGAGCCCTCGCAGGCACATTTGTCCAGGTTGCCAGGGCCCCATGGACAGGGGCAAGGCAGATGTCACCTGTGTCCAGTTCTCCTGCAGCTGATGGACAGGAATCCTTCCACAGTGAGTTAAAAACCCCCTTGGCCACTGCCTGCAACCTCCTGATCTGTGACGAGAGGGAAGTGGGTCAGTGGCAGCCTCTCGCCTGAGACATTGGCCCATAATTCATAGGGGGAAGGCATCCAGGGTGTATTTTGACCATAGAATCATAAGCTCCAGGATTTGGGTCTGTGAATACCATCCTGACAGTTAAATTGGTCGGAATTCAATTGTCTGTGACAAGAAGGCTGATTCCCAACCGCTTTCCTCCTGGGACTACGTAGCGCGCGGGAGGGAGAGTTGGGAAGCCTCTGGCCAGCTGTCTGCCACGGTGCCTTCCCCAGCTCCAGACGTGGCTGCCAGCACCCAGGTCAAAGCCAGTGCAGGCCTTCGTGGTGTGTGCACAAAAGCTGGGCGAGCGGTGGCCAGACACTCTGATATCAGTGACGTGGCTGATGTCTTGCTGTGCGATCCTGGGCAAATCTTGTTCCTTCTCCGGGCTGTGGTCTCCCCTATTTAAAAATGTGAGAGTTCAAGATCTGTCCTTTTTCCTTGGTTCCTCCCTTCCTCCCTCCCTCTCTCCTTCCCCCTCTCCCTATAAACCTTTATGAAATATTCTATGTGCTATTCCTAGTATGTCAGCCAGCCCTGGGCTGGATGCTAAGAATATGGTAAGACTTATAAGGGTCCTAACCCTCAAGGCAAGTTAATTAGGTTGCTGTGTGGACTCAGACCCCCCCCCCGCCCCCCCCCCCGCCCCGGGCTGGGGGAGACTCACCTACTGGGAAGTCTCCGGGGACTGCCATGCGGAGGCTCTGAGTGATAAGGCCTTGTTGAGGCAACCCCTGTTCCCAAGCTCTCAGGAAACTTCTGGTGTAAACAGCCAGGAAGAACCCAACAACGGGAGCATCTGATTAAAACCTGGCAGGGCCCGGCCTCCGCCTCAGCCAGGGGTGACGTGGACACAGTAGTGCGTCGGCCAAACCCGGGTGATTTATGTACCTGGCCCAAATGACATGATGTTTGCACTTTTTCAGCATGGGAGGCAGAGAGGGGACCGGGAAGAGGGTGTTTAATGAGGCAGGTAAATATTAGGTGAGCGGTGATGGCCTCCCTTGGCTAGAAAGCATGCTGGGGCAGCAGGCCGTGGCAGCTGCTGCAACTCCTGGACCCTCACTCCAGAGCACATGTCTGAGATGGGGGAGACTGACCCTCACACGGCTTTGCCTGCCCCACACTCCCGTCTGAGCCTCCTTCTCCAAGGAGCAGCCTAGAATGGGGAGTAAGGAGCCCGGCTCTAAGGCTCAGTGTCTTGGATTCAAATCCTGCCTCACTAGCTAGGTGATATGGGATGTCGTTTCCTGCCACTCTGAGCCTCAGTTTCCTCCTCTGTACAGTGGAATGAATCAAATGCAGCTGAGAGGTTAGCGGGGGAGCCAGCTGTGGAGGCAGGTGATTGCACGTGGGACGAGTAATGTGCAGCCGAGCTGGGTGGAGTCACCCCAGAGCCGTGGGAGAACCAAGCCTGTGAATCAGCTCGCAAAGCCCATCCCATGCTTGGTGAACAAGAGGTCATCATGGTGTCAGCTCGTGCCTGGTCTTGAAGCTTGAGATTTTGGGGATCCTCAAAAAGAGTCTACGATGTGACATATCAGCAAGAAAGGGCATCACGGGCAGAGGAGACAGCATGTGTACAGTCCTGAGCTTGGTCAGGAAACCACCAACCTGTCCTGGGTGGCAGGAGAGGAGAGGCAGCCGTGCAGGAAGTGAGGCTGGGAGATCAAAGAAAGGGGGAGGAATGGGACAGAGGGGCCATGGTCAGATCAGAGCTGTCTTTCTCTTCAGTTTTTTTTTTTTTTTTTTTTTTAAGTTTTTGGTTTCATTCCATTATACACCACCCACTTACGTAATTTCGTATGCTTGTGTCAATGTCATGTCACCCATGTGTTTCTTTAGTGCTGACCATTTGACTTCCTTTCTTCCTTTTTTCTTGGTTTCCTCCACCCCTCCTCCCACCTCAGACCACCCTCCCAACCAGGTCTCCCAAGGCAACAAGCTAGTCTCAAGTCTCCCATGATTGTCATACCTGTCCCCCTGTTCAAATCATCATAACCACACACACACAAACACATATGTGAAGTTTTGGGATTGATTTTCTTTTATAGTCACGAGCTCATCCCGCACGCACTTTTCTCCACCTTGCTTTTCTCGCTCCAAATGTCTCCTGGTGATCTCTTGAGCCCCTTGGCGTAGCTCTCCTCCCTCTGGTCGAGGGCTGTGTAGTATTCCCTGGCATGGAGGCAACTCGTGCCTTCGCCATTCCCAGATTCAGGGCACTGCTTTGGTTTCCCCTTTCTGAGTTTTTGCCACTTCAAATGATGCTGCAGGGAACATTCTCGAGCACACAGCCTTAAATGTTATGCGTTTGTTTCTGTGGGAGAGACTCCCAGGAGGGGAGTTTGCTGGGCCCTAAGGTAGATTTTACATTTTCAGGGATGTAGCACAATCGTTTTTCTAAGAGGCTGTAACACTTCCCATTTCCAGCAGTGATGATTGAGACGGTATTTTCTCCCCAGTCTAGTGGGGGTCAAGGATTGGATTTTCCAAGGCTCTCTCTGGCTGCAAAGTGGGCAAAGTGTTAGAGGGTGACACACACGGAGACAGTTGATGATTTGATTGATATCTACCAGACTGTAAACTCCATGAGGGTAGACACTGGGCTATCGTGTTCAGCCCAGGGTTCTCCAGTAGTGAAGTATGCGGAGGAGATACTCAGTGAACACTGATTGAAGGAAAGGAGGGATGGGAGGAGGTTAGGTGGATGGGTGGGTGGCTAGAAAGATGGCTGGATGGATGGGAGGGTGAATGTGTGGGTGAATGGAACATAGATGGATTGGAGGGTCGGTGAAAGAATGAGCGACAGGTGGGTAGGTGGGAGGCTAGAAAGGTGACTTATGGGAGGATGGGTAGATAAATGGAGGAATGGATGAATAGGTGGGTGGGTGAATGGGTGGATGGATGGATAGATGAGTAGATGGGTAGCTGGATCAATTCTGAAAATAAGCCAGGACTTCTAGAGCCTTCCATCCTTCTCCGGTCCTAGGTATGGACACATAAAAAATTAGTAAATTATCAGCTCCTCCCTCCATACTGAGGAAATGGTAGCAGGACAGGCCGTTGGAAGGGAGCTGGGAAAAATATGTCTCTGAGAGGAAAACTGACGAGCAGTTGCGGGTGTTATGGACAGAGTGATTTGGCTCACTTTGCCCTCCTGGCACTGGCTTGACAATTGCAGGGTGCGGCTCCAAGCAGCCACATCCTCAATGGCAAGCTCGCGCCCCATGGCGGGTGGGGTGGGGTGAGGCTCCCGGTGGAGAGCCCAGCTGGGTGATGAGAGGCAGGAGAGATGCCTCTTTTCAAGATTTGATAGAGTAACCAACATTTATTGAGCACTTACTGTGTGCAAAGGGCCGTGCCCTACAAACATCTCAGCACATCCTCAATGGCAGCTATTCTGATTATTGCCATGTCACAGATGAGGAAACGGGGCTTCAAGGAAGGTGGCTCACTGGTCTGAGGTCACACAGCAAGGACCTGAGGAGCTGCCCGCAGGCCACTGTCTTTCTCCACTGCTCTTTGCTACGTCTTTAAGGCCTGTCCAGTGGTGTCCCACTTTCACAGGAGCAAGTCCAAACTCTTCCCCCTTCACATTCTGGAGTCAACCTACCTACTCAACAGCTCCAAGGGATTTTTCCCCAAAGAGCCAGACATCTTCCAGCCTCTTCTGCATCCTCTGTATAGGCATGTAGGGGGGGAAAGTGGCTGTGGAGTGAGAAGACCCATGTTCTAGTTCTGCCTCTGCTACTTCCTAGTCTCAGTAAGTTTCCATCTGCAAATTGGGTTTGTATCTGCCCTTGCAAGGGTGCTATGAAGGACTGTGTTCTTCTGAGGGATATTACCGTTTCTGATCTGACCCACGAAGGGTCTTTCTTGCCCACCCTGTAGGCTTTTCACTCTGGCTTTGTGAAACTCTATGGGACATAGTGATGAGACCATCACTTCTCACTTTACTCCCAACCTTTCTCCTGGACCAGGCACTCAGTTCTCCTTGACTCTACCTGTTCCTGTCATCCTGACTTCTGACCTTGCTTTTGTCATTGTTTTATGTAGGACTCAACACCCAGGCATCTCTTCTCCGACTGCCATTGGCTACTCTGTATAAACACTCTTTCCCGAACCAGCCCAGCCTGGGAACTTTGGTTTAAATACCTAGGGGGGTATGTTCACCCCAGTCTCTTTCATTCCTTCATTCCTTCATTTATTCAATCATTTGAGGGTCAACTATGTATCAGGCACTGTGTTAGGAACTAGGGATGTAGTGATAAAAACAACCAGATAATTCTCATGGAATTTATATTTTTCAACAAAGCCATAAGAATAAAAAATTTATAAATGGGATCTGGGCATTTTTCAGCCTTTGTTCAGAGTGTGGTTCAAGGGGTGGATGAATGAGTAAGGGCTGATTAAGCTCAATATTAAACTGATTTGTCTGTACCTCAAATGGGAAATGAGCTCCCTGTCACTGGAGGCATGCAAGCAGATCCTAGACAACTCATTGACATGGCTCCTGGCATCAGTGCGGGGGTTGGATCAGGGGACTTTAAGGTCCCTTTCAGCTCTGGGCGTCCTTGAGTAGGGGCTGGACGGTGGCCAGGATCCCTTTCCACAGAATTGCTCCAAGTCTGATGGCTCGGAGCCTGTTTGCATGCAGGCTGCCTGGCTCCTAGCATCACCCTGGCTTCTGGTCCCTCAAACCTGTAGGGTTCTGCCAGGCAGCCCCCTATCCTCGGGCTAGGAGGGGCCCTTCCCGCCTCCTGCCTCCTCCTGGGCCTGTCCTGTTTATGAGGCTTCTGTCAGGGGTTGCTGGGGCAACCCTGGATCTGTGCCCCACTTTGAGCCCAGCAACTTTTGGTCCTTTCCACACTCTGGACATAGCAGCTGCTCCTGTCTTCTGTCTGGGCAACCCCTTGGGTAGAAACCCATCGACATGGATGTTTACAAGTACCCCAAGCCCACATGATTCTGAGCTTTCTCATTTAGCTCCCGCCAGGGGCCCTTTTTCCTGGCTGTGTAGGGTGGAGGAAACAACCAGGCTTTGCAGCCAGGCATCTGGGTTCAAATCCTGCCCCACTGGCTACAGTCATAGTCCTCCCCATGGAGATACTAGGCCCCAGAGTGTCTGGACCTTCTCTGCATCCGGGGAAGAGCCCGCCGTGCCTGTTCCAACATTTGTACCCTGGTGGGTTCCTCTCTAATTCCTGGCAGATGGCTGCGTATCCGTGGTGACTGATGGGCCCTTATTCCCTGAGTCTCCTTCAACCTCCCTGTCATTTCTCTCCATCTTCTCACCTGACCCTGTGCCTGAAGTGGGGCTGGTGTCCAGGGGCTCTTGTCCTCCTAAAGTCCCTCTCCCTTCTGGACCCTGTGGGTGGGACCCCATATCGCCTCACTTCACTCTCAGGGGGACAGAGAGAGTTACAAGGAGCCCTGGATTAGGAGCGGGGGTCCTGACCACCACCCACTTGACTAAAAACATACTGTTCAGCGTCAGTTGGATCACATCCCTTCTCTGTACCTTTGTTTCCTGTCCAAGATGTGGGTTAGGTCAAACCAGTGATGTTAGAGAATTCTTTTTCTTTCTCTCTTTTTTTTCCCTTTTATTTGCAGCATTTCTTCCTTCACCTAAGAACAAACTCTTCGGTGCAACAGGATGAACGAGAGTCAGGCTGACCAGGATGCAGGTCGGGAGCTAGAAAATTCTTTCATGAAGACAAGCAGAGTTAGGGGCTGTCGAGGAAGGAGCCTGAACAGGCAAGATTTAAAATCACCTCACCAGTCTCCTTGGCCTATCAAAGCTTGCCCCTCCCTTAGAGCAGCTCAGGTCCCTGTCCTCTGTGTAGAGCAGCTGGTCCCAGAGGCTTTTAGCAGAGAGTCTGCTAAGAGGGACTTGAAAACAGGGCTGGGGGCCCGCGCGCTCTTAGGGTCAGGTGGACTCGGCGGAGACATGAGCAGCATGTTTTGTTGACACCGGCAGGGTTTCTGACTTCACAATGAGAGTATTTTGGGAGACTGTCTCTCCAACATCTGGATTGGGGTAGGGACCAGCTGTTGCTCCCTTCTCTATGTTCTGGCTGTTGTCACGCGTGAGGATGGGCCGCCAAGTGCTGGCATGAGGGCTGAACAGGAGGGATTCTCTTCCTCCTGTCGCGTTCTGTTTGTCCCCTGGTCTCCTTGGAAGGTTCTGGCTGGGCAGTAGGACCCAGGGGCCCAGGTTTGGATCCCGACTCCTGCTTGCTCACTGTGGGGCCCCTGAATAGCTTCTCCTGGTGAGTCCTGGGTTCTTGGCTCTAAGATGGGGTGACTAGTGGGATTCACCTCATGTGGAGCAGGGAAGGTGAAATGAGACGGTGTACCAAAACATTCAGGGGTCAACAATGATGGGCTGATTATTTCCCCTGCACCTGGGGTTCTGCATACAGTGACAGAACCAGGGAACCTACACGGGGCAGCCCCCCCCGGACTCTCACCAGTGGATTTAATTCCAGGCCTTCTTCCCCTGATACACATGCTCACTCTCTCAGGCACATATGACGTGAACACACATGTATTCAGACACAGATGTACTCACACTAGCCCATGAGCAGGCATGCCTGCCCTAAATACACACACACACACACACACACACACACACACACCCCACCCTCAATCCAGTTCAGCCCAATGAGTGTATTTGAGCATGGTGTACCACGTAGCCATTTCCAACTTCGGAGGAAGGTACATGAGGACCACATCCTCCAGGAACATGTAGTTTAATGGGAGAAGCAAACGCCTCAGTGAGCCCCAAACACCCCACACAGAGAAAAACCACTCAATTGGGGGAGGACTGTGGTGGAAATAAGTGCGGGTGCCGGGGGGTGGTCTGGTATTTGTGGAGGGAGATGGGACTTCATTACCTGGGGAACGGGATCAGGAGACACCTCCCTCCCCCACCCCCAGCAAGGCCATCATGAAATCAAGAAGAATGAGAAGGAGCCAGTCCTGGGAAGATCTGGGGGGCAGAATGTTCCAGAAGAGGGAACCTCAAGGGCAAAAGTCGTGAGGCGTGGAGAGATGGTAAGATAGAATAGGTGGAGACGAGGCCCCTGAGGGGGTCGAGGCAGCCCATCCAGGCTCCTGTGCCATCCTGTGAAGTTCAGATTTTCTTCTCTGTGTGTTGGGAACCACCTGGGAGCCATAAGCCTAGAACCTTATCAGAAGTTGCTCAAAGTCTTCCACCTTCGCCGTGTGACATGCCCTGCACACACATGTGAAAGGTACACATTCAGACACACATGTGTGAGCCACTCTGGGACATACCCATATGCCACCCGCTTGGGCACACGCACTCATGGTAGCACACAGGCCTGTGACGCTCAGGCACACACACAATGCAAACCAAGGCTCACACACACAGTGTGTTGCTCTTTGAAGTCTGGGAAGGCAGAGCCAGGAGGAGCAGAGTGATGGAGACGAGAGAGCCACACTGGCTCTGCTTTAACCCTTGGGCCTCAGGTTCCTCATCTGTAAAACAAGCAGGGGGACTCGGCACCACTACAGGCTACCACTCCATGAGGATGTGACACTGGCATAGAATGGGATTCTAACCCAGGCCTTCCAGTAGATTCAAGGCAGGAGAAATCAGCACAGCAGGAAGAAGTCAAGGAAGGCTTCTTGGAGGAGGAGCGATTGAGTCACACAGCTTAGCCCATTCCAGAGCTGAGCTGCCTTAGGGAATAGGCAAGATGTTGCTGCCTGTGATGTGCATACATGTGCAGTCTCACACACACGGAACTCTGCAAGGTTGATAAAATTATCCCCATTTTACAGATGAGAAAATCAAGGCTCAGGTCTCATGGTCAAAGTCAAACAGCTAAAAAGTGACAGCCAACTTAGGAAAGCCAAGTCCACTGCCCAGTTGCAGGAGCCCTCACAGAGTCCCACCTCCAGTAGTTGCCTTCTCTTGTCCTTCCCCATACCCAGCTCCATCTTGTTCAATTCAGCTCCAGGCGCTCTGTAAGTGACAGACTGACTCCCTTTGAATGGCAGGATCTGGAATCATCATGGACAGAATTAGGGCCTAGGACTCTTCAGAAGGAGTTGGAGCCCCAACACTTCTATCAAGTTCAACCTGAGTGAGTCCTTCTATCCCACGGGGATGCCCCTCACATGGGCAGGGGGTGAACAGGAACTCCGTTTGATGAAAACAGGCAGTTGGGGCTGTCTCAACCTCTTGGACAGCCCTGTCCTCCAGTGGGGACAACGGCGAGAGCATCAAGGATGATCGTCACTATGGCCCCTGCGTTTACATGGATGGGTCTCTAATCTCCCTTACAGCTGCCTGCAGCGTGGGGACACCTTCATTCTACATGGCTATGAGGAAAGCCTGAGTGCTGGATTCAGACACGCTCAGGTTCACATCCTGGCCCTGCCTTGTCCTAGAGCTCTGTCTCTTCTCTGAGCCTCTCTGCTCTAACATGTGGATATGGAACAGCATGAGCCTCAATGCAGGGCTTCACCCATCTTTGCATCCTCTGTGCCTGGAATCAAGTGCTCGATAAATATCTGTTGAAAGGATGAACCCTAGAGCTGTTGTGAGAGTTAAAGAAGATAAAACATGTAAAGGGCCCACCACACAGTAGGCATTTCATAAATGACCACCACTCTATTCATGTAAAGTGCTTGGAAGAATGTCTGGAAAATGATAATAATACAATTAATATGGAACGCTGCTCTTAGTTATTTGACTATGATTTGAGTTTTGCAATAACGGTCCTTATACTGGGTGTCGATTATATGCCAGCTGTCATACCAAACACTTTATAAGCCTTATTCTCATTAAATCTTTCCCCACAGCCTAGGAGGGAGAGGGGCATTTTATCACCCCATTTCACCGAGGAGCAAACTGAGGCTCAGAGATGCCATAAGTTGTTTCTAATTTCAAAGCTAGGAAAGGAGAAGCCAGGATTTGAACCGAGCTCCTTCACAGAATATCAGGGACTATTTCCCCAGCCTTGATCCTTCCTGGACCATCTTACCATTTTTGCCCCATTATTTAGCCATGGTCATTGTTCAAATCAACTTTACATTAACTCACTTGTAAAAGATCTTAGCCTCAGCCTTAGCAACAATATTGATGACTTCCCAGATTAGAAGTGATATATTATATTTAGTACATACTAAAATAAATATTTGAGAATTACCAAAAAAAAAAAAAAAAAAAAGGTTTTTGCCGGTGTGTCACCTGCCACCATCTCTTGGCCATTGGGGTGTTTAAAACTTACATTGGGACTCATCCAGCTCAACTGTCTTATTTCATGAGAGTAGGCACAGAGAAGTTCATTGATTTGCCCAAGGCCACCCAGCAAGCACAACTAGACCTCCTGACTGCCAGGCCTTGGGGATCTCCCCCCACACCTGTCAAACAACTATATGTATCAGAGGAGGCAAAGCCCCCTCAGTGAGAACAAGGAGAACTTCTCAGATCCCATCTCAGTTAATCATCAGAGGCATCATGTCAAGTGTGCCTTCTTGTTCCCATTTTAAAGTTGAGGGAACTGAGGCTCAGAGAGGTAAAGCAACTCTTCAGAGGATACACAGCAAGTAAGGGATGGAGCTGGGATTCAAACTCCAGATCTGGGTGTTGTGCTTCAGAAAATGAGGCCACATGGACCCAATAAGAGGGACGCTGCTGCCTGGGGTGATGATATGGTGAGCACAGGCCAGTTGGGGGGCCTTCAATTTGGGGGTCGCCCAACCTCCTTTGCTTCCCAGCCTGAAATATAGAGGTGCCATACCTTCCTGCTTTCTGGAATAGATTTAGGTCACAGAGGCCTGTGCTGCAGCTGACGTGCTGCATATTTTTAACTTGGAGAAGAATGTCCCGGCCCTTCTGAGCCTCCCGCCAGCCGTACCTCCTTGGTCCCAGGAATGTAGCTTGCTTCCTGCCTTCAGTAGCCTCTCATTTCCCCCCCAGCCCCAACAGCCTAGTCTTCTCAAGTCGAGACAGCAAAAGGTCTTGGGAATTTTCGTAAAACTCTTAAACCTGGCTGCAAGCCAAAGGGAAACAGCTCTGAAAGGGCTGACACTGTCTGGGAGATGATAGAAATATGGCATTCCTGCGGCAGGCAATTCCTGAATTTACAGGGGGCGGCAGGCAGACCCATGAACAACCCGGCGGGCCCTCATGGCTGGATCTTCACAGCATCCAGACATGCAGCGGACAGGAAAATAAGAATTGTGGCCAGTTATGCAGCTTTTGCTGTGGGACAGTGTTAATTGGTCTTCAGGAGTTGTCTCAGCAAAGCCTTGGGAGCTAAATGAGGTAGGTGCTATCGTCAGCTGCACATGATCTCAGATGAAGAAAACCGAGGCTCAGAGAGGTGTAGCAATTGGCCTAAGGTCACACAGCCAGGGAGTGGTGGAATGGGAATTTGAGCTCAGTCTTTACCATTGTATCACCTTCAGGCATATCTAGACATACTCGCACACCAATGTGTACACACACAAACTCACATGAACACAATACATGCATACCACAAACACATGTATACATACCTACATGCATGCACACACATGTACACACAGACACATCATATTCACACACAATACACACATGCCCATATGTACACACACACAGGAACAACACATGCACACACACAAGCACAATGGACACACAGATTAATGCACACATGTGTACACATGTGTTTACACATGTGTTCACACATGTGCACACACACTAATTTGTACACACATTCTGAGATCCAGAACCAAAGTGCTCACCTGGCTGTCAGGAGCAGGGCCAGGACTCTGTCTCCTGGACCCTGGGAGCAACAGCTTTCTTCCTTCCCTCCCCCAGATGTTTGCTGCGGCTCCCACCAGCCAGCCAGACATGCTTGACACCTAGGGATATCTCAGAGACGCAGAGGTTTGGGAGGGTGGTGATGCTAGATTGCCCTCATATGTGTCCATTACATGGCGACACCAGGCCGAGAAGAGCCAGGCCCTCGAAAGGGACCCATTGCCCTGCAAAGTCACTGGGCTCTCATTATGCAGGGGCAGCAGGCCAGTGGGGCTAAGTTTCGTGTTCTAAGTGGGATACCTGAGTCTGATGTCACCTTGAAGCCACTGTGGGACTTGGAGCTGACCCTCTGCCTTCTCTGAGCCTCAGTTTCCACATCTGTGCATTGGGGACAGCATGGCCAGCTTGACCTCACGAGAGAATTATAGGGACTGTTGACACTTAGAATTGAAAGGAATCTCAAAGATCTCTTAGTTTTCACTTTGCAGATGGGAAAACTGAGGCTTGTGACCAGGCTGTGAGCCAGTGACAAAACTGGACTCAGAAACCAGGTCCTACAAATCTTGGTTGGATAACATTTTATATTTAACTTAACCAGCTCCTTCAGCGGCAGCATGTAATAGCACACAGGAGTGAAAAAACTGTTCAGTCTTCTTGCTAGCAGGCCTGTTCTGACATTTCCTTTTTGCCCCAAGACATTTTTCTCAGGGATTACTGACCAGTAAGACGGAATGTCTCCGAAGAAACTTCCAGTTGGCCCCAAATACTAACGCCCTCAGTATAACACTCGCCTCTCCCCAGACTCTGGCCTTTGCTGTTTCATGCCAGGCTCTCCAATCCAGTTTTGGGATTTCAGAGGTTTGGGAACAAACGTAAAGACAGCACCACAGTGCCATGTACTGATGTGGCTGTATGGCCTTCTTCTCTCAAGGAGGCAGTAGATCACAGCGCCAGGAATACAGGCTCCCAAGTGAGGCAGAAGTGAGTTCAAATCTTAGTTAAGTCTTTCACCAGCTGGGTAACCTTGGGCACATTGCGTGATCTCTCCAAACCTCAGTTTTCTTATCTGTAAAATGGGACAACCGCCACACGGCATGAGGCTTAAAAGAAGTAACAGATGTGTGGTGCTCAGTGGGGTTGGCCCAGGAAGTTCTTGGCTGGCGTTAGTGGCCTTGGATGTTAAGTTCATTTTTCAGTGAGACAAAAAGACACGCCCGAAGTAGCCCAGAATCAGAGGGCGAGCTGCCATGTCAGAGCCCAGGGCGGGCTGACCCACAGCTTGTCTCGGGCTACAGGCCAGCCTGCTGGGTGATGTGTGATGTTTTTCCAGGCCTTCCCTCTGGAACAGACCTCAGGTTCTCTGTAGACACTGTGCTTGCCTTTCCTAATTTCTCTTTTCTGATAAAAATTCCTGTGACTCGTCCCTGTGCCACTTGTTCAGGCTCAGGCAGGCCTATAAAAAGCTGACCGGGGCTGTTATTTTAAGGGCTGTCAGTGCATTTTCCTTCAAGGGTCTCTGCTGGAATTGGCTTCTGGTTCCCATGGATGGTGGCAGAGCTCCGAGCTGGCTTTCAAGGGCAAGGTATAGACAGAGGGTGGCAGCTCCTGCCAGGTGGGAGTAAGGACTAAATTTACACTCCAAGGAGGGGCGGCCTCCTGGCCCTTTCTCTTCTTCCTCCCTCTTCCATCAGCAGCCTGTGTACCTACTATGTGCTCCCTTGGCCTTTGGCTAATCCTTTTACAGACAAGAAAGCCATGGGTAAGAAAGGGACAGTGCTTTTCCCAAGGCCACATAGCGCAAGAGTGAAGAGGTCTCCCAGACTCCCAGCTCTGACCCCCTTCCCAGCTGCCTTGACTGCAGCCTCTTTCTTTTGTCCACTGCCTCTTCTCTCACTAAACTCTTTCTTTGTTCCCCTTCTTGCATTCCTTTCCTTCTTCTTCTTTCCCCTTTTCTCCTTTTATCTGGTTCTTTTTCTGGAAGTTTTCTGACCCTACCTGCTTTTCTTGTCATGCTCATTATTGTGATAATACTGAAAACACATCAGGAGAGAGTGATGACACTTTATAGCATTTTTCGGCATTTCCTGTATCCCAGGCAGTGAGCTAAGTCTGTCCAGTGCGTTACACCTTACAGCCAAGGACCAGGCCCCCAGAGGAGCAAGCCACCTGCCAAGGTCACACAACGTGCTGTAGCTAGGGGTGGAGTCTGGGTTTTGGTCTAGCTGACACTGGAGACCTCACACTTTATCTTCATGTTGTGTTAGACACACACAGGCACCCCCCCCCACACACACACACGTTTAAAAAATAAAAGTTTAACTTACAAACTACCAAGTACACAAAATTTAAGTGAGTAGGTCAATGCAAGTCTACATATATACACGTCCATCCCCAAAGAGCATGTTCCCAACACCTGGGAAAGTTCCCCTGTGGCCCCTCCCCGTTGAGACACAGAGTCCATCATCTTAAGCCCAACCTGTGGTCCCAGTCGGACCTGGGCTGGAATCCCTGTTTTTCTGTCACCTCCAACAAGTTGCTTCACCTCTCTGAGCCTCAGTTTCTCAATCTATAAAATAGAGCTCCCTAGGGGCAGGGACAGGTGAATTCTGTCCGAGGTTACACACACCTACAGAAAAGTGGGGCTTGTTGTCAATATTATTAACCTGCTGGAGCCTTGGCTACCCCCCACTCCCAACAATCCTGGAGGCTGATGTCATCCATTAGGTCCCCAGCTCCACTCTTGAGTCCCCAGGCCCCAGCCTGAGATGACCCCCAGAGCCAGGCCTGCTTCTCCAGGGAAATGAGGCACGGCGGCCCCTGACCCCAGCCTTTTGCCCGACCCCCAAACCACAGCCTGCAAGAGGCTAACCCTTTCCCCACCGCCCCGTGGCTCCCCTCGGTTGGGGAGGCTGCGCCTGTTCGCACCCATTCATGTATTTTGTATTATAAAATGACTGCTGTCACCATGGCAACATAAAAGGAGCCGATCTCATTACTGAGGCCCGGACACATTATTTTCTCCAAGGAATTTCTTCTTTTCATTATTTCCCTCCAAAGGTCAGTTATCCTCTCAGGCGGGGCGGGGGGCGGCGGGGGGGTCCGCGAAAGGTGAGCCGGATTCATGGCAGAATTCCCCTGGCGGAATTTACAATCATTTTGCCTTTTTCCCTTGCTCTAACACCGTTGGAGAGATTTTCTTGCAGCTGAGAGGTTCTCTTTAACCCCTGCAGCCCTGGCAGGCAGGCCTGGCAGGCAGCAGGCAGGGCTGTCCCTACTGGGCTGAGCTGGGAATCCCCACCCATCTCTGTGCCTCCTGTAAATGGTCACCTGAGGCCACATGACTTTATGTCCTGAGGGCAGGGGAGTGTGAGGTTGGTCCCATTTGCCATGGAGGATCGGGGAGCTCCAAACAATTTGCTTCTTCCCTTAGTTCTCCCATTGGGGAAAAGACCCTTTCAAAAGTCAATACTAGTGATAATAACAATATATCATGTTGACATTTGTAATGTAGTATGATGTAGGGATTAAGAATTTGACTCTGTCGCCAGATAGGCCTGGGTTCAAATCCTGGCTCTGCCACTTTCAGGCTGTGTGACCTTGGGCAAGTTGCTCTACCTCTCTGACCCTCAACTATAAAACAAGGCTCATACTGGTATCTATTTCACAGTTGTGGGGTGAGGATGGAGTGACACATGTATGTAAATCACTGAGCAGAATAACAACAAATGTTGGCAATGCTTATCTTCATATATATATATATATATATATATATATATATATATATATATATATGCCAGTTACTATCTGTATCAGTTATCTATTGCTGTGTAACAAATCACCAGATTTAGTGAGTCATCTGATACAAATCATCAGATTTGTATCTGAATCTGATACAAATCATCAGATTTAGTAGCTTAAGACAGCAATAATCATTTATTATCTTTCACAGTTTCTATAGATCAGGGATTTGGGAGTAACTGGGTCTGGTGGTTCTGCTTCAGGACTTATTTTGCTGTTGTAGTCAGATGTCTGGGGTTGTAGTCACCTGAAGTCTTGATGAGGACTGCACGATCTACTTCCTAGGTGGCTCGCTCATGGCTGGCTTTTGGTCAGGAGCCTCCATTCCTCTGGGTGTCTGCATTGGTCTACCTTCAGGGCTGTTTGAGCATCCTGGCAACATGGCAGCCGGCTTCCTCTAGAACAAGCGATCCAAGAGAACAAGATGGAAGCTATAGTGGCTTTTATGACCTCATCTCAGAAGTCACACAGCATCATGTCCATTGTTCACACAGGCTGGCTCTGAGTCAGTATGGGAGGACTCTACACAAAGCTGTGAACAGCAGACGCCAAGGAATATTTGGGGCCATCTTGGAGGCTGGCTATCACGCAATACTACCTTCTTTATAGATATGATCTCATTGAATCTCCACAATAAGCGTTTGAGGCTGATTTCCATTCTACAGAGGAAGAAACTGAGGCTCCAAAAAGATAAGGGGTTGTCCAAGGCTTAGAGATTCAGTCTCATTCCAGGACCACATTCTTTCTCCCCTATCTGTTTCTCATGGACCCAGTAGCTACACTGGGCAGATTCTGCTGGTCTGAAGGGATGGATATCTTCTGGGAAGAGACTATTTCGGGCAGCCTGAGTCTGTATTGTAGCTGGTCATGGCAGAGCAGTGCATAGACACTCAACAAATGAAGCCAGTCAAAACACTCCCCCCCACTGACGAAGCCAGTGGAATAAGTGTGTTTGTAAAACTGACGGGCGTTTTTGTTGACAGGCAAATGTCTATATTACATGGCAACAAATGGCTGGAAGATGCAAAAACGCAGTCAATCACCAGGGATTTTTTTTTCCTCTTTAAGAAAGAAAAGCTCTTCCACCACCAAACAGGATGAGTGATGTTTACAGATCTTCCTCCCTGATCTAGCAAGTTCCTAGGGTACAGCATGGAGACCCAGGAGCAGCCCAAGCCCGTTAGACCCAAACAGGGAAGAGTTGTCAGGGTCTTTTCAGGAAGTGGGGAATTACTGACCTGAGGGAGGGAGGGTTTGCTTCTTGGCTCAGTTTGGCTCCGAATTTCTGGCTGACTTTGGGAAATGATGCATTCCTCAAGTTGGATGTGCTCAGAACCACCTAGGAAAGCTGGTGAGAATACAGATACCCAGGCACTGGCCCTAGAGATTCTGATTCAGCTGGCTGGGGAAGGCAGCCCGGATGTCTGTATTTTTATACCTGTCTACCTCTTCCCAGAAATACTGATGCAGGTTTTTCTGAGGCCACTCTGAAAAACACGGAGTGTGGAGGAAAGACTCTGTGCATGCTGTTTTCTTAGCCCAGCACATTCCTGGTCATGCTCCAGAGCCCAGCTGGACTATATTTCTGAGAAGCCATCTCTAAGTCCCTCTTTCATAGGACAGGTCACACTTATAATGATCCTGTATGTACCACCCTCATTTTTTTTTTTTTTTGGCTCAGTCTCTCAGATACACACAAGAAATGCCTGATGTTTAATTTCTCTGCCCAATATCAGTCTTTCAAGTCTGGAAATCATTGGTTCGTTCATTCATTCATTCCTTTGATGTCATATTGAGCATCTATTACATGACAATGGATACAGCAGTGACTGAGACAGGCGTTTTAATCCTTGCCCCCATGGAATCCACATCCCAGAGGGAAAGACAGGTCAAACAAGCCAAGAGACAAATGACTAAAATATCTGTACATTTGAAGTGTCTCTGAGGGAATAAGCAAGGGATTTAAATGGCAAATGAGGCGTCAGCTACTTTACACTGGCGGGCTGGTCAGGGAAGACCTCTCTGAAGATAAAACTTTGGGTTTGAGATCCAAAGATGAGAGGAGGCTGGTTACATGAAAAGTGGAGGATTGCCATTCCAGGCAGGGAGAACATTGCATGTACAAAGGTCCTGGGTCAGGCAAGAGTTAGGAGGGTTCAAAGCATGAGCAAAAGGCCAGTGTGACTGGAATGGAGTAGGTGACGGGCAGAGAGCATGAGATAGGGAACTGACCATACCTGGGCTACAGCAGAGTTGGTTTGTATTCTGATTCTGATGGGAAGCCTTTGGAGGCTGCTATGGTTAGAGGTTAAAGGGTTCACGAGAGACCATTCTTTGGACCAGATCATTATTCTTTGGCAGGTGAAGTATTACCACTTTACCTGTTTCCTGGGAAACGTCCAGTAAATGTGGCCATTGCTACTGATAAGACTTAGACCTTAGATGCTATCTCCTCCAGGAAGTCTTCCTAGCTTCTGCTCTGGCATCTTCACATGCACATCCAGCAAAGCATTCACGATGAATATATGAATACACCATAGCACATCAATACATTTGCGGACTTGTAGCCAATATTCATGCTGCTGGATGGCAGACTCTATAAAAGCTCAAGCATCTTATATTTGTGCCTCCTCAGAAGGCTCCTTAAGCCCCTGTGCCTCAGTTCCCCCTTATGGGAAGTAAGGAAGAGCAGTCTTTGCCAAGGTGGGTTGCTGTGGTGACTGGGTAAGTAAATGCTCACAAACTGCTCACCACAGCGATGCTAAAGGCGGGCTTATGTGTTGAATATATATACTCAGGGCTTATGTGTTGAATAAAGTTTTGGGGGCAACCCTCACTGCTTTCACTGCCCCCACCCCCATGCCCCTGATGGGAGTTTGGCTCATTAATTCCTTCAGCATTGGCTAGAGATGTGTTTCGATTTGCTATCTGGCAGTTCTTTTCATTTCTTGGAGTTAATGTTGGCAAGATGCACTCACACATACACTCATTCACTTTGGAGATCTCCTTGGGGATTTATGGTGTCCTGGCCCCTTTATGGTGAAACAACTGGAAGGAGCTGGGAGAAGGTCTGAGGCTGGGCAGAAAATGACTTCCCAGAAAATGACTCCTGGGTTCTGATTCCCTAGTGGAAAGTACAAGATGACATTTTCCCTGGGAGGGGATGGACGCTCCAGGACATCAGCCCCCCGGGTGATAGCCAGAGCTCGAGTCACTCTCTATCTATCTGTCCATCCATTAGACAAATATTCACTGAGCACTGATTGTGTCCGGCATTTGGGAACCCAGCAGTGAACAAAACACGCCATCCTCACTTCGCAGAGCTGACATTCTATATAGGATGGAAAAGGGGCCAATGTCTCGTGAACAGCTACTGTGTGCTGGGTATTTCTCCTACACGATTTGTGGGCTCGTCATCATCACCCAAGGTTGGTCCTATTGCCCCACTTTTCCAGTTACCAACATGTGAGGTTTGGAGAGGTGAAGTCAAGTGCCCAAGGTCGCCGGCTCAAGGGTGGTGACACTGGAATTCAGATTTGACCTGTTGGATTCTCTTCCCCCACCCCCACCTTTCTATAGAGGGACCATCTAAGAGGTTGGTCCTTCTCTGTGGTGACGTGATTCCTTATCTGGGTCTCCCTGATGATAGGACCTGTGTCTTCTTCATTCTGGCTCCCCATGGATCCCACATTTTGCCTAACGGGTAGCAAGGGCTTGAGCGTAAGGCTGTCAAACAGAACTAATTCCAGCTCCTATCGCCTTTTGGGCACTGGTTAACCCACCTCTTCCAGGAAGCCTGCACTGATTGCTCCAATCATGGGGACCTTACCTTCCTCTCTCTGACCCCAGAGCCCAGACTGTTTATGGCATAATTTGTGTTATCATCCTACTTCTCTTATCATTTCCTCCCCTCTTCTAACTAGCAAATATTAATTAAGCATTTACTGGGGTGCAATATGCAGCGGTTAAGGGTATTATCTCTGGGTTAGGAGAGTCTGGGTTTGAACCCCATTATTGTCCCTAGGTTTGTGGCCTTGGGCAAGTCCCTTTACTGCCCTGAGCATCAATTTCTTCAATGCCAGAGGGTTATTCTAACAATTCAATAAAATAGAATTTAGAAATTTCTTCCATTGTAATTATTAATGGGGTGACTCTGGAGACTGTGGTATCCAGGATGAATATTGTTCTCCCTAGTAGAGCTCTTGATAACTTCTTAAGAGCAGATGACTGAACTCATTTTATTTAGCCATCAGAGGAACTTTGGAAGAATGCCTATCACATAGTCACTGCTGAGAGCTGATCAAGACACAGAAACAATTTCGTGAGATGTGTGTCTGAGCCTTTTCTCCGGAGCCCACGCTCTTCTTTCTGGAACTCCAAGACATTCTGCAGGTTGGGACATAAATCTCACATTCTTAAAAACTTTTGTTGGGTGGATCTTGTTAACCCTCCCTCTGTTCCTTAGTATTCCTGCCGGGACTGTTTGTCTGAGAAGCCCCATTTATTAGGCTGATGTACCAATAATCCAGTTACATCTTTCAGGTAATTTTTTTGTTTTCAATGGATGTTGAGTATTTGTTCTCATTAAGGCCCTGGAAAACATGAGTGTCTGTGCTGGCACATTCAGCTTACACAAAACACCGTGAGGGCTAAAATTTGCTTCTTTTTGATTTCGTCTCTTGCTGGCTTGAAGGACTGGATTTTATAACAGGTCAATTTCAGACCATTTGATATTGATATATGAAGATCCTTAGGGATTATTGAATGCATTTTTCATCCAGCTGAGATAGTATCATATAAGGAAAATGGGATTGACTGTTAAGTACAAATTGAAAAAGACATGGTCATTTAAGATAACTCCTTATCTGTATACAAGGAAATAGTATCAGGGAAATAGACCACCAGTTGACAGAAATAAATTTCACCTTGGGTTCCTCCTCCGTACGCCTCCTTCACTAACTGTTCATACTCGTCTGGGATTATTCAATTATTCTGAGGGCCCTTTCCTGGGGCCCCGGTTAGAGGATGCATCTGTGGAGACAAGAAAGTTCTTTGCTGCTTTGTTCTGGAAGGAAGGATTGGGTAGGTGGAGCTGGGACCATTAAAGGGCAACCTTTGTAGCATTCGGAATGGGGAAGCTTCAGCTCTCTAGCAGAGCCCCCGATAACTTGGTAAGAGCAGGCGAAGAGCGGAGAACAATGGTTCCATGCCTTTCTTTTCCTCCGCCAAGCTCATTCACATGTCCCCGGCCGCTCACACTCTGATCGCTGGAGGGGTCTCAGCCAGGCATGGTTCAGGGCATATCCAGCCCTGGAAAACAATGTGGCCACCGAGGGGGCTGTGGCCTGGCGGACGGGTTGTGAATTTCTATTCTCGCACAGCAGCCTGCTCTTCATGGCTCACATCTCTTTGACATAGTAGAGTTTCCATGATCTTTTGGAGCGGCGTATCTGCTCCCTGAGGATCGTGTTGCTCCTCACTCCCCACCATGCCACAGCTGAGGTGCTAGCACGGAGTGGATTAAGCCAGTGCAGGAGCTGCCTGACTCCACAGCCGGCACCATTTTCTGAGTTTGACATAGCAGAGTGGTTTTGAAGGTCACTTGGAAAATCCCCCAGATGCCCAAATATACCCTGCACTGGTCTGTGGAGTGGCTGGGGACTTGTGTCTGGTCCCTTAGGGAGGTACAGTACTTGGACCGGGGGTGGGAGGTGGAAGGAAAGGCTGCTGCTTCTACTTCCTCCTCAGGTCCCACATGTGGGGACATCAGCTGGGAGGTGTGTGCTGTGTACCCTCCAGGCCTGTGCATTCCTGAGGCGGACAAGCCTGGGGGTGGGTATCTGCCTGGGCCCTCCGGTGAGCAGGGCCCATGCCCAGCCTGAGTCGACATCAGAGATTCCCTGATTCCAATGAGGAAAGGGCGTTCAGAACTCCAAAGAGAGCCAGGGGAGCTGGGGCCTACAGTCAGGTACCCCCTAAGGCTTCCTGAGAACCTACTGTGTGCTCGATGTGCCACCTCCCAGAGACTCCGAGAAGAGAGTGATGAAGATTTGACCCTTTATATCCATGATTTTGTTAGTATTCACAGCAAGCTAAGCATCATCAGCCCTATTTTATAGCTGAGGAAACTGAGACTAAGAGACAGGAAGTGACTTGAATAAGTCACATATATAAGTTAGTGTAGAAATAAGAATTTGCATCTGGGTTTGTTTGACTCTAAAAGAATTCATCCATGCATCCATCCATCCATCCATCCATCCATCCATCCATCCATCCATCCATCATCCATCCAGTGTTAATCAAGCATGTACCAGGAAATTATCATTCTTACTTATTATGAGTGATGTCCTAGGGAACAGAGGGGACCCCAGGGATGTTCCTAGGGCAACCTCATCTGGGATCTGTCCATTCGTCATCATGACTGGACACTTGGACCATGTTGGAGGCCTCAGACTAAGCCTGCCAGGAGGCGGCAGGAGGCAATGGGCTATAGATGTCTTCCATCCAGTATGGAGACCAGAGTTGAGCATCAGAGGCTCCACCTGGAAGAGGATGTGTGTGGGGATTGGGGTGGGGAGAGGCTGGCATAAGGAGTTCACTTCCCCCCAGATACCCACAGGCAAATGCTGTCCATCAGCCTATAATTCTAACCCACCCCTCAATACGTGTACGGCACTGAGCTAATTCTTCCTGAGGCCCATAAATCATAGCACTCAATTCTCTAATACCAATGAAATGCAACCTCTCTCAAAGAGTTGACTAAATAAACCAGAAGCCCATAGAGATCCTTACGTATCCTTCCCCCTCCCCGCTTCTTACTCTTTACCCAGGCAGGTCCTGAACGGATGGCTGAAAGGGTTCCATGTTTTCTGGGGGCTGCAGGTATTCTTGGCAGAAGCTACAGCAGCCTTAGAAGAATCCTGATGGGGCCCACAGCTCTGGGTTCAAGTCTTGCCAGTGGCAGCTGGGCAAGGCTCTGCCAGTCTCCACATCTGAATTAAGGAGATTATTCCTGATGCTTCTGATGTCTCTTCCAGCCTGAGCCAGGAGGGACTGACTTCTCTAATGCAGGATGGTTAGGGGACCCCACTTGTCGGCAGGTCCTCGAAACCTGGTCCTTGTATGTCAGGAATTCCCAATCTATAGGAGAGGACAGATGTGCAGGCAGCTGTAATTCATAATCAGAGTGATACGACAATAGTAAAAGAAGGAATTCTGTAGTAGTTTCCTGTTGTTGCTGTAATAAATGACCATGCACTTGGTGGCTTACAGCAATGGAAATGTATTTTCTCACAGTTCTGGAGGCCGGAAGTCCAACACGGAGGAGTCAGTGGGACCAAGCGCACTTCCTTCCAAGGATCTCGGGGAGGACACTTCCTTGCCTCTTCTAACTTCTGGTGGCTCTGAGAGCTTCCTGGCTGTGGTTGCAACACTCCAATCCCTGTCTCCACGTGGCCTTGTCCTTATTCCATGCTTTCCCATCCTAGGCCCAGTATCAGGCCCTTGATGTTCATCATTGCTATGAATCACCAAAGACATCCGTGGGCCTGGGGTGGGGTGCCCATTGCACAGAGGAGATGCATGAGACACCACACATGTCAGAGCCTCGGCTGCAGCGTCTCTGAGCCGTGCTGGGATGTGCCGACGGAGGGCGAGGAACGGGGTGCTGTGTGCCTTTTGGGGGGCCTAATTGGGAAGACGTTGAAGAGTAGGTGCATTGAGTCAGGTTGTCTCCAAGGAGGAGTCAAAGCTGAGCTCTGGGTGGAGGGTATGACCCGAGTGACTCTTCTCATTTCACAGGTAGGGAAACCGAGGCCCAGAGAAGAGAAGTCACCTGGCTGGGATTCCACATAAAGGTGTGGTGGAGCCGGGATTAGAACCCAGGTCTCTCTGACTCCTGAACTTTCTGGGACTGCAGCCTCTCTTCATGCCCTCTTACCAAGTTCATGGGTACAACACTGAACAAGCAGTGACATATATCGGGTGCTCACTCTGTGCCCAGTACTGAGAGAAAAGGTCTGATGAGACATCAGTCTCCTCACGGCGGGAGAGCAGAGTGTAAGGAAACCCAGGGGGTGGGGTGGCCGCTGGGGTGAGTATTGGTAGAGAGGGGCGGAGGAAGGAAAGGCCGAGTTAGGGCCCCGTGACGATCCCGGCAGAGCCCCCGTAGTCCTTTGCCTGGGTTACTGGAGCAGCCTCCTAGAGGCCCCCAGACCTCCATCCTCGACTCCCAACAACAGCTTATCTTCTGCTCTAGCCGCCCGGGCGGGTCCTGACACATGAGTAGGCTCACGGCATTGTCTGCTGTCCACCCTGAAAGACTATGTCTCACCCAGGCTCAAGGCTGACACGCTTCCTGGGACCCTCATCTTCCATCCCACATTCCAGCCCAGCACAGTGGCCTCCTCCTCGCCGGTCCCCGCCCTCTCCTGAGCCCTCTGTCTCAGACCGTATATTTGCCGTTCCCTCTGTCCAGACTGTTCTTTATCAGGATATCTGCATGGCCATCTTCCTCATCTCCTTCCCGATTTTCCACAACCTTCGCTGCCTCCTCTGGCCAGTCTCTTTTAAATTGCTGCCTCCTCCCACCCAGGCCCCAGCACTCCCTATCAGGCTTTCCCCACAGGTGACATCCTGCAAAAACTAGAGTACCTCACAGGCAAGATGCAGAGCACCTCCATCCTCACAGTGTTACCTTGTCATGGCCACACCCACTTCCATCCCATCCCCACCCCTTCCTTATCCCCCTGGCAACCACTCCTCTGTTCTCCATGTCTATCATGGTATCATTTTAACAATGGAATATAAATGAAATCAGACAGCATGCAACTTTTTGGGATTTGCTTTTTTGACTCCACGTCATTCTCCGGCGTTTCATCCAGGTTGCATGTATCCATAGTTCGTGCCTTATTATTGCCGTGTAGTATTCCAGGTATGGATGGGCCAGTTTGTTGATCCATTCACCTGTGGAAGGACATCTGGATTGTTTCCAGAGTTGGGCTATTAGGAATAAAGCTGCTGTCGACATCCATGCCCAAGTTTTTGTGTGAACATAGTCTTCATTCCTCTGGGAAAAACGAAGAGGATAAATTGGGATAAATCGCCTTGGAGTGCAATTACTGGGTTGTCTGGCAGAGTGCTTACTTTTTGAAGAAACTGCTCACCTGTTTCCCCATTTTACATTCCCATCGGCAATGTACGAGCAATCCAGTGTCTCCTTCATCTTTACCAGCGTTTGGTGTTGTCACTGTTTTTTTATTTTAGTCATTCTGAAACGTGAGTGGTGATATCACATGTGGTTTTAATGGCTAATGATCTCCTGATCTGTGGTTTAAAAAAAACAAAACCAAACCATTTTGAACCACGATTGGGTTCAACTGGCTCACTTCACAGATGAAAGAAACTGAGGCCCCGGGATTGAAATGGACTTGAGCAGCTGCAATGGCATCCTTCAGGCTTCCCCCTGACTCCTGATCACGCTTTTCTGAGAAGAGAGAGGAAAAAGAAGCTCTTGAAAAGGACTTTTACCTGGTGATGTGGAAGGTGCTGTTTTGATGTTCTAACTGATGCGATATGTCCCATCACTGTATTGTTGCCCGTATGGAGAGCTGGCTTCAAAGTGTCTACAAGAAATACGCTGTCACAACAGAACTTTGCTGGACAGCCATGGGACCACACCGAGTGGTACACCCTCTGGACAGACCTAGAGCCCTCGTAAGCTGCCCTGAGTAGGAGAGTGGGGTCTGGCCAGTGAAGGGCTGGTGGACACTGAGTCCTCAGAGGGAGGGAGGAGATCTCATTCCCTCCTGCTAAGGGCGAGTCCCTGATTTCCACCTGCAGAGAGAAAGGCGGCCAGCTGTGAGGTTTGAGGCCAGCACCGGCAGGGCTGAGCCCCGGGTCAGCATTTAAGCCCCTTGGCTGTACCCTCCTCTTTCCACCCGGACCCCTTGCCCTCTGTTCCCCATCTCACAGTTATCTTCTCCTCACAAAACACCTCCTCTCCTTGGCCTCCTTGATCGGTTGTATGTCTTATTTTATCGTATTTTTTATTTTTGGAGAAAACTGCATCCAGGAGACCTGGGAGGGGGGAACACAGCATCTGTGAAGGAAGGGCGGCTGCAAAGAGACAACACACATTTTTTTTTTTTTTAAAGCACGGCAATAAATGCTATTCAAAAAAGAAAAAAAAGAAAGGAAAAGAAAAGAAAGAAAGAAAAGAAAAAGAAAAACCCACCCCACAATCTCTGAAAAACACAGCCCATTGAAATGACAAGCCGAAAATCATTTGCTAAGCGCTGAAACAGTTCCCTTTGTCACCCAAATCCTTCTGTTGACAGTTACCTTTCAATCCCGCAATTGTGCAGAAAAGGCTGATTTTTATTCAATGTTCTATTCACCCTGCGTATTAATGAAAAGGGGGGAGGAAAAAAAAAACTTGTAAGAATGGTGTTTAATAGGCTGATAGACAAGCTGTCTGGATTCCCCGCCCGAGCCCCTCTTATCAGTGGCTCACACTGGGGCTGACGTGGTCGCCCTGTCCCAGCGCAACTTGGAGCGCCCGCCCGGGTTTCTTGGCCTGTGCAATGGAAACACTGGGATTGATTGATTGATTTTTATTATTATTATTGTTATTATTTTTAAAAGGCTCACTGATCTTTTCTCTTTACCAGGAGGAGGGAAGAGGTGCCGATTCTGACTTGACCGTTTGAGTCCTACATGCACCAAAGCACCATTTCATAAGCACCTACTGTGTGCCAAGTGGCTGTACTTAGTGCTGGCTCAGGCATGCACAAGGGAGACCGTGTCCCCAGACAGGGAGCTTCCAACCCAGACAGAGATCAACAAAGCAAGAATTCCACCCCAATGGAACCAGGTGTCACAAAAGGTCAGTGTGGGCCCCACTGAGTACCAGGAGACTGTATGCCCCTAATCCTTTGCTCTAGGTGCCCCCAAGGCAGAGGACCCTGAGAACCATCTGGCCCCATCTTCACACCAATGGGCTGCATTTTGGCATTGTCATGCCTATTGGGCTGCAAGAAGTTGGACCACGTGACCTCCCCAGAGGCTGGGTGGAATCATGAGGTTCTGCTAAAGGTGGGGTCCAGACCTGGGTTCCAGTCTTGTCTCTGCCATTCACTTCCTGGGGGCGGTTTTGGGCAAGTCCGTTCACCTCTTTCAGTCACAGTCTCCTTGGCGGTCACATGGGGATGGTGACACTACTATAAAGGAGCTGCTGGGAGCATGCTACAGACAGAATGTCTGGGTCGCCCCTAAATTCCTCTGTGGAAGCCCTAACCTCCAAGGTGATGGTATTTGGGGCCTTTAGGGGGTGATGAGGGTGGGCCTGTAGCCTGGTGGCATTAGTGCCCTTAAAAGAAGAGATCCCAGTAAGCACTTCCCCCTCAACTCCACCTCCACTGCGGACACAGTGACAGGTGGCTGTCTGCAAGCCAGGAAGAGAGCCCTCATCAGAACTTAACAATGCTGGCACCCTCCTCCAGGACGTCCAGCCTCCTGAACTGGGAGAAAATAAAATTCTGTTGTTTAAACCACCCATTCTGTGGTATTTTGTGATGACAGCCCAAGCTGGCCAGGACAGAAGACAAAGTGAGGTCTGCAAGCCAAATTTCTGGCCCAAACCCTTTCCCTCCCTCCCTCTTTTCTTTTCCATGTTTTCTTTCATGGATTCTAGAAATCCAAGAGGGGTGCTGTGCTGGGGTGGGGTGGAGAGAGAGCTCAGAAAGGCAGAGGAGTTTCATTTAAAGAATGTGTTTATGACAATGAAACCCGCTCCCTGGCTGGGTGGTGAGCTCCCCACCATCGTAAGGCTGTAAGTGGAAGCTGGATGACAATTTAGCTAGGATCTTATGGTAGACGTAGAGGTGGACAGTATGGATTTGGGGGACCCATACCTGCCTGCCAAGTCAACCAACTTACCTGAAGTGATCACTGGGTCTGTACTTGCCTGGCCTGTTTTGTTTCCCAATGACACACCTGTTGGCATCATTTTGCCTCCAGCACCTCACGCCCCACACCCAGGAGGCAGCCTGGAATCCTCTCCTCCCCTCCACCCCACACCCAGTCCTTGGCAAGTCCTGACAACTCTGCCTTTCAAACATCCAGAGCTCACACCTCCTTCGTCACCCTTCTTATCTGGCACCTGCAGTAGCCCTTTCCCTGGGCTCCTTGCTTTTTCTCTGGGCCCTTTTCTCTTCACAGAGCAGAGGGACACCCTGCATCTGTTTGTTGGATCTTCCCCGCGTCTGCTCAGCGTCTCCAGTGGCTCTTATCCTGAAGCTCTCATGCCCCAGCTCCTGTTACAGCATCTCCTGCCTGCCCCTTCCGTATTCATTCTAATCTCACCATCCCAGAACTTTTGCTGTCCCTTATATATGCCAACGGTTGTTCCCTTTGCAGTGGCTGTTCCCTCTGCCTGGATACCCTTCCCCCAGGTTCTCCAAGGGCTGGACCTCTCTCCATGCAGGTTTTTGCCTTAACTTCACCCCCTCCAAGAGGTCTTCCCTGACACAGTCCCTTCTCCCCATCACTGCCTAACTCCTTCCCCAACTTTGTTTTTCCCCTTATTCACCTCTCACCACCTTATACTGTATCGCATATTTGTTAGCTTGATCACCATGTGCCTCTCATGCTGCCTTGTGAGCTCCTGAGGACACGGACTTTGCCCATCTGGCTCTCACAGTGTCCCGGATACATAAATGGAGTCACACATGGCCACCAGGCCTGTAGTAGGGCAGTCCTTGAACCTCATTCTGGGTTTTGTGTCCACTGACCCCACCATGAAGACCCCCGATTTAAGGATCCCCTCCCTTCTTAAATCCAATGTAAGCAGGGCAGCAATGATGAGTAACAGTTACCTCTCTTCCTAATCACTCATTCAGTCACTCAACAAACCTTTATTGTCAATGTGCTAGCCAATGTGCAAATGTTTGGGACCCAGCTGTGAGAAAGATGAGCATGGGATTGACGTTTTGAATGGGGAGACTGAGGTAAGAAAAAGTAAATTAATATAAATGATGATGTTAGAGACTATGAATAAATATGGAGTAGGGTAAGCGGTTGGAGGTGATGCCCTTGTTGAAGAGTCAATCAGGGAGGACTCCCTAGAGGAGGCAACCGTGGTTAAGGCCTGAATAAAGTGCTGTGTTGTTAAGGGACAGGTGGGGGCACTGGTGAGGCAAGGGAAGCAGGTGTCAGGTGGTAGAGGGCTTCGCAGACCTCAGGAAGGTGGGCTTGATTTTTGGCCCTGCACAGAGCCGCAGATATGTTTTCCGGAAAGGACTTAGCACAGCGATAAGTTTGAGTGAATGCTGGGTGGAGGAAAGAATGAATAAGTGAGTTGGTGAGTGAGCACTCCCCACATCATGGACCACTGGGGTTCAGTGTCCTGCTCTTTTATCCACTGCCTCCCACATCTGTCCCCCCCCCTTGCAGACGATCCCTTTTGAAAGACACCGCCTCCCCTGTCTTGGATCCTCTGCCTTCTCCTGGGGCCTCAGCTCCACAGCTAGGATGAGTTCAGCCCTAATGGTGTGCTTTTTGGGGAGTAGCTAAGCAGGAAAACTTCCCAGTACACAATGAGGTGCCCACCCCCCAGCCTCCTGGGAATGGAGTGATAGATAATCCAGACAGTTATTTGTGTTTCAGGTTCCACACGGCGCCCTCCTCGCCCCTCCCCTCCCCTCTGTCGTGATTGCTGACAACGCGGATTTTAATATATTCACATTGGCAGAGTTATTTGCATTCAGATGCAATTATGAGGCAAGATACAGCCTCCTCAGAGTGGCCCCCAGGAATGTGGGGAGGGTTTGGTATACTCTCAGAGGGTGGGGGTTGGGGGGTTCTGAGGTCCGGCAGAGTGGTCCAGGCTGGGCTGAGCTTTGTATACCTGTTTTTCAGAGGAAATGTCCAGACTGATATAGTCCCCACTCTCCCCCTTGTGGGGATCTGGTTTATTTTGTTCATTCCAGGATGGGAGCAGTGTTTGTGGTGGTGGAAATGGGTCAGGGCAGTGTCTTCTCAATCTCTACTCTGTGTCCCAGGCACTGTGCTTGTCCCTGGGTCTTGGTCCCAAGGAGCTTACATTCCCATGGGGGACACTGACAAGAAGAAGTTAACAACTAAATAAACAAGATAACACATTGGAATAAGTGTAGCAAGGGAAACCACAAGGTGAAGTGACACTCCATGGGGATGTTTCTCTAGATAGAGTGGTGAAGGAAGGTGAGGTTGGTTGATGGCAATAATGTGCCCAGCCCTTGACTCCTCCCTGTGGCCACTACCCCTTGCAACACGCCTTTGCAGTTCACTTCATCAAGAAGCCAATCTACTTTCTACTCCTCCAATCTGGACTTGACCACGTGACTTGCTTTGGCCAATAGGATATGGTGTAAGTGATATAAGGCCAGCTCCAACCTGAAGCTTCCAGGGACCTTGCACATTTCTGCTTGCTGTCTTGGAACCCTGCCACCACCTTGAGAATAAGTCCAGGCTCTCCTGCATGGAACAGACACAATCCATCCTAGTCAAGGTCAGCCTAGGCCAGACAGAATCTAGCTACTCTGCCAGCTGACTCCAAATGCATTGACCATTTGATCAGCTCAAATGCAGAGATCACTTGATCAGCCCAGATCAGTAGACTGCCCACCCAACCAACAGACTTGTGAACTAAACAAATGCCTACTGTTTTAAGCCATGAAGTTTTTGAGATGTTTTGTTATGCAGCAGTAGCTAACTGATACAAAAGGTCACCCAAGGGGTGAGAAAGTGGTAGTAATGAGAAGCCCTGAAGGAAGATAATTCCAGGTGGAGGGAAATACAAGCACAAAAGCCACAAGGTGGGAAATATGGAGGCCTGCCTCAAGCACAGAAAGGAGACCTATATGGCTGGGGTGTGGCAAATGAGGTAGGAATGGGATGTGGGTCACAGACGGGCAGGGGCTAAATCACATGGGACCCAGTAGATGCTTCTGGTGTTTGAAGATAGCAGTCATGGATCTGATCTCTCATCCTAGGAATCTAGAAGCAGGAGTGTGAACTAAGGTGACTGGTGTTGCTGCTTATTTTAACCACGTGGGTGATAGGATGTAAGAGAAGGGGCGGCGTTTGGTAAAAAGGTGGACTTGCCTGAATGGGTTCCAAGGATGGGTGCCTGTCCTGCGTGTGCCCAGAAGGGAGAAGTACAAGGAGACACACATGAGTAGCCCACTCTGAAAGCTGGCAGTGAAGGGCCAGAGCCCACCCTGATTGGCTCGCCCCAGCTGCCACCCCCTCGTTGGGGAGAGTTCACCTTTTGGCTCATGGCCTTTCCATTCTGAGAATAGTTCTTTCTGGCATCACTTTGCGCTTTGCTTTCATTGGGGTGATTTCTTCTGGTTGTCCTCGCCTTTCAGTTGAGTCTAGGGAACTTGGAGAACAGATTGGGGGTGCCATGGGGCATGAAAGGGAAGGTTGTAACAGGAGGAGGCCTCGCCCATTGAAGGAGGTGCTTTCTGTGCCTTGTGTCACATGCCTTGGTGTGTGACACCTCTGATCTCAGGACAGCTGTATGGACAGTTCTAGGCACGATGCCAGCTCCTCACCTGAGCCCCAGCATTGGTCCCTCATTTGCTGGCCTTGTGGGATGCCATCAGGAGGGAATGGGATCATGGATGTGTCCCAGCCTCTCAGGCTTTGGAAGGAGGCCTGAAGCATATTTTATGTGGTTCCTCGGAAGCTCCCCAGCAGGGTGGAGCCCCAGATGCCCACGTAGTAATTCCCAACACCACCCTCTTTCCCGACCTTTCCATTTTCCTGTGGCTCTTTCCTGGGACCCCCTCCCAATAAACCACCTACCTTCAAGTTCTTGTCTCAGGTGCCGCTTTCCTGGGAACCTGAACAAAGACTCAAGATGCTGGCCTCCGTCTCTGCTGGACCAGGTAGGGGCCTGGCTAGGTCATCCAGAGCTGTGTCATCCTGAAGCTGCAGGGAAGGTCTGATTGAGGGCTGGGGAGAAGCCACTGATTCAGGGTGGATGTGACACTTCCTCCCCAAAGTTGTTCTTGTTCTGAAATCACTGAAGAGTACACTCAAAGGGGTGGAGGCTGGCCCTGGGGTACAGCACTTTACAGTTTACAAAGCCCTTTCCATGCCAGTGGTCATTTACTGGTCACAACAATGCAATAGCATCAGACAAGAAGGCATAGTTTTCTGCCATCCAGATATGAAGACAGGGGAAATCAGAGAGGACAAGTGGGCTGTGCAGGAACCCACAGAGAAATGTCTGGGGCCAAGGTCACTGCTGCCTCCCAGCAAAATGTTCTATCCCAGGGGATCTTGGGCGAGGGCAAGATCAAGGGCTGTGATGTCAGGTAGACTGCTTTCTATTCCTGGCGTGATGCTATGTGACTGGCAGGCTATGTGACCTCGGCAACTTTCTGACCTTCTCTTGCCTCAATTTTCTCATCTATAAAATGGGTATGGTGAGGATTTAAATGCAATGAGTGTGTATTTTACAGCAGCTTCCATGCTGGCCTCCCTGCTTCTTCCCGCCCTCTCCAAAGCCTTTCTTCAGAGTAATCTTTCCAAATGGCAAAGTTGCTGTCCCTTTTTGTGTGTAGAATCCTCCCGTGGTCCCTGTTGTCTTTAGGACAAGGATTGACCCCATAGCATGGCTGACCAGCGCTCACCCCAGTGAGCCAGGCCACCGTCTCCTGCCTCACTCCTGCCCTCCCCAGCCACCATCTGGGCCATGCAGGTTCTCTGTCACCCCAGAGAGTGAGCACAGCCATTGCATTTGCTATCTTCCTGGCAGCCTGGTCTGCCCTGTGAGTTATTTTTTAATACAGGTTTTGGATCAGTAACACATTCCGATGGATTAAAATTCATCAAGGTACAAAAAGGCATGTACTGAAAAGCTCCCTCCCACTCCTGTCCTCCAGCCTCCGACGCCCCTCCTCGCCACAAACCCTGTGTCCAATTTGCATGAGTCCTTTCAGAGACATTTTATGCAAATGTAGCAAATACTCAAAGCGATTATCCACCTGCTGCCTCTTACACACATTCTACCAGACTGAATCCATCTTTATTCACTAATCGTAACTTAGAGATCTTCTATCTTAGTAAAAATAAAGTGCTTTCTTGTTCCTTTTTTACAGCTGCATAGTATTCCATGGTGTGGATGCCCCATCATTCATTTATCTAGTCTCTTATTAATGGGTATTTAGATTATTCCCAGTTTTTTTTGCCATTACATAAATGCTTCTTTGAATAACCTTACATATGTATCTGCGTGTATGGGAGAAACTATAGCATTAATTTCTAGGCCTGAAAGTGTCAATTTATTATATTGATAGATTCCCCCCCCCCCCATTTTCCCCCATAGAGGATGCTGATGGATACTCTTGCCAGTAGAATATGAGAGTGGCCTGGCTGAACCTTCCTCATTTTTAAGACCATGAACAGCTGTCACCTTTTCCGGAAAGCCTTCCAACACCTTCCAGCTGGCTCAGGAGTCTCGTCTGGCCCCCACTTCAGCACTGAGCATGGGGCACTCAGTATTGCAATGGCTTATTTCCTTTTCTGTCCTCATCGTAGGATTGGAGATCTTTGAGACAAAACCTTGTCTTCAGTCCTTCTCAGGCTTCAGCAGAGGGTTCAGGGCTGAGGAAACACTCGTTCCCTTTCCACACGACTGCAGGACTAGGGTCCCCAGGGTAGGAAGCCTCTACTTAAACACATTGAGCCTCCTGCCCCAGGGAAAGGGCTTGGGCCTCTGTCCCCAACACCTGCCAACCACCCCGTCTGCCTGCCGGCACCAAACCCCTTCCCCCAGCTGCCAGGGCCTCCACCCTCTCCCTTGAACAAATAATAATTGTTAGAAAAAGGCCTGTGGATAAATTATTATCGTGACCCTCATTCCAGTGCAAAAAACTTTTGCTAGCTGCCAAGTGAAAAGTCAAAATTTGCATTTAAATAGAAAATGTTAGGCCAGCTGAACAGGGAGGCCAGTGCCCCCAGAGGCCTCTCCCTGGCGGGAGCTCCAGTCAATGCACCCCTCCCCAGGAACCCAGCTAGCGGCAGGAGGAACATTCAGAGCCTGATTTGAACTGATCTTATTCTGTGTTTTGTGGCCCCTTGGGGCCTACGATTTCCAGTCCCTGCCATGGTTCTGCAAAGGCCTGTGACCCAGTCAGGAAGACCTCTTAGATGTCTTCCAGTCAACCCACCTTGAATTTGAGTCTCCCTTCCCTTGCCCGGAAGTGAGTGGATAATCACCAACACTAAAGGGGATTAGAGACTTCACAGCTCATGTCCTGCAGAATCTTTAGAGGATGGTTTTAGAGCTAGACAGGAAGGACTTAAGGCTAGACTACTTGCTATGTCACTTAGCCTCTCTGAGCCTCAGTTTCCCTGTGTGTAAATAATAATACCTTCTTGGCTAGGTGTTATATAATCATTATAATTTATTATCACGAATAAATTTAGTTGTTTCTGTTATGTAGCTCAATTCATAATGCTGGAATTTTACTTTGGCATCCTGACAGGTGCATGGATATCTCCGTGGTAGGGTACTCCCTTGCACAGAGACCAGTCTGTTCCATTTATCTGCACCTCTGTCACACATAGGTCTTCCCTCTAATTGTGGGAAGACCTAGGTGCTGCCTTGTCATATTCTCTGACCCCCCCTTTTCTGGTGAAACCCCACAGTTCTAGTTACCCAAGAGTTTGCCCAAACACCCGGGAGGTTCACTGCGCTGGGCAGCCAGGAAGATGATAGCAACTTCCCAATATAGAAATTAAAATTGAAAGAAAGAACCGATTCACAACTGATGTGCAGTGAGGACCCTAGGCTCAGAGCGACTTGACTTTGTGTCTCATTTCTACCCGAGTTCCCTTGGATAATCCAGTTTCTTTGAGTCGCAGTTTCCTCCTTGTAGAATGGGGAGGCTGGAGCCTATTTCATGGAGCTATTCTGAGGATGGACTGAGATCACGCATGTCCAGATCCGAGCATGGGGGCATGCACCAGTGGGAGCTTAATAAAAACTCATGACCATCCCGCAGTCCATTTGAATATAATTTGCACCAGGTAGAAATAAGATCTTTCTATTCAATTCAGCAACTGTACCTTGAACTCCCACTCTGTGCCCAATACTAGCACATGGGCGTCTTTCATAGACATGATAGAATGCCGATTTGAGATGGCAGGAAGCATGTCTGCATTGCAACCATTGCAACTACACTGCCTGGCACAAAGTAGGTGCTTAATAAATGTTTGTGTCTGGGTGAATGAATAAATAACTGCTTTGTCCTCAGCCCCTAAGACAGTGCCGGGCACATAGTAGGTGCTCAATAAAAACTTGGCGGGCAGGAGGAGGGAATGCAGGCACAGAAAAAAGAAGTGGCCAGAGTTCTGACAGGCTATATCAGAAGAGGCATTTGGCCCCACATAGATCCCATATGGGACTTTCCTCCTTAGTTGGCACACACACTGGCTGCCGCCCTACTATGTGCTTGCTCTGTCGTGGGGACTGGAGTGAGAGGGCATAGCAGAGGCCTCTGTACTTAAGGGTTCACGATGTTGGGGAGAAACTAGATCCAGGTGGGAGACCTCGCACCTGACAAAGATAGTTGATATCCTAGCTGGAGGGTCCTCGAAGCTGTGGAGGATGAAGGAGGTCTGAGGCTGGAGGATCACAAGCATCTTCCTGGAGGAAGGGCCCACTGAGCCGGGACTGGGCAGGCTCAGGGCGAGGTCAAAGGCAGACATTTGTCAAGTGGATTTCAGGCCTCCTACCTGCCAGACACCAAGCCTCTAGGTCTAAGGGGTGAGTTCTGGAAGCAGGGCCCATGGCTTGTCTGGGATCTGAGATGAGAATACAGATGAGGGCTGAGATCTATCCTGGAGGGCCAGAGTCACAGGATTATCCCATTGAAGACCCCAGAACTGATGTGAAGATAAGTAGTCTTAACCCCATTCTCCAGCTGAGGACATTGATGCTCAGAGAGGTCAAGAAATCAGCCCGGGACCCCACAGCGAGGAAGCATTAGAGTGGGGCTTCAAACACAGTGTCTGTCAGAATTTAAAGCCTGTCCTTAAAAAACAACAACAAAAAGTATATATAATATTTTTATATAGTTAAAATTGAAACAGCAAAACGTGTAACAGACACAGTACTCAGAAATACAGAGTTAAGAGACAGCTAAAAACACTGAAAGTAGCTGCCTCCGGGGAGCATATGGGGAAACAACAGGTGTGTGTGGGGGCATCATGGTTTTGGCTAAAAAGCCATTTAGTGCCACTGGATTTTTAAAACCTATGTGTCTGCATTCCTTTTATAGAAAATACAAGCTAAATTTTGAGAAGGACAACTGCCTATAATTCACTATTCAAACTGTCTTCAGGGTCCTTCGATGGAAATAAGCCTGTGTCAGCGGCATCCTGCACTGGCCTTCTGGTTTTAATGGTCACCTGGCATCCCCCAGAATGGAAGTCTTACAGCTCTTCGAGTGAATCCACCATTGCTAGGCATTGTTTGCAGGAAGCAGTCAGGTTGGGACCCGCACTTGTGAGCCCTGGAACTGGGCTTGGAGCCACTGTGCTCCCTGGCACCCACTGAGGGCTCATCTGACTCGAGCACAAGGCTGGGTCACTCTGGCTCTCTGCTCCAGGCCTGGCACAGTGACTGGGCAGACCTGGGCTTACCCTCCGGGGGCCTCCAGTTGAGTTCCGAGAGAGACAGATAACTACCCAGAGGAACTTCCCTAATGACAGATGGTGACCAATCCTTTGAAGGAGATTGCTTGTGCTAAGAGTGTGGGGTGACTGGGACAGCTTCCCTGAAGCAGGGGTGTTTGAGCTGGGTTCTGAGGGACAGAGAAACATTAAGCTGTCAGAGAAACTGGGGATGGAGTTCTAAGGCGAGGGAGCATCATGGGAGAGGGTTACAAGAAGGGAAAGAAGTTGGCTGTCTGAGGAATGGCCTGGACGCTAGAGTGGACGAGGAGGGAGGGGGAAGGGAGGGAGGTGGGGATGCGGGGAGGAGAGACAGGGAGGAAGGGAGACATGGAGGAGGGCAGGGCAGGGTCAGGAAGACCTGTGGGACTTTATCTCAGGAGGACAACATTAGAGTCCGGGGTGGCCGGGGGGCCCTGGTCTCGGGGTACCTATGCTGGGAGAGGAGCAGAGAGCTCAGGGGATTGGAGTGCCCGCAGGGGCGGGACAGGCCCTGTAAGAGCCACACAAACCCCAAGTCCCATGAGAGGGTTAACGAGGCCTCCACTGTCCCTGACTAAAGTCATTTCACACATTTACAGTGTACCAGTCAAACCAATTAGCTGTGAAAGTGTTGTAGGGCCTGCCTTTTATTGGATTCTGGTCAACCCGGAATTGGTTAAATCATGTCTGCTAAGAAACATAAAGCATGGGGGAGATGGGGGCAACTCTGGGCAGTCCTGAGAGGCCTGCAGCATAAACAGGGGGTGGCGCTGGACTCTCGGGGGCTGCGAAAGGCTTGGCTGAGCTTCCACAAGGAGGTCTCTGCCCAGAAAGGGGAGGGGGTCCTTGTGATCTTTTAGCCTCAGTGGGTCTCCACTTTATCTAATCATTAGAATCACTAGAGAACTGAAAAAAAAAAAACAGCCCTGGTGCCCAGGGCCGACCCTGAACAGTTGTACCTCAGAAAGATAGGAAGCAAAGCATCATTGCTTTCTCCAAGTCTCAGGACTTCTGATATGCAGCTAACAGGGAGAACAGACTGGCTCTGTTCCAGTGGTCTCAACTGGGGGATGTCGCCCCCTCGCCCCAGGGGACATTTGACAATGTCTGGAGACAGTTTTGGTTGTTATAACTGGAGGGTGCAGCAGTGACAGGTGGGGGGACGAGGGTAGAGGCCAGAGGAGCCACTCAACACTCTATAACACACAGGACGGCTCCTGCCACAAAAAAATAATCCGGCTCCAAATGTCAACAGTCCCGAGGTTTGGAAATCCTGCTCTAGCCTAGTCCACCCATTTGACAGATAAGGAAACTGAGGCCCAAGCTGGCTGATGGGGAGTGTCTGGGGTCACACGGAGGGTATGAAGGCAAGCAGGACTCATGAACTTTTGTCCCTGGACTATATGCCTGGTAATGTGCTAGAGGCTGTGCATTTGGGGAGCATTCTAACAGATTCCATAGGCCAAGTCGCTCAAGTTGAATTCTGGAGATGTAGCCTTACTCAGGCTGGGTTTTTTCTGAGGGTCTTGGGATTGTACAACTTCTAGAAGTTGCTCATCTTGCCCTGTGGAAACTCCAGACAGATGCCATCTCTTTAGCAGCAGACTCAACCCCAAAAGATGGTTCCAGAGAAACAAAGAGACCTGTTTTCATGGTGTGGGTCAGCCCCACCTGTTGGTCTTGGACCACCACGGGACTGTCTGTCTGTCCATTTGTCCATCCCGTGGCAGTAACATGAGCAATGTGCAGGACAGGGGGACCCGGCTAATTGCAGACTCAGGGAAAGCCAAGCAGAGATTAGCCCACAGGAGGAGTGACGGCAGGCAGGCGTCTGGGGCCAGGATGCTACCTGATTAGTTAAATTGCCAGCACCTGCTTGCTTTTATTGCAAACATAAACACCGGCCATGCAGACAATTGCCAGCGTGCCTAATGCTTTCCTTGTTTGCCGCATATGCAAGGTCCAGGGCTGGGCAGCAGGGTTGCTCAGGCCTGGACAAAAACGGGAAGGCAGAAGAGCTTGGGTGAAAAGGTGCTGGATTAGGAATCAGGGCAGAGAATTTATACTTGGCGAGGCCTCCTCTGGTGGGCACTGCATGAGGCCTTTCTATCCCCGTGCAAAGCCTTCTGACTCTCAGCGTCTTCCTGTGAAGTACTACTACTCTTTTTGTTGAGACTCTGAACAGTTAAGCAACATCTTCCAAATGATCCAGCAGATAATACAGGAGTTGAACTTAGGTCTTTCATCTCCAAAGCCCCTCCTCTCTACGAACCGGGTGTTGGGAGCCTTGGGGATTGCATGTGTGCTCAGGACACGCAACAGTTTCTGGCCCTCTTGACAACTTGCTAGGTGGCCACGGCCTCCTCATTTCTTCCTTCTGTACCTCGGTTTCTTCACCTGTAAAGTGGTCATCTCATCACCCACCCTCTGCTCTTGAACTCCAAGAAAAAGAGGTTGGAGAGTGGGAGCTTGGCCCTTGAGCGTGTCTGAGGTCAAGTCCAATGCCGACTGAAATCATCCACTTAGACCTCTCAGAGGTTCTTTAAACAGAATCATGCTGCCCTGTCTCGTGGGCATGTGTCCAAAGTCTATAGGTCCCCACCACTCACTGCCAGTACTTTAGCCATCGTCCAGCAATTGGCCGACAAGACAAACGGCCCAGGAAACCATTTTTAAATTAACTCTGTCTCCATTACAGGTGCTTTTATTAAGATAAACTATTTGGGGGATGTTTACAGGAGAGAGCCCTTTGGTGCCGGCGGAAGGTCAGAGGGAAAGTCCGTGGGACTGCACAACTGTCATTCGAAAGCTTGCAGCACTTCGCCCGCATTCAAATGTGCGTCTCTCCCCCTCAGTGACAGATGCTTCAAGCCTGTGACATGCTTTGTCAGAATTTCATTTGTCCGAGCAGCTTCTGCCTCATTCTTGGCAGACGCAGGCAATAGGGGAGTGTGTGTTTAAAGTCCCTTCTGTGCTTCTTGGAAATGAAGTGGGGGTACATTTCCAGCAGCGCACTCTACCTCAAAGAGGAAAAAGCGAAATACATAAAAATTTGCCCTTGTTCCTCGAGCTTGGGAGAAGGGCAAATGTTCATTCATTCATTTATTCATTCGTGTATTCACTCACTCATTCATTCATTCACTCATTCATCCTCTTGTTTATTCATTCATTGGTTCATGAAATAATTCACAGCATCTTTTATTGCTTTCCCTAATCACTTTGGAGTTTTAACTGGGTCCTGACTTCTTGTGTGTCCTTATGTACATCCGGGGCCCAGAATTTGCACCTGGGAAACGGGAATATGCTCAGCCAGGATTACACTACGGCCGCCTGGGTTAATTCGAGTGAAGCAAGCGCTAGGAGTTTACTGCCTGGCACACGGCAAACACCCACATGACGGGACTGGGACTGTGGGCGTGGGCGTGGAAACCACTCCTTCCCGAGAGGTTAGGTTGTTGCTCACGGCCACATGGCAAGTACTTGTATGGGAAGCATCTGCCCTGCTCTTCCACTCAGTCTTAGCGTGTGTGTTGCCTGTGCCTGCTGACCCAGCCCTGGGCCACCGGTTCCATCACCGGTGGTGTTTGCGAAGCACAGATCCCAAATCAGATTCTTCTGTGTCTCTTCTCGCACTTGCTCAGGACAGGGCTGCCTTCTCTCGGACACCCCAGCACCCAGCGCAGGCCGCCACCATCTTTTTGATGGTGGTGCTTGTCACCATCTTTTCCAACAAGCAATGTCAGGCAGAGACCCTCCTGGGCCTGACAGACCCCCCTTCTCCTGAACCTTGGGTGAGCCCTTCTCTTCTCTCTGGGCCTCAGCTCTCTCCTCTGCATGTTGGCAGTTAGGTGGTCTCTATGCTCCCTTCAGATTCTGGAACACTGGTCTTTTGAGGAGAGAGGATGAAAGTCACAACAACCCAAGGACCCCCTTTTTGGAATGCTCTGGGGACGTCACAGCTGAATTAATCAGTACCCAGAAACCCTCCTACTCCACCTTTCTGTCCCCAAGCATGTTTTCCTTCATGGAGCCCTGGGTACCTAGGGACACCTATCTCCACCTCTGAGATGCTCTCAGAACCTGGAGATTCTCCCTAGAGAAACCTCTTCTCTCTCCCAAACAAGTCACCAGCAAACACCCAAGACACTTCTGGAATTCTCCGAGGATAGCAAATACCTCCATTGCTCCTGCACTGAATCTCTTCTCTCAGTCCCGGGAGCCTATTAAGCTGGACCATTTCCCCTTTGTTGTGGGTGACGTGTCACGAACAGTCTGGACATGCGGAGGGGTGAGGGTGGGGTGAGTATGTGAATGCACTGTGATGGGCCGCAGCACCCTTGAAATATGGCGAGTTGGGAGAGTGGGATGTGACTGGCAGGCAGAGGGAGAGAGATTGGACCAGTTGAGTAGAGGATGGTTTTCCCTTGACTTTGCTGTAGCGTCACTATTTACTTAGCGAGGGTCCAGAAAGGTGAAGCATTCATAGGGTAGACTTGGCAATGATAAAGTCAACGGCAAAGGAAAGAAAAGAACATATATACATACATATATATATATATATATATTTAGGAGGTTGGAGAAGGGAAGGGAGATCAAGTTAGATTCGAAGGGTTCACAGCCTGAGCAGGTCTCCTGGGCCCCCGGGAGAGGTTGTGGGATCCAGATGTGGACAGGGAAGGCGGAGGGGGGAGGGGAGGCCGGGCAGGGGGTGGGGATGGGGGAGATCTGTTCACAATTAGCCTTGATTTTGTGTGATGACATTGAAATTGTGGGCAAACATGAAAGCAGAGTTGTGAGGACATGTCTGTCCGAGCAGCCCGGGGATTAATCCGACGTGAAGGGCACAGGCCGAGGGCTGGCACCACATGGAAGCGTTTTGTGTGGGTTTTGATGTTCCGCCAGCTGAAGGGGGCTTCTCCGCTCAGGCTGAACGGGCCCTCCACCCCCATCCCAGCCCCCCTCCCCACCCCCACTCCCCCCTCCATCCTCCGGGTCTGGCTGACTCTGGGCAAGAGGTTAAGTCGAGAGCACCAGAAGCTTGTGCCTCCTGCAGGACAGCCCTCGGGCCCTCCCAGACCTGAAGCCAACACAGCAACCCTGAATTTCTGCACAAAGCCAGGCACTGGGGGGTCGCCTGCTGGTCTCCAAGGCAGGGATGGTGGAGTCTGTGGCAGGGAGAGTCTGTGAGCCATTTTCAAGCATTCGGATATTACAAGGGTTGGGCATCTGGCAGGCGATGGTTGTCTACCTACCAGCGCTCTCCTGGGATGGAGCTTGACTGGGAATCTTGCAATTTTATGAGAACACTGGGGGCCGGGAGGGCATGTGGGGGCCCCAGGGTACCCACCAAGGGCTCCAGCTGAGGGAGAGCCTTCTTGTTGCGCTAACTCCAGGAACAAACCTCATTTTGACCTCTCCAAGCTATGCTGAATGTTCAGATGACAGTGAAAGCTGTGGCTCCAGGTACAGCACAAGCTTTTACCATGTGGGTTCCCACCTCCTCAGAACCACAGTTTCCTCATCTGTAAAATGGGGAGGACAACCAGCCCCTCCACACCCCTTATAGGATAGTTGTGAGGATCGAATACCCTAATGTTTATAAAATGTCAGCATCGAATAAACATCCAATAAATAGCCGCCGTGAGTTCCAGCTTTGCTCAACACAACTCAAACACAGCGAGGAGGCTTTGCAGCTTTATTACGGAGAGTCTGTTTATTAGTATTCCAACCCAGTTTTGTTAACGATGCAGAGTGCTGCAGAATGTAGCTGAACGAGGGCAAGGATTCCTTTCTGTCAGTTCAGGCGGTGGCTCAGCCCCAGCCCTCAGCCCGGTTGTTCACGAGCTGGGGCCCCCTCATGTGCGGGCGGGCGGACTGCCAGGCAACTAAAGCCGTCTGGAAGCCCGGCCCCGACCGCTCAGAGTGGAGGAGCGTATTTCACGCAGGCCCTGTGACCCCTGGAGGTCCTTGGGGAGACAGAAAGGAAGGGGCTCTGTTTTGGTGGGGGAGGGGTCGGGAGAGGCTCTTTGGGGGAGAAAAGGAGTTGATGAAATTTCAGGATGTACTGAGGTCAGCTTCCAGCCGGCTTGTCTAGGTTAGAGAAAAGTGATCGCCACCCCAAACACACTTCTTAATGAAGCACAGCCTGTGCTTACAAGCCATTCCCTTCCTGCCTTTTCCCTCTAGGAGGAAATTCTAAATCTTGAACACAAACGACCACAGAATTATATTTACATATATTTATATTTTCTAGTCACACATATTTAGAGAGCTAGAAGCCAGGGAAAAAGACTGAGGTGTCTGGAAGTCATGTTTCATAACCGAGCCTCTCACCATGTGGTAAGAGCAGGTGAATAGCGGTCACACTTGCCTTACTTGGTGTTTGGGCTTTAACTCAACAAAGAACCTAATCTGTCCTGAGAAGTAGAATTAAATTGTATACAACAATACGTATGACAAGGGTTTCAAGGGAGATAGGACTGGGAAGAGGGGGATGGGAAGGGGAACTTCATATGGTTGTTAGTGAGGTTTGCTCCATCCAGCTGGGCTGGGGTACAGGATTTGAGCATGAGGTCTACAAGGGGCTCGTTGCCTGACCAAGTCGAACGCTGAAGCTTGCCTCGCTCTAGCTTACTGTGGAGCAGGAAGACACAGGAGCGAAAGCCAACAAACCCTGTATCCATGCGGGTAAATCAGAGAAGAGAGGGAAAGCAAGGCCATCTGTCTGTCTCCATGCAGGATGAGGCCCTGCCCTTCCACAAGGAAGGGGAATGGAGAAGAGTGTTCCAGGGACCCTGCCCATTAGCAAACCTGGCCCAGCCTCTACTGCAAATCTAAGCAACTCGGGGTGCCTCCTGCTTCTTGGTGGGGGAAACATGCTGGGGGAGTGTGATGCTGAGAGAGCAGACACATCTCCTCTTATAGCATAAAACTTCAGAGGCATGGGTGGTACCCTCACAGGGCTATGCCACTGGGTCAAGTGGCCACTACAGGCCTTCCCAGAGGCCCTGTAGAAAAGGGGGGCCCAGACATCCAAAGGCTCTGGGAGGGAATTTCCAAGAGGAAGGCACCCCAGGATACCTGTCTTCCTGCCCACTAGGTTTTACATGGAAGATTCTGAGGCCTGGGGATTTAGAACTGAACTGGGGGTGCTGGGGGTATGCAAGTGGCCATTTGGTGCATCCTGTGAGCCAAGAGTGAACAAAACCATCATACACGTATCGGGTTTCACCTTCCCCAGAACACTGGGATGTCAGGAAGCTCCAGCAGGTGTGGTGACTTCACCAAGGTCACATAACCTGAGAGGCAAAGCTAGCGCTTACTCCAGGCCTTTCTGACTCCAAAGACTAAACTCTTTGGAATAACTGATTGTTCCAGAGATATTTTATATAAATGAATTAAAATGAATAATGTCAGCAGAATATATAAAGAAAAAGAAAACAAACAACAGCGTCCTCACCACTGATCTTGAGCCATGGGATGTTACTCAGGCCGCCAAGCCCTGGGGTCCCCTTCCTGTTCACCTCACTGCTGCCCAGGTGAACTCCTCTTCTGAGTTCAGGTTTGACTCTTTGCTAGTGACATACGACATGTGTAAGATTCCTAAATAGCATCTTGCAGGGGTTGCCTGTCTGTTTTTTTCTTTTTTAGCTCAATGTAAATGGAATTGCCCTGCGTGCTTTCTTCCTGCTTTTCTTATTCTGTTGTTGCGAGCCCCTCATGCTGTTGCCTGTGCTGTGCTGAATTAATGCATCATTTTTAAGTTTTTATTTTGAAATAGGTGAACACTCACAAGATGCTGGAAAAAAATAATACAGAGCATTTTCGTGTACCTTTCCATCCCAAAAAATCAGAACAATGATCAAACCCAGGAAATGGATAGTATGATGCTGTTAACTTATGCGGAGGTTTTTAATACATTATTTTATTTTCTTCCCCTCTGGTGTGTGGTTCTACGGAATTTTGTGCAATCATAACAATCGGGGTACAGAATTGTGCTGTCGCCCCAAAGAAACTCTGTGGTGGTTTTGCCTAGAGCGATTCATGTATTTTCAGTGCTGTGTGTAGTCCATCTCTTGACTATCCCACAGCCGATTCATCTGTTCTCCTGTCCATGGGTGTTGGGGTCGTTTGGGGTGGTTTCCTACCTGGAGCTCTCTTTTTAAAAAAAAAAATTGTAAATTTTAATTTTTCCCCAGTTTTATTGACAAATAATTGACATACATTATTGTATAAGCTGAAGGGTGCCGGGCATGATGGTTTGACGTACATATATTGTGAAATGGTTACCACAGTAGGTTTCGTTAACATCCATTATCTCATGTAGATGCAATAAAAAGAAAAGAAAACAATTTCTCCTTGCAATAAGAAACTCTTAGGATCTACTTACTCTCTTAACAACTTTCCTGTAGTCGTTATGCTGTACCTTACACGCCTAGTACTTACCTTGCAACTGGACGTTTGTATCATTCGACCATCTTTCTCCAGTTGTCTTTTCCCCCACCCCCTGACTCTGAGAACCACAAATTTGACGTCTTTTTCTATGAATTTGGTGTTTGGCGCTCTCTGGCCCAGTATTGCTATGAGCATGTGTGCACGCCTCTCCTGGAACACATCGTCCAGAATCCTTGGGTGTATTCCTAGGAGTGGAATTGCTGGGTCAGAGGGTAGGTGCACCTTCCCACTTGATGACACATGGCCAAATTGTTTTGCAAATTGTAACAGCCCATACTCTCGCCAGCAGCCTACTACGCGATTTCCCAAGAGGCCCCAAACCGGGCCACGATGAGAGCATCTGTACAGAGCTGCTTTCAAAACTCCTTAACATTCCCTACCCTGGGTAACCGCCACAGCCCCTCGTGACGTAGGCATGAGCGACCACCCCATTCCTGGGCCGATAAAGAAGCGAGGGCTGCAGCAATGTGTCCCAGTTCACGGACCGTGCAGTCTGGGCTGTAGATTTCACACCCGTGATTTTCTTCCCAGCCACAATAAAACCCATCCCTTGTTTAGTTGTTACCATGGAGCAGGGCTTCCCGTGTATTAACTCCGTTTAATTCTCATAATAATCCTACAAGGGAAGTATCATTGTGATATTCATTTTATACATGAAGAAATAGAGGTACGGGTGGAGAGGTTAAGTCAGTTGCCCAAGATCACCCAGCCAGGAACAGTCAGTGCTGGGTGCCCCCCTTAGTATCTTGATGGCCCCTTTAGTATCTTGTCTGTCCCACCCTCTGCTTAAGGGGCACCCCTATCCTCCTGGTGCATTACTTACAAGGGACCCTCCATTCTCATTTTGCGCGGGGCCTTGCAAATTCGGTAGCCGGTCCTGGGTGTAGCAATTAAGAGAAAAGATTCTGGAGGCAAGGGGACTTGATTCAAATCCTGATTCAGCCTCTTCCCCGCTGTGGGGCTCTGAGCAAGTAATAGTCCCTCTCTGAGCCTTCAGAGCCTCACACAGCAGCCCCAGTCAGGTACCCAGCAGCATCATGCAGTGCTGAGAGCATGGCTTGACTGGGCATGGGGAGGTGCCAGCCCTCGCTGGGCCTGCGCTAGATGCCTGGTGAGGACCCAGAGCTTGGAGCTGAGCCCCTGTCCCGAGGATCCCACAGGGAAATGGGGAGCATGCAGAAGGCTCAATCCTATTATGCTATTAGCTGGGGCCTTCTGGGGTTGCGATCTGCGTCTACTTGACAAAATGCAGCCCCGAGCGGAGCCCTGCTCTCTTTAACCAGGCGGAATTGAGCTTGCGTTTCAAGCGGCTTCTCCGTTATTGCTGGCTTACTGCTGCTGAAGAACCAACAGCAATAAATACGCCACCAATTTGCTCTCTCAATGTTCTTATTTGCAGCATGCCATGCAGAAAAAATATTAACAAAAAACAAACTCCTCACTCATAACAGGCTGACGATGGCCTCTTTAGAATGGCAATGTTTGCCTCCATCTCCTCTCCCCTTTTTCTTTCTTTTAAAAGCAGCAATAATGTGAGTTAGGCAATGCTGGTAACATTCTCCCGGGGCACCAAGCTAAGAGATGCAGATGGTTTGGGAAAAGAGGGGCCTGCATAGAGCACAATGGAAAGTGTAGAATCTTCCTGAGGGAGGAGGGCAGAGGCAGGAGGAATGGGGGAGGCTGGTCAGATGAATAGGAAGAGCCTGGGGCTCAGAGAATGGTCCTCATGGGCGAAGGGGGCCCCCAGGGTCTTGGATACCAGGAAAGCCACTACTGTTCTCAGGGGCTCAATTTCCAAATCTGTAAAATGGGTCAAGTCAATGACATTTTCCAGCTCCAACACTGCATTTGCCAAGCTATTTTTTATTTTCTCTGATCTTCTGTGTCCTAATCTAGTAAGGAATTGAGGACACGAATACTGTTCTGTAATTCTGGGATCACCAAGGTCCTTGAAACTCCAAAATTCTGTTGTTCCATCGTTCTCTGATTTGAAGATTCCAGGTGTACATGAATATGAAATATGAATAACAAAAGCTAACCTCACCTGTGTCCAGGGCCAGCTTTGTGGACATGCGACCTATACAGTCACACAGGGCCCTCCCTGTGCTTAGTTTAATGTTTTGCTGTCACTGACTTGAAATTCACAATTTATGAACGGGGACTTTACATTTTCATTTGCCCCTGGGCTCTGCAAATTAAGTAGCCAGTCCTTCGTGTACCAATGAAGAGAAAAGACTCTGAAGCAAGGGGACGTGATTCAAATCCTGGCTCAGCTGTGGGACTCTGGGCAAGACACAGCTGCTCTTTGGCCTCAATGGTCTCATCTGTAAAATGGAGCTAAAAACGCATTGAGATCATGATTGTGGAACCCCAGCCCTTCTCTGAGCTCCCTGGAGAGGCTTGAAAATGGAGCGTCTTACCCTGGTTGTTGAGCACTAACCCTGGGCGGACCACTCAGTTGGTTACATGTTACAGATGAGGAAAATGAGGCTTAGAGCTTAGAGGGGGCGGGGGCACGTCTTGCTTCAACAGCTGAAAAAACCAAAGCACACAGAGGCTTACAGGTGAGCCTGAGTCACTTCATCCTAGACGAGCCAGGACTTCACTAACCCTGATAGGTGTGGCCCTAACCACGGGGCTGCCCTGCTTCCCCTCTGATTTAACTTTCACTAGGGAAAATGTCAAACAAATGAAAGTCTGAAAATCAATCCAAAGAACCCCCAAGTACCTAGCACCTGCCTCCACACCTATCAAGTCACTCTCGATCGTGTTCACCTTGCCTCCATCTCTTAAACCGGATTATCTGCAAATAAATGGGCTATGAGAACGAATGGGCTGGTTGTCGCGGTCTGTGCTTTGGTGCCTAAAGAGTTCATGACTCCTCCACTCCAGGGGTTGACTCCTGGGACACTGTGACGTTTAGAGAGCCCATATGGAAACGTTGTAGTCACAGGAAACTTGGTTCACAGGGTAGCTGAGTGCGGCCGCATTGGTTACTTGAGACAACCTCAAGTTCAAATGCTTCCCTTTCATGAAGTCTCTTAGGATAATTACGTTAGATCCGATTGCCACGTGAGCTCTAGGAAGAATGTATCCTTGTGTTCAGTTGTATCTCAGCTCCCGGGGACAGTTTGAAGAGCTCCCTCTTTCCCTCTATTCCCAGCCCCAAAGCATTTTCTGAATTTTTGTCTTAATATTCCTTGATGAAATAATGGAAGGAGGATTGGTTTGTGAATGAGCCAAGTTGGGAGCTGTGTATTACATATTGATCACTATATATTCGTTGTGTACTGCTGAGTAACAAATGACGACTCATTGTGGCTTAAAATACACATTTATTCTCTCACAGTTAGGAGTCCAGGCCTGGCTTAGTTGTATCTTCTGCTTAGGGTCTCAGAAGGCAGCCATCAAAGTGTCAGCCTCTGGCTGTGGTCCCATTTGAGGTTGGGCTGGGAAGGGATCTGCTTCCAGGATCACTCAAGCTCTTGGCAGAATTCACTTCCTGTGGTTGTAGGACTGAGGACTTCACGTGTGTGTGTGTGTGTGTGTGTGTGTGTGTGTGTGTGTGTGTGCTGGCTGATGGTCAGACACCACCTTTCACTCTTGGAAACTGCCTGTATTCCCCTGACATTTGGGCCTCCCCACATGGGGAGCCTACGCCATGGCAGCTTGCTTCTTCAGAGCCAATCAGTGAGCAAGAGACTCCAGCAAGGTGGGTACTATAATTTTACATAGGTAATCCCGTACATTCGTATCACCTTTGCCATATTTTAGGGGTTAGAGGCAAGTCCCAGGTCCCGCTCACTCTCCACAGTAGGGGACTATACAAGAGCATAAACATCAGGAGACCACGATCGTGGAGGGGTCACCCCAGAGCCTGTCCACCATGATGGCTCATTCATTCATTCATTCACTCACTCATTCATTCGTTCATCTAATGCTTATGGATAGTTTGCTCTATACCAGACATGGATGCTAAAACAGTGAGCAAGATAGATACAGTCCCTGCTCTCTGGATACTTGTATGGAACAAGCAAAAGATGGGCCAGCTCAGGGGGTGATTCAGGGTCCCCGGGGAAGGGGAGGAAAGACCCAGCTCTGACCCTGTTGTGAGTCTTCTGACTTGATCGTAGCCTTTCTGGGCCTCCCTGGGCCCATCTGTTCAGCGGAAGACATGCCATGGAGCCCTCTTGACTTAGTGGAGACATGAGAGTCCAGTTATCATGATGAGCGTCACCTGAGTAGGTGTGACATGCCACCCACCAGTCACGACATCTTAGGTCACCCACACCACAGCTCACTTGCAGGGACTTTAAGTCTGATCTCAGCTGTGACCCTGTTCTGCCACCCGTGAGAGAATGTATGCAAATGGCCTCTGGAAAGAGGAGGGACGGTTGGATGCCTGTGTATGTAAAGAAGAAGTGGGTGGGGGGAGGAGTTAGGAAGAGAGGAGCTTGTGATGGACATGTGCTGTGGGGCCCAGCTCCAGCGCGTGGAGACCTTGGTCTGGAACGTAAACATCTCCATGTACCAGTGTGTTCCTGTCTAAAACAAAGGGGATGCCAGGTGGCTTTCTCAAGGATTCATGGGACGTGACCTATGTCAATGATCAGAAAGTCTCAGCACCACGCTGGGAACGTGGTAACTACTTAGTGAATCGTGACTGATCGGGAAACACCTACTATGCGCCGGCTGTGTGCTGGGATGTTCTATGCTGAGCCCACGCAGGGTGGAAGGTCTGAGATGGGACTTAGCTTGGACCGTGGAGTAGAGTATGTTCTACAGTGCTGGCTTCTGAGCTTGCCTGGGGTGACTTTTTAGTAAAGGCAGAACCTTCTGGTGGCAGCTGGGAGTGTTTAGGATGCTTGGACCTCAGATCTCTCACCTGTGGGGCCCCTGCTCCTGACACCTGGGCCAGATCTCATCCCTAGTCAAGTGTGGCCGAAAAGGACCCATGGGAGCTGCCTCTTGGGGGCAGAGGGCTCTGGTCTTCCTAAGAGCTGGCCATGCTCCTCCTGGGGTGAGAACTGTCCATGGTTCCCCAGTGCCCTTGTGATAAATGCAGACTCCACCCCATGGCTCGCAAGTCCCCGCATGGACTAGCTCCTCTGGGGTCTGCAGCCTCACCCTTCACCTCCACACCTTGGCCCTCTCTGCTCCAGAACCCTGGACTTTCCTCCCATAGCCATGACCACCCCTGACTCTGGGTCCTCGTGCCCCCTTCCCTTCTCCCTTCCCCCTGCTGGCTGTTATTAACCCTTAAGTGCTGCGTTCACCAGGCAGCCCCACCTGACCTCTGCATTAGACTGTGTGCTTTATATTTTAGAACGCTCTGTATTTCTCCCTTGCAGTACATTGTAACCTTGGACTTATGTAAACGGTCATTTGGGATCATGTGTTTTCCGTTTCCCCGCTAAGCTGCCGATGTCACAGGGGCTTGTGATTCACAGAGCCCTCAGGATTGGCACATAGTAGGTGTGGAGTAGGTGTCTGTGACTGAGGGATTTGACTCAGCTAATGTCCAAAAAGTACCCCCCGTTTTCCCTGCTCTGCAGCCCATTGAAATGCTCCAAATCTCAGGATGGAAGGATCTTAAAGACCATCTCAGCCCGTCCTCTTATCTTCAGCTAGGGAAACTGGGCAAAGAGAAGCAAGGTGGCACTTAAATTTGGGCGTCAGGCACACATAGGCTCCCCTCCTCCCCATCAGTTATTCACAGTGCATGCCTGAAAATATCACTTAAATAAAGTGCATGGTTCCCTTACTTACACAGCTAAGTCATTATAGAAAATTTAGAAAAAATACAGAAACCGCTATCTAAAAATGTATTCTAACTCGACACATGCCCGCAGACTAACGCTGAAACCCGTCAATCCTGAGGTCTCTGTGCCAGGTTCAGCAGCCCTGACCAAGGGTCTTTTTTTTTTCTACCTCCCCGAGAAACTTTCCCCACTTCCACCACCCAAAGACAAGCCCTTTACGTGCTGAACTACTTCCTTCCAGTCTGTTTTTCTGGGTCTCGCTTTTTACCTAGATGACAGTTGTTCCATTCTATTAACAGCAAGTCTCTAAGTTCTGTGCCTGCTCACCTCTCGCAGGGTCTAGGACACAGAGAGACTGCCACACATCCGGTGCTCGACAAATATCTTTTCATCAGTTGAAGGAATGCGAGGGAGAGCAGACGTGCCCTCAGGGACAGCTTTCAGAAGGAGACAGCTTTTGCTCTGGGCCTTGGGAGAGCTTCCCTTGGGGAAGGGGAGGTGAGTGCGCCTGCTGGCAACCTGTGGGCAGGGCTGGGTCTGAATCTCGCCAGTCACTGGATACCCCTCACCCGAACGTGCGCATATGTGTTTTCTCTTTGAGGTAATGGAAGATATTTGTCGGGGCCACTGTATTCCAGCTCAATCACTGCTGGACTGGCAGGGTCAAGTTCTAGGCCATTGTGGTGTTTAGAAATAAAATGAACACTGGCTTTGCAGTCAGGGAGACCTGGATGCGAATTCTGGTTTTGCTCACTCTGGCCGTGCAGGGCTGTCTTCCTGAGTATGATACCTGTGTAGCCATAAGAGGCGTCGTGTGCGGAAGGGCCTTATGCTAGATTTAATGCTCTACGGTTGCCATATTGCAATTCATGATAATTTTCGAACATGGGGCCCTGCATTTCATTTTGCACCAGCCCCCCTGAGCCCCTTCCACCCCCCCCCCCAAATCATGTAGCTGGTTCCATGGTCCTGAGACTTTGCACAGGTTATTTAACCCTCTGGGACTTAACTCCTGATTTGAAAAGGGAGCTGATCATCGTAACCTCACCGTGGCCCTGCAACATACGTAAATACGCATAACGTGAAAAAACACTATAATTTGCACATACTGAGTACGTGCTGGTTCCTGGCACTGTGCTGAGTGCCTGAGTTATCTCACTAATTGTCCCAATCATCCCGCGAGGAAGGAACTATGGTCATGCCCATTTTGTAGATGAGGAAACTGAGGCTCAGAGTGGCAAAGTCGCCCACAGAGCACGTGGAGCCTAGTAGGCACAGGCCCTCCTTCCTGGGATGCAGATGTCCCTGAGTAATGTTTCTGCCTCTGTGCTGTCTCCCCTCTTTCCTTTCGGAGCCTGGTGCATGAAAGCCTCTCAGTTTCAACAGTGCTGAGAGAACAAACTGTCTTTAAGGAGGAAGGCTTTGTTTCTTCCCATCCCCTTCCCCAGCGCCACCCCCACCCCCAGCCTCCCCAGCAAGCGGGAGCCAAGACCTGAATGATTTCAGCTGCTTTGGCAAGAGCATCTGTGAGATCATGGGTGGATCCCCTGTGCGCAGCGTGGGGGTGGGAGTGAGGGTCTGTGGGGGAGGGAGGGGGACATTCTCGCTGGAAACTCTGGGAGGTCCACCTGGGGCAGGTGTCAAGAGGGGTACTCTCCTCTGCTGTGCCCTGAGATTCAGGGGGTACAACAAGTTGCCCCTGCCCACCTCACCCACTGGAAGGAATGGAGTAAGAAGCCCCACTCCCAAACCCCACATCTTCCAATAAGTTGCTGTTGATATTACAGAAGGTGCTCTCCTCTTTGGGCCTCACTTTCCTCTTTATAAAATAGGGCCTATCTTTCTGCTCCCTCACGATGTGGGTGTGAAGAGCAAAGAGGGAAATGAAGAAACCACACTATCAATAATAAATCAATAGCTTCCACCAGCTGCCTTCTGCCTGCTGGCTTTTGCACCAGCCCTCCCCTCGGTCTGGAATGCTCTACCCCCAGGTAACCACCTGCTTCAATTCTGCTCAAATGTCACCTTACCCTTGAGACCAACCACCATTCCTCCTATCTAACATCGCAGCCTGCTCCACCCACCCTGGCACCTATGACTTCCTAACTTCTAATATATTAAAACAAACAAACACACGAAAAATTGTATTGGAGTGTAATTGTAACGTGCATTTAGAAAACTGCCTGCACCTTAAGTGGAGCTGAGTGCACTTTGGCAAACCAAATACACAGCTGTAACCAGCACTTAGATGAAGAAACGCAACATCACAACCCTCTTCATGCTCTGTTCCTGCCAAACTCCAATATTTACCTATTTATCATTCATTTTGTTTGCCCCCTCTGCTAGAGTGTCAGCTCCAGAAGGTAGGGATCCATTTCCTCTACGTTGTTCACGGCTGTCTTCTCAGTACTTAGAACAGTGCCTGGTCATGGCACACTAAGTGTTTTGTGAAGAAGGTACTATTATTGCTCCCATTGTACAGGTGAGGAAAACTGAGGCCAAGAGAGATGAAGTTATTAGCTAGTTGCAGATTGTACGGTTCTGTGCCTGTGTAAGGATGTGTTCAGAAATGCGACCCCTCCTGCAAACAGATTCCGGAACAACTCAGGAAGGCCGATTTCCGGGAAATGATGCAATGGGGCCATACGAGGATTTCATGACCTGCAGAGATGGGGACCACCATCTCTCCTTTGTAGAGAGGCCCTAACATTGATGGTCACGTGGAAGCAGGGCAGGCTCAGGAAGTGGGGTGCTCAGGCTGGCTCCAAGCTGGCTTTGCCCTGCAAAGTCAGGAGATACTCCGGGGTCCTGAGGTGTGCTCCTGCCAACCCAGCCCCAACGAAAGAAGAAGCAAGGACTCAGTATTCAGGGGTAGGGAGTGAGGAGATCAGCCAGAATGCGGTGTGGCTTTAGCTGGCGAACCAACTATGTCACATTTGGAAGACCCCAAGACCAGTGGATTCAGTCAGAAGAGGATGGTTGGAATTCGACCCTCTGGGTGAGGTTGACATGACGCCCCATCCAGCAAGGGTGACTGTGGGCTTTCTTGTCCCCGTGGCTGTGTTAGCAAGGAAGGGCTTCCCTTGTGCTTGTAGGAAGAATGTTGGAAGTGGGGGCTTTTATGGGAGAGCAAAGGATCTAAGGGATCCCCCAAAAGGAGCTTAAATGATCAAGGTGGGCCACGAACAAACTGGGAGAAAAATGTGGATTAATTTAATAGACTTCTCGCCGTTTTCCCAAGAGTTGGCCTAAGAGAAACTTTGTGAAAACAGAGGTCAGTTTCCCCTGAGCTGGCATTGGGGTTGTTCTGAGATGCTTTTTTGGTTTTTCTTCCTTTTGCCAGATCCACCTTCTGGAAACACTTGTTATATTGTGTGTTCCTCCGTGGTGCCCCATTATCTGTACTCGTGTTTTCAAGTTTAGCCAACAAAGAGTCTCCTGGGGTAATTGTTAAAATGCAGATGTCCAGGTTCCAAGTTCCAGGCATTTCCTGTCACAGCTTTATTGAGACATAATTCACACACCATACGATTCACCCTTATAAAGTGTACAGTTCAATAGCATTCAATGTATTCACGTCATCACAATACATTTTAGAACATTTTAATTTACCCCCAAAAGAAACCCTGCTCCCTTTAGCCATCACCCCAAATCCCCACTTCCACCCCAGCCCCTGGCAAATAACTAATCTACTCTCTGTCTCTATAGGTTGGCCTATTTTGGACATTTCATAGAAATGGAATCATGCAATCTGGTCTTTCACTAGACATCATATTTTCAAGGTTTATCTATATTGTAGCACGTATCAGTGCTTCATTCTTTTTCATGGCTGAATAATATTCCATCGTACGGACATAACACATTTTGTTTATCTATTCATGCATGGATAAACATGTGCTGTTTCCAGTTACTGACTATTATAAATAGAGCTGCTACCGTGTTTCCCCGAAAAGAAGACCTAACCGGAAAATAAGCCCCAGCATGAGTTTTCAGGAGGACATCTCCTGAACATAAGCCCTAATGCATCTTTTGGAGCAAAACTTAATATAAGATCCGGTCTTATTTTCGGGGAAACACGGTATGAACATTGGTGTACAGGGACTTTCAGTACTTTTGGGTACATGCATACCTAAGAGCGGAATTGCTACATTATATGGTAACTCCATGTTTTATCTTTTAAGGAACTGTTAGACAGGCCCCGAGCATTTTGACTTGCTAGCTCTGGAGTAGGGGTGAGAAATCCATATTTTCAGCCATTCTCCCCTGGTACCACAGAGTAAAGAATCACCTTCTCATCCGGCTTTGAACTCCTTCTAAAACACAATTCTAAGCTACTATCCCAGCTTCTATCTATTGTTCCATTCAGGGAGGCCATTTGCTATTTGGTTAGCAGAATGCTTCTAGTCCCACCTCTGCCCGTTGGCTCATTACCAGTTCTCCCACTTAGAATACCTTCTCCCCTATATCACCTTCCTACCCGGATCTTCATGGTCTCAAGACCCACATCAAAGCCCACATTTTCCAAGAGGCTTTGTTAACCTTCTCAGTCTCCATGGCGTGGTCTCTATTTTAACATCCATCACTCATGTTCTTCAATTTGTCATTATTTATGTACACACAGTATTAACTGGCTGGATTTTCCAGGACTCTGAGCTACACTTTCTGCATCTTTGCATTCCCAGTCTTGAGAACGTGCCTGGCAAGCAGGAAGGGCCCAGTACATGTCTATAAAGTGTCTGGATGACTGAATTTCTAAGGACAGCCAGCTGGAAACTCTGTCATTCTGGATGATGAGCTCCCTGAGGGTAGGGACCATGCCTGAGCTTGCTCATTGCTGTTTTCCTGGTTTCTTTGTAGACTGGTGTATAGTAGGTACTCAATAAATATTTATGAAATGTATGAGTGATTCAGAGACCCTTCAGGTAGCATGACGGATACGTTAGCCACGAGACAACCTGGCCTGGGAGTCAAGGAACATGGGTTTGGATCCTGGCTCTGCCTCTAACTCTCATTCTTTGATGTCGGGTAAGTCCATTCCCCCCAGCCTCAGTTTCCCCATATATAAAATGGGGGCATTGGAGTAGATGTAACTGAGGCAATTTCCAGCTCTGCCAAGCCTGGGCTTGTCTTCGCCAGTGTGAGAAACCGGCCTTGGCAGGGGGGCACTGAGCAGCCTGTTCCTGTCCGTCCCAGGAGAGGTAATGAAGGCATTCTCAATTTTCATTTGAGAAATTGCTAGGGACGTTTGGGTGTGCAGGGAATACTCATTGTCCCTGGAGCCTGACCTCCAGCCTCTGATCGATCTGGATGTATTTTCAATGCACATTTCATAGGGGAGTAGCTCAGAACATTCTGTGCTAGTCCCAGCCCCCATTCAGGGCCCTCTAAACACATGTTCCAGCTCCTTCTGACCCAGACCTGGAGTGGACCATGCTGGTTGGTCCGGTTGGTCAAGAAGAAGGGCCAGGGCCTGGGGGCTCTGGGAAGACAGGCCCCAGGTGTTTTGGCTCTGGTGTGTGGAGGCTCCCAAATAATGGGCCTCTATCTGCATCTCACTGCTGACTCCACCATCGGAGTCTGCTTTCCAGGGAGGCCGTGCTCTTTTCTGTCCTACACCTCCTGCTGGACAAGTCCTACCATGATTATTGTTGGTAATAATAACCAACATGGATTGAATTCCTGCTTTGTGCTAAGTATTTTATACACCTTAGCTCAGAGGGTAGGGTTAAAAGCATGGGGCTTAGATTTCAGAAGGGCCCAGGGTCCAAGTCCCATCTGGAGGCTGTTGTAAGTCTTTGATTATGTCCTCGCCCTATACTTAGGGACACAGGCCCAGGAACCAAGCAGAACTGCATCCAACCCTCAACCTGCCACTTAGCTCCTTGCTTGACCTCGAGCACAAGACATCACCTCTCTGAAGCCCTGCATTCTCATCTATGAAATGGGTCTAAAAGAACATGTGAGAATGCAGTACCCACCGAGTATTGCCTGGCTCTCAGGGAACACTCAGAAACCCTCCATCCAGGAGACATACTCTCCCTTCTTGTCACTACCCCCTCCACCCGGTGTAACCTCTATCCTGACTTCTAATGTTTCCTATTCTTGACCTTCACCTGAACGGAGTCAAGGCGTGTGGGTCCTGTGTATCTGGCTACTTTTGCTCACACTGCATCTGCGAGATTCATTCACGTTGTTGTGGGTATCGGTAATTTGTCCTGTTGCCTTGCTGGGGAGTTTTCCATCCTCTGAATCGTCCATAGTCTACGTTTCCACTCTTCCTCTTAGTCGGTAGTTTCCAGTTTGGGGTTAGTATGAAGAGCTCGCTGCCAGCGTCCTCCTGTGGGTTTCAGGTACCCATTGCAGCTTTCTGCGGTGTGTCTGCCCAGGGGCAGGGTTGCTGGCCACAGGGCAGCTGTGTGTCCACCTTCAGCAGATATCACCAAGCCGGCTCCCCAAATTATGGGCCAAGGATCCACTTTCATGTTGAATTATTTTTTATTAAAGTGACATTTATATAACATAAAATGAACCATTTTAAAGTGACCTCGTCAATGGCATTTAATACATTCGCAGTGTGGTGCAACCATCAGCTCTATCTAGTTCCAAAACATTTTTATCACCCTTTAATGTAAATCCCGTACCCATGAAACAGTCTGGAAATTAAACTCCTCCCTCCAGCCCCTGGCCACCACCCATCTGCTTTCTGTCTCTATGGATTTGCCTATTCTGGTTATTTCATGTAAGTGGAATCATATAACAGAAGGCATTTTTGTTCTGGCTTCTTTTACTCAGCATAACATTTCAAGATTCATCCATATTGAAGCACGTATCAGGACTTCATTCCTTTTTTATGGCATTGTATGGACACACCACATTCTGTTTATCTATCCATCAGTTAATGGACAATATCTTAAAATGTTAACATAAACATCCAAAATGTGTGTGTTGTTAGAAAAATTCATACAGTGAGGAGGGTTTAGTGCCCCAAACAAGAATCACCGTCTCTCCCACCCCTTCCCCACATAATCGTGGTCAAAAGACTGTTGTCATAAGCACATACATGTCAGACACACGCACGCATGGCCTGGTGACACAAATGAGATCCTACGAGACAGCTTGTCCTGCAGCTGGCTTTCTTCCCTGTCCCTTCAAAGTCACTGGGAAGAAGGTGATGGCTCCTTGCATTCTCTCTGGAAATCTGTGGTGGCGTGTTGTTTCACGGATGGCCCCACCACCGTGGCCTGGGACAGTCTGTCTGTTACCTGAGTGTGGGCCACAAAATTGTGTCCTGCGAGGGGAGGAGGCCTGATGGCAGTTCGAGCCCTTCCTCCTTCCCCACCGGACTGGCTTTAATTGGTGCCAGACCATTGTCAGCATCTCTCAACCCTCAGTTCTTTCCACAAAATTTGCTTCATTCTTCAACGACTCCTCAGGGCTACATCTCCTTGGTCCATGACTTTTAAAATAATTTTCACCCCTTTTTGCCCAGTTGGCCCTTTCCCCTGGCTCATAAGCTTTCTGAAATGCTCACGTATAGGATGCAGACTGGGGGAGGGCGGAAGGGGCAGGCAGGGAACCCGGTGGAGGCCCCTAGGACCTGGGCTGGGTCACGCCAAATTCTTCAGGGGTTGGATTTCTGTGAGGGGCTGGCTTCCCACCTCAAGAAAACAAACTGAAATCCAGGCCAGGTGGTAGCCTCAGTCTTTTCACCTGGAGGACAGATCAGGCAAACTGCTCCCCGAGAAAGCAGTTGGGGGTTGTCCATGTGACCCTTCTTATGTCTCAGGGCTGTCAACTGGGGACTAAGTCTAGGTGCCAACAGGCCTGGGGACAGGGCAGGATTTATGGCTTGAGACCTCTGCCATTGCATAGGACCCCTTGCTCAAAAGAGCCCCACACTTTGCTTAAATGCTCTGCTGTTGCTGTCTTGAAATTCTGAATACATTTTGAAACAAGGGGTCCCGCACTTTCATTTTGCACTGGGGGCAGCAAATGATGTAGCCACTCCTGCCTGGGGATCTAGTCATAGCCCCGACAATGTCACTTTGGGTCTGCCACGGTCCCACTCAAGACCTTAGTTTTCCCAGCTGCAAAACGGGAGGACCCATTTCCGATTGGCTATGTGGAGTGATTTTTGGGGTACTGCATCCCTACCCCAAATATCTCCTTTTGAACTTCTCAAAATGCCTGATCATTATAGTCACTCACTCTCCTAGTGGGGTCCCTGGGCCAGCAGCAGAAGCATCCCCTGGGGACTTGTTAGACACAATGGGATTTATAGATGATGTAATACAGAATTGTACACCTGAAATCTATGTAATTTTACTAACAATTGTCACCCCAATAAATTTAATTAAAAAAAAAAAAAAAGAAATGTAAATTCTCAGGTCCATCCAGACCTTCTAAACCAGAAACTAAGGGTGGGGTCAGCAATCTGTGCTGTAGCAAGCCCTCCTTGGGGACTCTGAGGCTTGCTCAAGATGCATTGGTGCAGACGTTGACAGCCTCTGCTCAACCATGGGATTCCGGCCTGGGAATGAGGAAACAGAGGGCTCCTTCTGGATCCAGTTAACTGCCTTGTGACCTCAAGCAAGTCCCTTCCCTGATCTAGGCCTCAGTTTCCTCATCTGTAAAATGGGAAGGTGGGATGGACCTTTCAGGTGGCTGAAGCGGTGACATGCTGCCTTGTGCACAGTCAGTATAAAGCATCACAGGCACAGATCATTTTAAAAACACCTTTTTGAATAAGGAAATGAATGACTCTGGCCCCTCACATTGCCTGGGACAGCTGTCTGCAGTGACCCACAGGTTGCCCCTTCTCTCATGCAGACCAGGAGCTTCTCTCACCCTGGTAAAGGGATTTTGTTTGTTTGTTTTCAGCAACTGATGAATGAATTTTTCAGTCCTCTTTTTTGAAAGCAAAACACAAGTGGGCACATTTTTCCATGTCTCTGAGCCTCTGTTTTCTCATCACTAAAATGGGGAGAGTATTATCCAGTTTTCAGAGTTGTCATGTAGATCAAAAGAAATCATGCATAGGGAAGGCTTCGTGCAGGGACTGTGGTGCAAGTGTGAATCAATAAAACAGTCGTATGATTACTGTTACTAAAACCTCCCTAATCAGTCCCAGCCTGCTCTTGTTTTCCAGGGGCAGGGAGTCTAAGAGCCAGAGTCCCCTTCCTCTTAGAAAATGTCATCTGAGCAAGATAGCACAAAGGTAGAGATGCCACGATGCTGAGACCCCCGTGGGCCCCTCCTGCAGTTTACGAAGAGTGTTCGCACCGCAGATCTTGCTCCATCCTCACCGTTGCCGGGAGGAAGTTCGGGCAGCTGCAATTTCACTTTCAGGGAAGACTGCAGTCCCACAGAGAGCTTGCAGTCTCCCACAGAGGAGGTGCAGACCCCGATCCTGCTACTGTCAGCCCAGCCTCTGCTGCAGATCTCCCTGGGGGTGGGGTTAAGTGGGTGGGTGAATGTGTGCATTTGAAGGACCCCTCCACCCTCAGAGTCCGTGGAGGCTGCAGAGATGTCAACAGAGCAGGATGCTCCTGCAGCAGAGTGATGGAGGGGGAGTCCGCGGGGCAGAGCTCCCATGGAAGGTGGGGGCTTGGGCCGGGGGAGGTGGACAGTGTCCAGGAGGCATGGAGAGCAGGTCAGTTTGTGGCCCAGGTGCTTCCACCCTCAGTGGGACTAGATTGAGGATGACAAAGATGGAGGGAGAGACAGAGGGGGCAGAATCCCTGGGATGTGATGGTCAGGGGCAGGGGTGAAGGGGCAGGAGGAGAGGAGCCTCACAACGGGGCTGCGGGTGGGGGCAGGGAGGGAGGAGGAGGGGCAGTCTCCCCATGTGTTTTGAGTTCAGGGCTGGCTGAGGCTCTGGGCCCTGTTTGCTTTGGAAGGGCCTCCAGTTAACTCCTTCCTGCCTGGAAGGCTGCCCAAGGCTGGCTGCCGGAGATGGAGGGGTCTGTATGCTGGCAGGTGGTGGGTAGGCTGCAGAGGCTCTGGCTCAGTTTCCCTACCTGGTAATCCAGGGGGTGATGGGGTGATGGAAGCAAGGACCCCCAACCAGGACTGGGACTAGATGCCTCCTTAAAGCGTGTGCCCTGGGCACTTTGCTGGTCTCACTCTGGCCTGGCTGTGGCACTCACGCCTCTGCCGGTATTCACTCTGACCCAGCTCTCTGCACATGGTGTGCACACTCATGCACGCACACTCACACTGTGAACAAGTTCCTCACACTTGTTTTCTCTCCTAGCCTTCATTATGACCCAGCAGCCACACCCCTCACATGATGGGGAAACTGAGGCTCAAGGAAAGGCAGTGATTTGCTCGTGGTCACTTAGAAGTGGCTGAGGCAGAATTCAAACTCAGGTCTCTTGGGCACCTGGGGCTGGTTTAAAATCTGCCCTCTTCTCCACTCTGGGGCGAGACCCTGGGCCTGCTCTGCATTGCCCACTGGAGGCCCAGAGAGGGTGGATCTTCACCCCCATTTCTCGTTTTCCTTCTATTGGGGTCAAACTACCACTCCTAAGGCTCTTTTGTCCACATCTAGCTGGAGTTCATCCTGTAGAGTGAACATTTTGAGCTAGAAAATTTGCAAAACAGACTATTAGGGCTTGGTGGAGTATAGGAAGGGGGATTTCCCACCTCTGGATGCCCTCAGGGAGAGGGGGACCCTGGAGGCCTCCTTGCAGACACCTTCCTTGAAGACTCTTCCAAAGGAGTCTTTGTGTTTCCACCCACATTGTTTCTGTAATTAACAGAATGAAAAGAGCTGACTGAAGACAATAGCTAATATTTACTGCGTGCCTGCTATGTGCTAAGTCCTTTTAGCCCCAGTTCACAAATGAGCAAACACAGAAAGTTGTCACCTTAGCCCAGCTAGCCTGTGGCCAAGCCAGAGTTTAAGCTTGGAATCATCTACATCATTCATAACTCCACAGCAGCACCGTCCATCTTGGGTTCTCCCTGGTCCCGAGCTGTGGGCTGGGTGCTGGGATGCAGCAGTGACGAGATCCTCCATCTCCCTGCCTCCTCCCGCTGACGTCCCTCATCCCCCTCTCAGGTTCCTGGTCACTGTGTGACTCTGGGCAAGTTGCTTTCCCTCTCAGTGCCTGTTTCCCTGGCTGTAAAATGAGGAGACTGGACTCTGATCTCAGAGTTCCTTCCAGCTCTGAATTGTTTAGTTGTTACCTCTTCCCAGTGGGCAGGGCCTGTGTTCTTATTTAATCCTCACACAGTTATCTGAGGCTGACATCCTGACACCAGGGTTGTAGGGCTGCCATGTTTGACTGGCTTTTAACTTCTCGGTGTCCACTTGGTACCAGTGGTTATGTATCTTAAACTTTACCCTTAAGTATTTCCACTTCACACACTTGAGACTTGGAGAGGTCACTGCATGGCCACGGAGCCCTGCAAGGTTGTTGATATGCGAGGAGGACGGATTGGAGGGGCCCAGAACCTGTTGGGGAAAACTTGGAAGAAGCAGTTTCCAGGAGAGAGAGGTGGTGGCTTGAATAGGGTGAAGGTGGGAATGGAGAGGAAGTACATCAAGATATACACGAGGTCAGGTAACTAAGTTCGCCAACTTTCCACTGTGCACTTACATATCTACCGTGTTTCCCCAAAAATAAGACCTAACCGGAAAATCAGCCCTAGCATGAACATAAGCCCTAATGAGTCTTTTGGAAAAAAACTTAATATAAGACCCGTTCTTATTTTCGGGAAACACAGTATCTCTCTCTCTCTCTCTCTCTCTATATATATATATATATTTCTATATCTACATTATCTATCTATCTATCTATCTATCTATCTATCTATCATCTATCTATCTTGTAAGAGTAACAGAATGGGGTGAGTAGTGTATCAGTCATTTGTCAACACATAATGCTATGTAACAAACCATCCCAAAACATAGTGGTGTAAAGCAAACAGCATTTATCTCACTCAAGAGCCTACAGGTTAGTTATTTAGATTGGGTTTGTCGGACAGTTCTTCGGCTACTAGCTGGTCTAGCTCACCTATCCAGGGCTTGGCCAGCTGTGGGTGGATCAGGGATGACATTGGCTGAGGACAACTTGGCTCTGCCCCCTTGTCACTCATCTTCCAGCAGGCCACCTGGAGTATGTTCTTCTGGCAATCACAGAAGAGCAAGAGATCTCAAGTGAAAGCACAAATGTGTTTCGAGCCTCCACTTGCATCATGCTTGCTAACATCTCATTGGCTAAAGCAAGTCACACGGTCAAGCCCAAAATCAGAGAGGGAGGGCAGTGTGAGGACACATGGCTAAGAGCATAGATACTGGGAGGGTGAGATTTGGGGCTCACCACAAATCTGCAATAAGGGCAATCTGCAAACTGATGCAATCTGCCATAAGGGCGGAGGAGAAGGGCATGGGAGGTGAAGCTGCCATTCCTTCCACAAACACGATCACACCACAATGTCCTGTAATATTATTTTCCTACTTAACAACACACTGAGGACTTAATTCTCTGTTTTTCTGGACCAAACTCACTCCCATACCTGCCTAGTAACTTCAATCGTCACAACCCATTATTATCTCATGGTACCCATGAAAACACTGAGGTTCAGAGAGGTGAAGTGACTAGCCCAAGGCCACACAGCAGCAATTGGGAGGCAGAAACTGGATATGTTCTTGGCCACCGCACTCACAATTTTTCATTTCTTCTCCAAGAACCATCCGAGGGCCAAGGTCACCAGTGGTTGGTTATCAAAGCTCAAGAAAGACTGGATTTCAGAGTCAAGTACTCCTTACCTTCTGATCTCAAAAATCACTGAGCAAAGTTTTCCTTGCCCCTAAAAGCATCTCTGATGCCTTTGCTGTTTGTAGAGAGCTGAGAAGGACTTTTTCATTCCAAAAGAATTGTGGTTTGGTGGAAAGAATCCTTTCTTGGCAGTCAGCCATCCCAGGCTCTCTGCTTTCTTCACCTGTGGCTGAGTAACTTCGGGCAAGTCAATCAAGATCCCCGAACTTGGGGTTTGCTCTGCCCCCTCAGTAAAATGGGGCTCCCATTCCAAGGGACCATGGAACACATCCTGAGGAGCGTGATGCAACTTGGAGTAGAGTCCGGTTTGCCTCTTAGGAATGTGTCCAGGAAATTTGGGGTTGCACTGCCAACGTGAGCTTTTCCTTGGCCTTTTTGGTCTCATTTTCCTCCTCTGCAACTTGAGGGGAAAGTGCCCACCTCACTAGGGCTGGTGAGCTAGTAGAAGGAGGGGACCCGGGGCAGATCTGTCTCCCAGCAGGTGTGCAGGGACTGAAACAGCCATCCCGTTAAATACTGTTCCTCTAGCTGACCATCCAGCTGTTAGGGTCGGATGGCCCTTGGAGAGTCTTGGTTTCACTTTGTGCTTGGGAAAACTGAGGCTCAGAGAGGTGGGAACTTTTCTAGGGTCCTGAGGAATACAGGGCCCATACCAACGTCTCCTAAATGTCAGCCCCAAACTCTTATTACACCACCAGGCTGGACCACATCCCGTGAAAAGGAGGACAGCGCTAGTTAGCATTTACACCAATGGCGTTTGCACTACCACAGACTCGGCTTTCTCATGTGAAATTTCACTGACTTCTAACAACACCCTAGGGGGCAGGTGCTATTGCTGTTGCCATTTTATAGGGGAGGAAACTGAGGCTTGGAGACCCCGAGGGGTGGCACAGTTGGGTTGTGGGGTACATTTCCTGCAGGAGGTCAGCTGTAACTCTGGCTTTTTCTCCCACTGGATAAACTCCATTGTAAGGTGAGGGAGTGAGGATGATGTCATTAGAATCTACACTAAATGAAATAAAAAAGGAACTAAGTCATTCTCGAGTGTCAGCACTTGAACTGTTATTGGCAACAAATGACTCAGGACAGAATTCACAGCCAAGGGTACCAGGGTGGGCTTTTGTCATCATCTGCTTCAAATCACAAATGATGCTGACATCTCCAGGGCCTCAGAGCCAACAAGGGACCAAGGGCAGGTAAATACAAATGGGGGATTTGTGGAAAGATTTGGGGTATGTAGCTGCAATGAAAACTCTGAGATGGCTTACTGTGTGACCTCAGGAGAGTTACTTGACTTTCCTGGTCTCATTTTCCTCATTTGTAGAATGAAAGGGTTTGGATCAAATAATATCTAAGGTCCCTTCTGACTCCATTGTCCAGGACAGGACACCTTATATGCGTTTAAGAGCATGCGCAGTGACATGTGGCAGATCTGGGCTTAAGCCTTGATGAGAAACCCAGCCTCTAAGAAGTCCAAGCAAAACAAATCAAAAGAAAAATAAACAACAACAACAAAAATGGGGGTAGGAAGAGGAGTAAGAATATATTGGCTGCAGTCATTGGCATAAGCTTCAGGAATGGATTGATCCAGGTGCTCAAATAAGGATACCAGGGCTTCCTTTCTCTGCCTCTTCAGACTTCTGCCATTTTGGCATCATTCATACCACTTAACTGGTGCACATTGTGGTGGCAAGACAGTGCTGAGGGTCCAAGATGTAACTTCCTCACCTTTTTCAACTCCAGAGACTAGGAAGAGCTCCTGTGAACGTGTCCTGTTTTATTGGCTCTGATTGGGTTATGAGCATCTTCTAGAACCTATCATTATGTCTGAGAGGATGGGAGGGGCAACTAACATGAGCCAATCAGGACCCACCTACTCCACATGGCTGAGAATAGTGATGCTGTTGGCTGGAGAAGAGGTGAATGGATGCTAGGAAGCTAAAAATATTCACCACAGCAAGTGACAGCCTCTCTGAGACTTCATTTTTTTTTCATATATAAAGTGGGGATGATCCTTACATTTACCTTGTGGGGATAAGATGAGAAAATGTATTTAAATATTTAGCTCAATGCCTGGCGTGGAGAAAACCCCCTTGTCTCTAAGGGGAGTTGGTTACAAAACCTACATAGGGTGCTGTCATTCTGTGAGTCTATTAGTCAAGGGCACCCCCCGCCCCCTCCCCAATTGTTGACATGTTAAAGAGAATGAAGATGCCACAATCAAATTGTTTGAGAAATACCGGATTAATAACATTTTTTTTAAATTTTATTTTATTAAATTTATTGGGGTGACAATTGTTAGTAAAATTACATAGATTTCAGGTGTACAATTCTGTATTACATCATCTATAAATCCCATTGTGTGTTCATCACCCAGAGTCAGTTCTCCTTCCATCACCATATATTCGATCCCCCTTACCCTCATCTCCCACCCCAATGTGTTTCTTTCCTGTAGATCTTGTCAGTGCCTTTAGCATATTAGTTGATTTTGGGGGACTGTAAGAGGGGGACATGGCAGGCAGTAATTTCCAAATCTAATTGACTGCTTGACCTTTTTGATTTGTTTGTGTTGAAAAGTCTCTTGCAGGATGGTGTTCTGGTTCTGTGATTCTGGGAAATGTTGAGCTCATGGAATATACCCAGACTTAGCCATCCCTCTACCAACCCCACCCTGGCCAGGTCTCCCAGGGGACTTCAGATGGGTACCAAGCCCTCTTTTACACAATACAGAGAACACCTTTCTTGAGCCATTAGGAAAACAGGAAAAATAATAGATGAGCTGAATAGTAGCTGAAATTCATTGATTGATTATCAATGAACTAAGGTGGTTGATCTGCTGAAAGAGACCATTTCTCCCCATTTCTACCCTATTTTTACTTCTAACAAACACAGCTGCTCACAAAAATTCAATCAATATGAATGAATATGGAGTAAAATTGGGACCATCAGACCCCAGCCCATTACTTCCAATGCTATTCCTCTCCTAAAAGATCAATTTGTTCGAAACCTTGATATGTCCTTCCAAATCTTGAGCTTTTGCATGTATAACACACACTCCCCAGCAGGGTTTAACTTTTTCACATAAATGAGATTGTGCTTTATATGTAATCACCTTATTTGGCAGAGTCATTTATTGCTCACCTGACATATACAAACTCCTCCCTTCCCCAGTTTCCTTGTAATTAGGCAAAGCGTGTGACCTCCAGCCAACCAGCAATGCACGCAAGAGCAGGTGTGAGTTCTTTATGCCGCCTCCCCCCCGCCCCCTGCTGGAATGGTCACGAGACCAGTATCAAGAGAGTAGAACCACAGAGTGGGCTCAGACTGGATCTCTGAGTCACCACATGGAAGACAGCTACCCTGGAGAGTGACAAAACTCCCATCAGTTTTGTGTGAGCAAGAAATAAACCTTTTCTGTATTAAGCCAGTGAAGTTCTGGGGCATATTTGTTATTGCAGCATAGCCTGACCTATCCCAACTAATTCATTATGTGGCTTTATTTCATGGACACCTTTCCATATCTTGACATGTCGATCTGACTCATTTTTTAAAAATATCTGCATACTATTCACAGTATGGCTCCCCCTTGACTGATTTGACCAGTCCCCTCTAAATAATTTTTAAAATTATTTCCAAGTTTGTTTGTTTTTTTTTGCATTATTTTTGCAAGTTTTCACTATCACAAGCAATGGCATGTAACTAGTGCTATCATATCCTCGTGAATCCTAATATATCTTTGCGCACATGATTTCTGGCCTATCATCGCTGGGTTAGTGGGCATGAGCATTTAACATTTCCATAGATATTGCCAAGTGACCCACCAAATAAATAATACTGGTTTCTACTCCCCTCAACAGTTTTTGAGGGTGCTTATTTGCTCTGTCCTTGTCAATGAAGAATATTATTGATCTTTTCATTTTTGTAATGTGATAGACAGAACAGGGTGTCTCATTTTAATTTTTGTTTCATAGCAAGTTTTATGTCTGGTTTGATTTTTCAGCTATCTTGCCAGTTTCCCCTTGTTTGTTTGGGACAGAAAGAGATTCCAATGTCTTACAATTTACACAGGGTGCTGCCATTCTGTGATTCTATGAGTGCCAGGCAGGGGTGTCACCCCTGCAATGTGTACCACCAAAGAAAGAACAAAGGTGCTACCATCAAATTGTTTGAGAAACATTGGATTTAATAACAGTTAGTGAGTTTCTTCCCTGTAGGACTTGTCAGTGCCTTTGGCATATGAATTGACTTTGGGGGACTGTAAAAGGAGTACATGGCAGGCAGAGATAGACATGGGGGCGATAGAGACACATACACACACAGAGAGATAAAGGGACAGGGAAGTGAGACAGAGATAGAGGTAATGACAGATGATAAGACACAGGAATCAAAGTGTATTCAGAGACCCCTGCATGGTGGAGCTGGAGAGACCCAAGGACATAGGGAGAAAAGAGAGAGAGAGAGAGAGAGAGAGAGAGAGAGAGAGAGAGAGAGAGACAGAGAGACAGACAGAGAGAGAGAGAGAGACAGAGAGACAGAGAGACAGAGAGAGAGGCATCCATCTCCTACTTCTCAGATTCACACACCAACTGCCAACCTTACTCAAGCAGGGCTCAGATTGCGAAGTTGGACCCCTATCACCTCTCTGGCCAATAGCAGGGGGATGAGCCAGCCTTTGGGTTGGGAGGGGGACTGGGGAGGGCTGTTGGCTGGGTTCCTGTTGGCCTAAAGCCATGAGCCTGCCTTGTTTGTATAGTTCTTCAGCTTCTTTCCCCTATCTTGGTGTTTTTTGGCTCCGGACTAGCCCCCTCCCAGCCAGGGAGGAGATAACTACACTCGGTCCAGGCCTCTGGGGCACTAGGGAGGACGTCAGGAAATAGCCGGAGCATTACACACCTCCCCGCCCTCCGCTGTCCCATCTCATTTTCATGAAGTGTAGAAAAAGAATGGCGCTGCTGAGGGAGGCTTGAACATTTGGAGTTGTTTCCTGTTTTCTCTCAAATCAATCCTTTTCCTGAGATGTTGTCTCTGGGCCTGTCGAACTCTGTCTGCGGGTGGGTGTGTGTCCTGCATGGCTATACATGCCTGTGCTAATGTGTGTGCACTTGTGTGCCCTGTATGTAGTGAGTCAATTAGGAGAGCCCTGGAGGTGGACTCCTTTTCTCTTTAGACATGCCCCTCAGTCTTGCAATCTCCCAAGAAAGACAGAAAGGAGTTGGCCTGGATGCCTCTTCTTCCAGGAAGCCTTCCCAGATGACTCAGCAATCCTTTTTGTCTCATTGATATCTGCACCTACCATGGTGATCACAGGATCCAATACATAGTAAGAATGAAGGAATGAATTAGGGTTACACTTGTATGATAGAACTGAGACCGATTATGGCCTGGAGAGGACAAGGGATTTGCTTAGAGTCATGAGCGTATCAGCGGCTGGGTAAAAAAGTGGAAAGCAGTATTCCTGATCCCTCATATGAAGTTTATTTTAGGTCATCATGCAAGGTGCTCAAAGAAACTGACTATTACTGTGCAATGGCTTTACGTGTCGGTTTCCTTGGAATGACCTATGAAGCAGGAACCATTCGTTATTGCTCTCGCATTACTGATGAAAAACTGAGGTCCATGAGGGTTGAGCTTGCTCAGGGACATTCCGTGGGAAATCCTGGCTTGGAGGCTCCTGGGGTTGCTTCCAAAGCCTGGTTCTTTGGTCAGTAGCACACAGAGAGCAGGTCAGTAGCTGGTGAGGGCAGAGCCTTACCTAACCCTGACCAGAAACTCAAAGTAGGACTCACGTGCTCTTTTAGGCTTTTATAGGGGGGAGACCAATGGTGTTCCACTGAGTCAGACTTAAAATGGACACTTTGGGGAACTTTCTGCCAAGCCGAGCCTGCTCCTCCCGGAGCACTGACGGACTCCTTGTGTTGGCTCTGGGAAGAGCCACCAGGCCACAGAGGTCTAGGCAGTGAAAGGCCCTTTCTGTCTCAGTGTCAACAACAATTTCCAGCTGAGTACTAGTGGGGCTGTTGTTGGAAAGCGGGAGAAATGTGGAGAGGTTCCCAGAGAGGTGGGGCACTCTTTGCAGCTGCATTGAGGGCCACCTGCTCTGAATCCCCCATCATCGCTTTCCTCGGGTGTGGCACCCACATCCACGCCCACCCACACCTATGCTCACTCATATGCGTGCACAAGCCCCCCACATAGCCACACACACACACACACACACACACACACACACACACGTGAGTGGGCCCCCACATGCATGTGTGCACACTGGACTGGAAGACCTTGGGACCCCAGACACTGTCTTTATGTCTTTCTGAGGTCCCTTGGTGACCTCTTCAATTCATCTTTTAAAGGGGGTGAAACTCCTCGGGATGAGTTCAGAATGCACTGTGTTAGATCCAATTGCTCTCTAACATCACGTGAAGTCCTTATGCGACCTTGTCTGTCTCTGCTGCTGCCTCTCTCTCTCTCTCTCTCTCTCTCTCTCTCTCTCTCTCTCTCTCTCTCTCTCTCAGCGTCTGCCCCATCCTTTTCTTTTAGGAGACTTGCTTACTGTACATTCCCCTAGGAGTCATCTGAGTGGCCCAGTTCATCTTTTCTAGCCAGACCCCCTAAGTCCCTGGCCAACCAATGAGCAGCTCAGCCTATGGTTGATGCCTGTCACTTTGCCCAATCAGTGTGGCCAGCGGCAGGTCATATCCCTCAAATAAAGGCCACTTAGGGAGGTAGAAGTTGTGAATGGGTTCCTACCAGAAATGGGTGAGAGTGGACTGGCTCTCTAAACCCAACTGGGAGCAGCGAGCGAGCAGCAGAGGCTCAGACCCTGCTCCGCCTTCTGTCAGCTGGGTACCTGTGGACACATCTCTGGAATGAAGCTCTGTGGTATCATGTGCAAGGTGATATAATAATAAAGGTAGTGCCATGCTGCCAGCACCATTGTGCACATCCAGCTGCGTAATTCAAGCCAGGCTGTCAGCACCGGGCCTGGCACCAAGCAGAATGTCAGTCCGGTCGTCCCTCGGTATCTGCGGGGGACGTGGTTCCAGGACCCCTTGCAGATACCAAGATCCTTGGATGCTCAAGTCCCTTATATATAATGGTGTAGTATTTGCATATAACCTACAAACATCCTCGCCTATACTTTACATCGTCTCTAGATTACTTACAATACCTAATACAATGTAAATGTTGTGTAAATAGTTGTAGAACATTGTTTAGGGAAAATGACAAGAAAAAAAGTGTGTACATGTTCAGTACAGATGCAGCCATTGTAGGCCTAACTGCTTAGGACACATCAGCTGCTACATAGTAACATTTTTGTTCTTAAATATTTTTGATCTGCAGTTGGTTGAATCCACGGATGTGGAACCCGTGGATACGGGACCCGTGGATACGGAGGGCCGACTGTACTGCAGATTCCCTTTGAGTCCTGAGTTTAGACTCTGAGGAGTTTGGACTTCGTCCTCTCAACCTTTTCCTGAAGGCCACTTGCCTGATGCTGACAGCAGTTTGAAATGAGAGGGTTCATCTAATTTTAAGTGTGCCACCGATTTATTTTTGTCCATGAACTGTTGCTTAGCACCTGTTGGCATCTTGGAATGCAAAGTCCTTCTATTTTTAAGCACCAGCAGGGGTAGGTCTAATTTTAGATGGCTCCTGTGCTGGGGGCTCCCAAGGGAATGCAGACTCTGCCGTTTTGGAACGCCTGGGGCGAGGCGGGTGCTGAGGCATCCCACAGGGACGCATGCAGCTGGTCCCCACACACTAACTACCATTTCTTCAGAACTTTTATTTCAGCAGGTTTTGTAGTAAGCCACGTCTTTTTCACATGCCATCAGATCTACTTTTACCTTGAAGTTTTAATCAGCCAACACTGACTGTCTCCTATGTGCGAGGCACTGGGGTTGCAGACCTAAATCTGACACAACTCACATCTGCAGAGAACTCATAGTCCAGTGCCCACAGCCAAGTCAAGAAGGGTTACTGTGCAGTGTGACCAGAGGCCCCAGCAGTGCCTGGCACCCAGCTGCCTCTGAAGAAATGTCTGGCAAAGGAGCAAACGTCATGCTCAGGATAGAGACGAGATAAAGTTGTTGCAAGAAGGTACATTCCAGTCTTCCTTGGGGGATTTGGAGAAGGTTTCACAGAGAAGTTACACACTGAGCTGGGTCTTCAAGAAGATAAAGTGTTTCTCCATGTGGAGAAGGAAGGAGTTATATGACATGTATTGTTGGGGCCCGCTCATATCCCCTTGGCACTATCCAATGACCAGCATGCAAAGCTCTTTGTCTGAAGGTTTATCTGGCCAGGGGGCCTTGCTCAGTCCTCTTGAGGGGCAGGTAGAAAGGGGCTGGGAATTAACCTTCCCAGGAAACCCTCAACCACTGACAGATGAGAGTTGGTATATCAATACCTCAGCTCCCACCCTTCTTAGGAGATGTGTGTTCTGCAGAATTTCCCAGTGTTCCTCAGTGGGCTGGAGCCCCAGTTGCCCATGGATGTAACTGCCTTTGCTAATGCATCCTTTATGGCTGCCTTCTTCCTTCATTCGTTCTTCCACTACCCAACAATGACTTCCTGCACATACCAAGGAACCTTTCATCTCAGGGTCTGCTTCTGAGGGAACGCAAACTGAGACACTGGAATAACTCGTTAAAATGTTCTTTGAAAGAAGAGCAGAGAGAAGCACGGGCCCCTAATGTGCTGCGTTCCTGAAATGTGGTAAGTGACCCACATCCATGATGAGGGTTGGACTCCATCATGGTTGGCCACCCCATTATGGTCTGGTTTGGACCAGCCCAACGGGGGGATCATCGTGATTCTCATGTTGCTGACCCAGACCTCACTGCTCAGAGGAACGAAGGGACTTGCTCAGAAACACAGAGCCAGTGGGGTGTGGATGGCAGACTGGAGGTCAGGAGGCCACGACTCCACGCCTGGCAGATTTCCGCACCAATCTTGCTGGCTATCTGTCAGAGCTCTGTGACTCAGTTTTTCTGCTTGTCACTGTGTGGGGCTATGGAGTGACTGAAAGGTGTGAAACCGCTGTGGGCTGGTGAGCCTCTTCTGTCCCTTATCCACAAACCACCTCCTTCCCTTGGGGCATGACAGGCCCCACAGTCCTCTGGAAAAAGGTGGTGGCAACAGGGAGGACGTGTGTCTATGTGTGTGTGTGTGGGGGGGCTGTGTCAGCAGCTGATGCTGCTGTGCAAATAGCCCCAGCCCTTCTGGGTGGGGCCTGGGCTCTGGCAATGAAGGTTGGTTAGTGTACTCCAAATAAGTGGGAAATGTGAGGCTGGGACGGGTCCCTGCGGGATGCCAGAGCTTGAAGCGGCCAACAGGAAGGGGAGGGCCTTCCATGAGGAACAGCTTGGGAGTTTCCCAAGTGGGAGTGTAATGAGCATTTGTCTCTTTTTTTTTTAAATTTTATTTTATTAAATTTATTGGGGTGTAATACAGAATTGTACACCTGAAATCAATGTAATTTTACTAACAATTGTCACCCCAATAAATTTAATTTAAAAAAAAATTTATTGGGGTGACAATTGTTAGTAAAATTACATAGATTTCAGGTGTACAATTCTGTATTACATCATCTATATTAAAGGCCCATTTGAAGTTGATTTTCTGTAATGCTCATAGCAAGAGTCCTAATGGATAAAAGGCGGTGTGGCCATCCCAAGGATCAAATCCCAAGATCACCTCCTCCCTCTCTGCCTTCCTTCTCACTCCCTTCCGGCAAAGATTGGTGAAGCTCACCATCCACTGTGCCCGCCACCAGCCTGCATCCCCATTTTCCATCCAGCGGTCGGGGTGGGTATCCCCAGTCGGGTTTGGAGGAGACAGTTACTATGTAAATAAGGTTTGTTAGAGTGGGGTTGTCAGCAGAAAGTTGGTCCCTCTGACCCCCCACTCAAGGGGCTTCGGGGAAGGCTGGGTCTTTCCCAAGCCTGGGAATGGGGAGCAGGGACAGACCAAGAGCATGGATCATTAAGATCCTGCAGTGGGTGAAAGGTCAGCCACTTTATCCCCGGCTGATGACCATTCCATGCTCAATAAGCCAATTGCTGCTAAAGAGGAAGTTCCCTGGTGAGGGGGACCCAAACCATGATGCAGATGGCACTTCAGGCAGGAGGCAGCAGTGGGGAGGAGGACAGAGAAAGGGGCTTACGGAGCTGGGGGTCGGGAGGCCTGGGTTTTGACCCGGCTCCACTCTGTGGCTTGGGGCAGTCACTCCCTGAGCGCTTCTGCACTTAGCAGGCACCTGCTGTGTGCCTGGACTCTGTACATGGGTGATGGCTTGTTGCCATCCTACAAAAGGACTCAGAATCTCAGGGCTCAGGATTACTTTGTCCAATCTTCTGATTGTACAATTGGGGAAACCGAGTCCCAGGGGGAGAGTCACCCTCTTAAGGGTCCCCAGTGGCTAGTCCATCCACAGAAGTCTGGGCACCACGCTGGATGGCCTGCAAAGCCCTCACTGACCCACCCTGACCACGGTCTCCCCGCGTCCTGAGCTTAGATCTGGAAGAGGAGGGTTCTTGGACCTATCACTTGACAAAGATCCAGTAAAGCCTTTACCTGGATCCCTCGTCCTGCAGCACCGGTCCCAGAGTCTGACAGCGCCAGGAGCACCTTCCTTCTCCCTGAGGAGAACCAATCCTCTCTACCCTGACTCTTTGGCAGAAAGAGCCCCAGAAGTCAGGGAGCCAAACAGATGCGAGTCCTGGCTGTGGCACCAGTGGGCTGCGGGATCCTGCCCTTCACCTCAAGTCTGGGTGAGTAGCCAAAGAGATGGCGACTGTGAATATAAGCGTGTGATGGCCGTGCATGTCTGAAGTGCTAGCATGACCGGCAAGAATGCCAGGGCTCCAGAGACTGTCTCTCAGAGACGCCTGGGATGTGCCCAGGCTGCCTTCTCATTGCTGGTCTCTGCACTTCTGAGAGTCCTCTTTCTGCAGTCCAGGAATGAGACTAGAGGATGATGGGAAGAAGGGACCCATGCTTGGGAATCTTCCAGGCACCACCTGGCCTGGCCCAGGTTTTGCCCTGGCCTGGAACTAGGCACCGGCAATGACTGACCACCTTCCTGCAACAGGTGGGTCCCAGGAACGCTGGGGAGGGCTCTCTTGTGCATATGGGAGGGGGTGGCCACACTCCCAATGTGGGGAGACCCAGGGAAGGGCCCACATACATTGAGCATCGCTTGGGCACTAGGGACTTTCCTTATTTGACCCTGACCACCAAGGTCAGCATTCTTAACTCCATTTCACAGAAGGGAAAATGGAGGCCTGGAAAGACTCAGCCATCGGCCTGGGGTTGTAGAGAAGGACCTGGGGAATGTGGAAACCTGCGTCCAGTTCCTTGCTGCCCCTGCTTTTGGGGTCACCTGGGGCAAGACACGCCCCTTCCTCTAGCGCCTTGATGGCCTGGAGGCAAAAGTGGAGGCTGGGAGTGAATGAATCAGTGGCTCTCAAACTTGAATGAGTCGAGTCCCCTGGAGAGCTTGTTAAAAAACAGATCACTGGGTCTACCTCCAGCAATCAATTGCCGGCTCGTTAGGTCAGGGAGGGAGCCCAGGAATGTACATGTCTCACCAGCTCCGGGATGAGGCTTCTTCTGCTGGTCCAGGGACCACACTTGGAGACACACTGGGCTGGACGAACCAAGATCCTTGGGAGCAGTGACGGTGAGTGGTTTCTTTCATGTGCTGCGGCCCCAGTTGCAGCCCTGCCATCCCTGAGCCCCAGTGAGTGTTCGGAGGGGCTAGCAAACCCAGAAGGGCCCAGAGCGTCTGCTGTGATAGAGTTCACTTTCAGCAAATCCAAGCGCATTGCGGACAAGAAGATGACATAGAGCTTTGAGGCTCAGTATTCCCGTGAAGAAGCAGAGAGCAGGGCTGCGGGTAACAGTGGGGATTGAGGTGACAGCTCCCCGAAAGCCATGTCCCCACCCCCTGCCATCGGGCCACAGGATTCGTATAGCCTTGGCCAGGCACTCTGATGTATCCACTCTCCCCCGGGAACCTCCCAACTTGCTGTTGGTAAACAAAGCCTTTATTTCCCAGGCCAGTGGGGAAAATTTTCAGGCCTTTATAATGAAGTGTCCCAGTGAAGGGCAGCTGCCGAAGTCTGGTGCTGGGTGCCTGTCAGGTGGGTGATGGATGGTAACAACACATCATCCCGGTGGCAGGCTGGCTGTGAGCTATGGGGGTTGTATATCAAAGAAGGGTCGTCATCTGGTCTTTACTGTACACAGGTGCAGGAAGCTTGGGCTCTGGCTGGGGTGGGGGTGAAGAGGGGCCTGGGCTAGTTGAGGGTGGTGGTGGGGGGCTCCCCTCACCTCTCATGATGCTGATGAGGAAACGGGCCAGAGCAGGCTGGGATGAGCCCCCATGCCTAGTCTCCCACCTCCCACATTCTTACCCATCCATCCCACGGCTCTCAGAGAAATTTGGTATTTGAGTCTATCTTTTTCCTTACCCCGGGCATCCAATCCATCGGCAACATTCCTTTTGATTCTGCCTCTAAGTGGCTCTGGAATTCATCTAGCTATTTCCATCTCATGGTCACCATCCTCTGCCAACCCACCCCCTTCCTCTTTGTCTTTCTCTTGCTGTGCTCTCCCAATGTTGGTGGGTTGTCATTTCCTGCCCCTGAAGGCGGCCAGGTGCGTGGCTTTGGGCAGTCAAATGAAGCAGAAGTAACAGTGTGTCCATGCCAAGTCTGGGCCCCAAGAAGCCTTGTAGCTCCCATTTATTCTCTGGTGCTTCTGCCGTTGCTATAAGGAGAACATGGCCAGGTGGGTCCTCTGGTCCCAGGAGGAGGGTGAGGGACACATGAAGCCAAGCACAGTGTAGAGCAGAGCACCCCTACCCCCCAGCTGGCCCCCAGAAGTGTGAGCTACAATAATAAATGGTTGTTCTTAAGCACCCTCAAGTTGGGGGGTTGTTGGTTAGGCAGCATTAGCTGACTGATACATACAGCACACAGCTACTGCATGATGTGAGCCCTTCTGACATCTCCAAGCTCATCTGCCATTCTCCTCTGTGATCATTACTCTTCCCTGCCTCAGGGCCTTTGCCCGTGCAGCGTCCTCCACTTGGAAACCTTTTTCATGATTATTTTTTTCCTGCCCTTTACGTCTCAGTAGAAATGCCACCTCCTTAGAGAGAGCTTCTTTGACTACCCCATCAAAAGTAGGTTTCCCAGCTCATTACATTTTCTATTTCAGTCTCTTATGTCCTTCATGAAACTTAAAAACGTTTTTTTAAAAAAAATATATCATTTTGGTTTTTTCTCATTATTCTCTCCACCTCCTTTTTTTTTTTTTAATTTATTGGGGTGACAACTGTTAGTAAAGTTACATAGATTTCAGGTGTACAATTCTGTATTACATCATCTATAAACGCCATTGAGTGTTCACTGTTTTATTCTATCTCCTTCTCTGCTCTGCAGGCCTTATAATGGCAAGGGCCAGGTCTTGGGGTCTCTCTTATTCACAACTATGTCCCCAACACTAAGCGCAGTGCCTGGACATAGTAGGTGCTCAGTTAATGTCTGTTGACTAAATGTTGATTGGATGTCTCACCTCACATTCACAACAGCAGTGGGCTAGACCCCAGGTCTTTCCCATCAGCCCCTGCCTTTGGCTGACAAAGGTTTTATATGTGCATTGATGTCGTGTGATGGAAAGGCTGGAGTTGCCGGTGGGAGGAGAGACAAAGGGGCCATTAGGTGTGGGCTCCATCAGGCAGGGCAGGGACACATGCCCGTCATGTCACCATTGGGTTCTCGGAGCTCACACCATGTCAGTGCCACACAGCCTCCATAACTATTGTGGGATCAGGAGATGAAAGAAGAAAATTCCTAACTCAGGGTTTAGATGGACCTCAAGGGGTCCATGAACCTGTGAAATGGTGAGCACATTGCAGGGGTCACAGCTTTATGAAGGGCTATGACTCAAGACAAGTTCTGTGGGGGGCACTTATGCCCTTTACAGATGGCTTTACAAAGTTAATCAAGTCTCTTTCCTGCAGACCTTTTCAGAGCCTTTAATATGCTAATGTACACTGGGACTCCTGGAGGGGATTAAGAATGCCTGTTGCTCAGCAGTATTGACCAGGGAACCCTTTTATCAGGGACCATATTGGGAGATTCCTAGGCTGCAGAACACACTAGCCTGGAATAGGGTCACCAACTACAACCTTACTGGTCAAATCCGGTCCTCAGATTTTTTTCATTTGTCCCTGGTAGAGTTTGGAACGTCAGCAACTCTTACTTAAAAAAAAAAAAAAGAAAATCTACATTTCTATCTTCTCTCCAAGAACTCAGTAGAATGGGTACTCCGGCTCCACATTTCTGCATGGCCGGTTGGACCCATATAGGCTCTTACAGGCAGGGCCTGTAACGCTCTATAGTTTACCGTAGTCTCCACTACTCCCTAATACCTTGCACTCTGTTCTTTTTATGCATTTCCCTTCCTTGTTTGGCCCTAAGCCTCCTGTGTTTGTTACGTGGGGCCCAGAATGCCATATGCAGCCCCAGCAAGCTGACCTTTGCCCCAGAGTGGAGTATGAATGTCTGAATTTCCTTACTGGTCAGTACGTGTTCTAGGGAAAGGAGTGAGCTCGAGGGATAGTTCCGAGGAAGGGTCTCTGAGCCTCACTGGGCACAGGAGATGGCCCGAAAGACAGTCCCACCCTGGTCAGGACAAGGAGAGCTCAGATTTCGTCTCAGAGGTCTTTGGGTGAGTAGGGGGTTGTGGGTAAGGATGGGGGTATGGGGAGCCGGGGTTAGGGGGTGGGACCTGAGAGCAGCTCACATCTCTCCAGCAGCCAATTGTTTTCTTCTTTCTTGCCTGTGAGGTCAGAACTGGGCGTGCTAGCTGGCCAGTTGGGGTGAACCCTGGGGAGGCCAGGGACTGCCGTTGCTAGCAACAGATGGGAACTGGGGGCTGGTAAAGCACTGCGCACACAGGTTTGAATCAAATTCCGGGGTCTGCATGGCCAGAAGTTCGAATGAGAAGAGGAATATTATTACTATTGTTATTCCTTTAATACCATGCCCAGAGCTATACTCTTGAGAGAAATGTACCATATATGAGGCATTCTGTTCAGCCTTTTGCACGCACTAGACCAGTTCTCAAAGCGTGACCGGTAACATCAGTATCATCTATCTGGGAACTTGTCAGAAACGCAGACTGTGAATGACACCTCTGGGGATCCAGTGGTCTGAGGGCTCAGGAGCCCTGTGGTGGCTCTAGTATAGTTCATGTTATCCATACCACAACCCGCTGAGGCAGATGCTGTGAGAGCCTGGGTTTTACAGGTGAGATAATGGAGGCACAGAACTGAGGCGAAGCAACTTGCCATAAGGACTGGAACCCAAGCCAGTCTCTACCCAGAGCTCCAGTTGGGGCCCTGGGAACAGCAGAAATGCGTCTATTGGCAAAGCACCTTCCGGTTTCCCACCCCAGGGAGCCATCATGAGCACAATGAGAGCAATAAGGGGTGAGGAGACAATGCATCTCAGAGATGAAGAGACCGAGGGCTCGAGAGGCAGGGGGAGTGGTTCCCAGGAGCAGAGCCAGAGTCGGGGCTCCTAACCCACCCTCAGTGCCTCTGGGAGACTAGAATTTCACAAGAGAAAGGGGAATGCATCCATGAAGGCCTCTGTGAGTCAAGAGCAGTCCATCATATCTGCAACCCATTGGTTTGTGCCCATCTTACATATGTGGAAACTGAGGCAAGGCAAACTGGCTTGCCTGAGGTCCCACAGACCACAAGGGGTGGAGCTGAGGTTCACTCCCCAGGAGGCCTGACTCTGAGTCTGCTGCTAAGGTCACAGGGCCCCACCGCCTGGCCTGAAAGGGAGCTGTGGCTTTCACTGCAGGGGACACGTCTCCCCGCCACCCCCGCCCCCACTCAAACACATCACATGGTCTGCTCGAGCCACCCAACGTCCTCACAGGGCCAAGCCTTTGCTCTCGAAGTTCCCTCCATCTGGAGTACCTTCTTTGTCTGATGGGCCAACTTCTCTCTGTCCCTCCAGGAGCCAGCTCAAATGTCCCTTTTTGACTTCTGTGATCCTGCCCAAAGTTGGACAGGCTCCTAAATGGGATAAGCCTTATGCTCTCCCAGAAGACTTCCCTGAAACCCTCTTTCCATGGGCTCGGGTGAGGGATGTGTTTCTTCTTGATCCTGATTCACTCTGGGCCTCATACCCTCCATTACAGCACATTTCCTTCTGGGCTGTGGGCTCTGTGGGGCACCTGCCAGGTTTGTCCTGCCCACCATCCATGCCCCCCCACCCCCATCAAGTATCCTTCGTGCCTGGCACCCATGGCCTCCGAATGAATAACTGAGGGAGAGGCGTCCTTGCTGCAGGCTCCACTTAGGGCTGTGTCTCAGCTGGGCTGGGGGTGGCTCCGTGAATGGCTGCCCTGTCTGAGTTGCCTGCTGCCCCTCACTCCTGGGCCATGCGGTCATGTCCTGTGTGGGGCTTAGGTAATGGGGTGGCGGGTGGCGGAGCAGGGACCCCAGCGAGGCTGGCCTGGCCCGGCTGCAGGATGAACCGACTTTTCCAGGCCCCGCCGAGCATCAGTTTCTCCCACCGTCTGGCCCAGCTGCCAACGCAAACACGGGGTCTCTTCTCTTCAGGGCTCTGGCTGTTGAAACTGGGGTCAGGACACAGCACACAGGGTTCCCTTTACCTGGTCTGTGTGGAGTTAACCCTTCACACCCTGGCTGGCCTTGGGCCTGGGATGCCACTGAAGGGTAGTTGAGGCTGGTGACTCAGTTTCCCCTAGAGCTCCACAAAGTGTCTGGGTCCCTGGGGAGGTTGCAGTACAGAGGCTGGGCTTTGTGCTTCTCAGGGCATTCCTTGTCTACCTTCTCACCTGATGGATGGGGAAACTGAGACCCAGAAAAGAGAAGGTGGCCTTCTATGGGATTCTGTGAATCCCAGTTTCTTCCCTCTTTCTGGCCTGTGCTTTGAGTGTGGAAGCAGAAATTTTGGACACACAGAGTATTAGAGACCATCAAGGATCATTGTGCCAGTGGGGAAAGGGGACTTTGAGATCCCATTGCTGGTTGGCTTCAGGGCTGGGATGATGATGATGGTGATGATGGTGATGGTGATAGCAAGAGCCAACAAAGGCAACAATTCTCCTGCTTGCCACGTGCCAGGGCCTGTCCTAAGTGTTTCATGTTTATCAACTCATTTAATCCTTACACTAGCCCTAGGAGGTAGAAATTTTTAGTGTTCCCATTTGAGAGATGAGGAAACTGAGGCAAAGAAAGGTTAAGCCACTGGCTGAAGGTCACGCAGCTAATCTGTAGGGGAATCCAGACTTGCTGCCTGGCCTCTCAGTCAGGTCTTCTACCAGTTGCCTCTGTCTCCTGCCCATTCCCCTTCCTGGCTTAGTCTTGGTCCTCTCTGACCTCAGGATCCTCATCTGGTGAACAGGGATAAGAATCTCTGCCCTCCCCACCTTGCGAGACTGCTCAGAAGAGCCAGGGAGCTTTCATGAAGGGAAAGCATCTTGCAAACTATGAAGGCTGTGGACCAGGCTGCAGTGGGCTTTGCCTCTCATTTGCATGTATAGGTGAAGCTGATTTTCAGGGTGCTACCTCCACACTCCCCCTGGAGCTCTGCCATCATCAGAATCTCCCAGGGGCCCTTTATACATTACTGATCCCCAGAGGTACCCAGGAGTAGGGTCCACTTTTCAGCCATGGAGCCCTCCCACTAGCCCAATGTGTGGAACTGTGATTGTCCCCACTGACAGGGGCCCAGAAAGAGCCCGTGGTTGGACTTGCAGAGGAAGAAGCAATACAGAATACCTGGAAAGCACCAATTCCTGATGGGAGGAGCTTCAGGGTGGGAGGGGGAACACACACGTAAGAACTGAGGTGGTGACATTGGTCCAGTAGGCAGAGGGGTTGGTTTGATCAGGAACACGTTTGTTGTGTGTGTGGAGGAGGGGCAGCGAGTTTAAGGACCTGAGAGAGGGGCAGTACAACCTTCCCCTATAAGCACTGGGGGCCACCACTGTCTAGCGAGCCAGGCCAGGTCCAGGCCCTGTGTAGGGAACAGGGGTCAGACACGTGCTATGACAAGATGGAAGGAAAGACTGGCCGGGCTCACCGCCTATGGGGCCTTTTCATCATGTCTAGTCCTGAGAGTTTTGCTGGAGGAAAAATAAGATTGCTCATTGGTCCTGTGGGGTTTCAAGTCCCTGGAGGAGCTGCTGTACTATTTCTCCCCAAGTATGCAAACGCAGTTCCCGAGTATTTGTCAGTAGAGGTGTGAGTTCAGAACATCTCATCGCTAGAGGAAATCTTGGGTCACCTGGTTTTACATGAGGCAGAAGGCAGGAGGGGGCGTGGACGCAGGTGTCTCCCAACGCAGAGAAGAGAAGGCAGAGAAGACTGTCGTGGCTTTTGCGAGCTCAGTGCTGCTCTGGGAGGTTGGCACTATTGGTAGATTCATGGGACAGGCTGATGGGGAAACCAAGGTGGCCTCCATCTCAGACGGCATGTCTGAGAACCTGGGTCTGGAGGGCTGAGAGGCCAGACACAATGCACCACCTGCCGCCCACCCCGCCCCCCCACTGCCACCGCCACCATCTGCAAAACTGAAAACTCTTGGTGTCCACCCGGAGGTAGTTCTGAGGACGATGAAGTCACCCAACGTGGGTAGAGAGCCCAGGACACAGGATGTAGCTCTCAGATTCATTCCCCAGCCTCCTGTGCACTTTTCTCTCTGCACACCCAGGAATTACGTATGGGGACTTGCTGCCTATGGGGGACGTGGACCTGAAGCTTTGCTGGTTCCCCAGCCCGAGTGATCTCACAGTCACACCCCCTGAGTTTAATTTGCATCATGGGTCATCATCTTCTGCCATGTTTCCCACACATTCCATCGCTCCCGCTGAAGTCAAAACACATGGGCTGTGAGTTCTCAGCCTCTTTGGGGAGAAAGGCAAGCTTTCTTTCCTCATTTCTTAACTTGTATGGACATCCCCCATCCCTGCTTTCTACAGCACAAGGAGGAGGCTGACCCACTTTTGAAGGGATGGACCAAGACATTTGGTCCAAGTGCCTACGAGAGAAGATGAGTAGAAAAAACTACTTGCTGGGAGTTAGGTGAGGCCAGGAGTTCATTCACTGACTTGCCCTGTGTGCCCCAGCCTCAGTTTCCCCTCTGGAAAGGGGATTTCAACAAAATGCTCTCTCTCTCTCTGTCTCTGACTTTCTTTCTGTTGGTGCCAGTTCATGGCTCAGGGTTGACCATGACCAGCTCCCATGTCAGGGTCTCTCCCTGCCCCCACTGCTGCCTCGTCTCACTGCCCACCTTTGCCCACCTCCACCTTCTGCATTTTGGAGTATCTGCTCTGTGTGTCACTACCACACAGGTGCTTCTCACCCTTTGTCACCATCTTAGTAGATTGTCCAAGCTCAGGGGGCAGGACCCAATTGAAGCCACGGAAACTGAGGCTCAGAGAATGTGGACAGGTGTCCAACATGACCCAGTCTTCAGCAGCCAAGCCCAGACTCATAGCAGGGCCCCCAGTCCTTGCTTGCTCCCCTCTTACAAATGGTCAAGAAAAACTCCCAGCTTTCCCCTATTGTTCGTTGCCTTCCCCTCACCCCCGTTTCCAATTTCAGGGCAAAACTCAACTAACCAAACCAGCCAAGAAGAAAAAACAAAACAAAACAAAATAAAAAAAAACCCATCTCTTGGCTCAACCTTCCTGCTCTGTTCCTTCCAGAGACCTGGGATTCTTTTTTGGCAAATCTGCAGGAGGTGGGGGCCCAGCAAGGGAGGAGGTTTCCCCCTTCCACTCTTTGTGGCCAACTCAGGGGAGCATTTCTGAGACCGGCTGCTTTGGAGGCCCGGCCCCTGCTGCAGCCCCCTCCCCTTCCCCAGAGCTCCTGGCAGGGTTGAGGGGGGCCTGGGCGCTTGTCAATGCATCTTAGCAATCGGAATGTGCCCTCTGACCCCGCCTTCGCCTCCCTGTGAGTTTCAGAGAAGGTTCTTTTTTTCCAAACCGCTGCCCCTCGGCCTTCTGGAAACAAATGGAGCTTGATTCAGTCTGTGTGTGGCTTGAAAAGCCGCTGTTTGGGGGGTGACTTAAAAAAAAAGTCTTCGGAACCCCTGCAATGTTTGAAGGATTTTTATTTTCAGCTAGGAGGATCCAACTGGTGCTAGGAATGCGCTGTGGTGAGAGGGGAAGGGATCCAGCCCATCTGGGGAAGAAAGAGGCACTTGGCTGGGCTGCCCACCTGATAGCCCCAGATTGGGTTTCTCACCGACTTTACATTATATTCTGAGTCATTGCAAATGGGGCTCCCATGAGGACCGGAGGGGCCTGGTGACTTAGAAGGTCAGAGGCTACATTTTCTAGAACATGCCGAAGCCTTGGAAGGGGATGGATCAAAAAGTCAGAGCAGCCACGATCTCTTGGCTTTTCCCTTCCCCAACCAGGCGAGAAGTTTTTTCAGCAGGCAAGGAGACTTTCTCAGCTTCCCTTGCCTTCCCATTAGGGCGTATCTGTCCTCGATCCCACCTCCCAGCCTACTGTTTCTTCAGGGCTCCACTAGCACTGTTCTTTTCTCTGCTCTGCCACGGTGTGGCCTCAGCAAAGGGGGGGTCCCCTTCTTTGGGTGTCAGTCTCCTCATTTCCATAAAGAGCAGCTCGGATCAGATCATTTTTATCCTAGATCAGGGCTCAGCCAACTTTTTCTGTAAAGGGCCAGATAGTAAACATTTTAGGTTTTGCCGTCTCTGTACTACCCAACTCTGCCACCGGAGCATGCAATCGGTCACAGAAAATATATATCATAAAATGAGTGTGGCTCTGATTTCCAATAAAACTTTATTTTCATAAACAGCAGCAGGCTGAAATTTGCCAGCCTCTGATATAGATGCTTGGATAAAGGTGCTTGGGGTTGCCATCTTATGAGCCCCAAATGAGAGCATGGTATGTCAAAGATGGTGGAAGGTCAAGGTGAATGTTTAAAAGCTGGGCTTTGGGGTCAGGAAGGCCTGGATTCTGGTCCTATCTCTGAAGCATGACTGCTGGGTGACCTTGGGCCAGTCACTGTTCCTCTCTGAGCCCCAGTACATTCCTTTGTAAAATCCAGACGATAATGGCACCTTCTCTACAGGGTTGGTTGTTGGGATGACATCTTAGCAATGCCTGGTGCATGGTGATCCCTCAACAAATACCAGTCACGTTTTTATCTGTAATAGAAAGGCAGCATTCCCCCAACCAGCCCCTTGGGTCCATGGAAAGCAAGAGGGAGAAGATTCCCGTGTCTCAACCAAGGTGTGAATCCCAACTCTGAGACGAAATTGCTGGGTGACTGTAGGTAAAACACTTCACCTCTCTGAGCCTCAGACTCTTTCATCTGTAAAATGGAGCTAATCATACCTAACTCTCAGCATCATTGCACATTGGAGGAGCAAAAAGAAGGAGTACCCTCCCCTTCCACATGCAGCCCCTATTGTTCTGGCAGATGCCCAGGTGGCCAGCTCAGCATCAGCAGAGCCCAGGCCGAACTCCTGATTCTCTTCCCACCATTCACCTGTTTGTCCCTCAGTCTTCCTCTTCTCTGTTCATGGTACCACCATCTGCCCAGTGGCTCAACCAAACCCCTGGAGTTGTCCTGAGTCCTCCTCCTGTCCACGCATGTCCCATCTGTGTTAGTTGCTGGCAAATATGGCTGTCGTGAGTTCCATCCCTGCTGGCCCATGCATAATACTCCTCCCATTAGTAGGTAGTGTCTTTTCCCTGGATGCTGGTCTCAGCCCTTTGACTCACTTTAGCCAATAGAACATGGCAGCAGCTTCCACGTTCACTTTTGTGCTGTCCTGAGCCATGATGGAAGGAAGCCCAGCTATCCTGCTGGAGAGACAAGCCACCTAGTGGGGACTGAGATACCCAGCCAACAGCCAGCCCCAAAGCCTCAGGCACATGGGTGGAGCCTTCTGGGACTTTCAGCCCAGCCCAGCCCCCAGCTGAATGCAGCCATATGAATGGGCCCCTCTATCACTGTGTGGGGCAGAGACAAGCCATCCCCACTGAGATCGTCTGAACTTCTAATCCCTAGAATCATGAGCGATAAAAGGATGGCTGTTTTAAGCCACTGAGGTGTTAGTGGTTTGTTACACACAATGGGCAGCTGGAACACTGCCCACCAGCACTTCCTGTCAAAGGTCCCTCCATCGTGTCTCCAGAAGCTGCCCTTTTCCCCATGTCCAAGACATCTTCATTTGTCACCAGCATGATGACATCAGCCTTCTCCCTGGTCTCCCAGATTCCACTCTGGTGCCTTCCCAACTCTTCTCCTTAGGATCAAAGAGCTTTTCAAGCAGATTTCACACCTGCTAATCTCTCCAATCCCCCCCTTGTACTTGGAACAGAATCCATCCTACCCCAACCTAAGAATCCCTCCTGACCTGGCCACTGGGTAGCTCTCTGACCTCAGCCCTCCCCAGCCATGCCCCATCCATTCTGCTGCAGCCACACGGACCTTCCTTCTGCTTCTTGGAAACACTGAGCACTTCCTCACCTCGGGGCCTTTGACCCAGCTGTTTCCTCGGCTTGATCGCATTGCCCTCGGACTGGCTCCTTCTTGTCACTCAGATCTCAATTCAAGCCCTTCCTGGCCACCTCAGCTAAGGCGCCTCCTGTCCTCACTGCCCTAGTCACTCCCATCTCCCTCTGTATTTTCTTCATAGCACTTGAAATCCTCTTTATAAACTCTTACATTACCCTCCTGAGCCCCTTCCGAGACGTCCATCTCCATCATAGGCCAGGATATCTCATTGTCTTCAGACCTGGGTAGCAGTTGGGAAAGAGCTTTGCTTTTTCATTAAAATAGATAAACTATCTGCCTCTTACTGACCTCTAAGCATACGCCGAGCCTCTGGCTGAGCATATGTCCATCTAGGCCCTGATTCCTTCTTCCCAGTGACCAGGAAGGGAGGTCTAATACTGACCTTATTGCACACATGACGAAACCAAGGCTCAGAGAGGAAAGTGGTGGTTTGCCTAAGGCCACACAGCAAGTGAGGAGCAGAGCTGGGATGAGCCTGGGTTGGTGGGACCCATGCATGGGTGCCCACCACTGTGCTGCATGGTTTCCTTGCTGCCACCACCCCTCCTGTGTGGCCAGCTCAATGCAGAAAACAAATCAGGGCTTTGGGAGCCATCTGGGGAGAGCACAACCTCGCCTCCTCTCCCTCCCCACACCTTCTGCACGCTGCTATACCTTCTCCCTGCTGCCTTTTTGCTTGAGAGCTGTTTTCCCCATTTCCTTTCTCCAAAGCCAACTACAAGTTTCCACAGTTTTTTCTGAGGGCCTCACGTTACCCTTGTTTGTAGCAAAAAGCAAGATGTAGGCACTTATTTCAAAATGGATGTTTTTGAGGAGGATGAGTATACCCATTTTCTTTCCATCTACTTCCCCTCAGTAGTGGGGCCTCGACACTCGTGGTTCTGGGGGACCTACCACAAGCAGGCTCCCGGGAAGCCTGTCTAGCTCTCTGTGCTGGTATCGGAGCGAGTCCTCTGCGCTGAGACGGGACCTCCTCTGAATTCCAGCTCACCACTCACCGGCTGAGTCTGCTTGTGGCCCCTCTCTGACTCAGTGACCACTTGCTGGCTGCATGACCTGTGTCCGGATGAGAGATTACCATCTAGCTGAGTGACTGCCCACGGACCCTTTCCCTCTCTGAACCATAGTCTCTCATCTGTAAAATGGGGACAAACACAGAGCACCTGTGTCACAGGATCACTGAGCCGACGTGATGACAGCCAGGCACGGTGCCTGGTGCGTGGTCAGCACTTGGTAAATACCCATGATGATGCCCACTCACGATCCAACCACCACACCAGGCTCTGACACAACTGTATGTCTCTCTTGTGCATAAGGGATGCATGAGATAAATCAAGAGGGTGAGTGTGATTGTTTTCATTTCATCGATGGAGAAACAGGCCCAGATAAGAGAGGTGATTTGCTCAAGGCCAAGTGCAAGTGAGGAAGAAAATCTGATCTGAATCCAGGTTTTGGAGCCCGTCCACTCTGATGTGCCAGGACCTTCCCACATTCCCTCCTCTCTTTAGTTGTAGACATGTAATGAGTGCCTACTATGTGCACGAGCTGTGCCAGATGCTGGGAGCATGGTCCTTGCTCACAGAGCTGTGGGGTGACGTTCGTGGACCCTAGTCCTTTGACTAAGCATAAAAAACTGGATTTTATGACAGCATTATTTTCCAGGCTGGATTATATTCCTATTTTTCTTCTGACTTTAAAATAAATGAGAACATGTTTATGGGCCTCTAAAGGTTGTTGGGGCCTGGGCACCATCCCGCCTGTACCTGATGGAGATGTCGGTCCTGCCTGCCCGACACAAATCAAAGGATCCCACACATGACGCTGAACTTCAGACCACGATGATTTCTACAAGGGAGGGGTTGTGGGTATTAAAGGACTTGAAGCGAGTGTTTGATCCAACATGGAGCTCGGAGGAACACCCCTGAGGCTGTTGCATCTGAGCTTAGAGGAGATGAGGAAGGAATCAGTGACAAGTGGAAGGAGTAGCCCAGGCTGAGGGAACAGCGTGTGCAAAGGCCCTGGGACAGGACAAAATGGAGGTCAGGTCAGGGTGGGGAGGCCTCGGGGTTGAAGCAGGAAAGCATCATGATCTCTCCCTGTCTCAGTGTGATTGTTGCAAAGGGTCTGTCTGTAGTGGGTAAAGAAGCCCCAGAAAGGTGCATTCACAGGGTGGTCCCTAAATCCAGTGACAGGTGTCCTTCTAAAAGGGCCATGAGAAGAAACAGGTTGAGAAGAGGAAAAGCCATGGGAAGACAGGCAGAGATGGGAGGGAGGCAGCCACAAGCCAAGGAATACCGGGAGCCACTGGAAGCTGGAAGAGGCAGGAAGCATCCTCCCTGGAGCCTTTGCGAGGAGTGCTGCCCTGCGGACACCTTGCTTTCAGAGTTCCGGCCTCTGGAACTGTGAGAGAATAAATGTGTGTTATTGCGAGCCACCCATTTTGTGGTGATTTGTATGGCAGCCACAAGACACGAACACAGGGTCCTCCAGAGCTTTCTGAGTCCAAAACCGAGGCCCAGCTAAGGGTGTCCTCAGCCTTAGCCCCTAGCCAGTGGCGGCAGATTGGTGACTAGGATGCCAGGATCCTCGGCCAGTCCTCTCTCTTCACACGGCCTCTCCTGCCTGTACAGCCTCCTGGTAGCTCCCACCCCCGTGTGCGGACTGGCTCATTTATTTATTTAGATACCTCTTTGTCCTGGCCCTTGCCCTCCATCAAGGTGGCTCCTGGGCCAATGTGAAATGTGGTGGGCCCGTCAGTGCTAAAGCTGCCCCTGGCCAGCTTCCCAGGACCCCAAAGCAGGGTGATCGGTCCCCCACTGTTCTGCTGTGGGTGGCCCGTTTGTGTCAGCCAAGACACCTCTCAGAGAGTAGACATGCCCAAGGGGCTGACCCTGGGCACTGGGCTTGAGTTTCAGTCTGGCTGGCATAGTTTTGCTTGAGGATAAGCAAAGGTTGGTAAAGGCTGTATCTAAACCTTCCAGCTCCCTCTTTCAAACTGTGTCCACTACAGGTCCCATCTCCAAGGGTCTGTATGGTTGGGCCCAGAGCCTACCCTGTCCCTGTTCCCAGGCAACGACTGATCTGTTCTCCAACTCTGTAGTTGCATCCTTCCGAGAATGCTATATCAATTGCCCTCTCTGAACTTTTGATTTCCATTTGGGCAAGTGTTCTCAACTGTACCTCTTCAGAAATGCCCCTATCCTCTGTGAGGCCGTAGGGTGCCATCAGCTGTGCTTTCATCTCTGTCTACAGAACAGAGGGCAATAAGACAGATGGGGAAACTGAGGCCCAACAGGGGAACCTGACTGGCCTCAAGACACATAGCAAGTGGGCCTTTGAGCCCAGCCGGCTCCCTCCTGGGTCCCAAGGATTCCCTCAGCTTAGTGAAAACATAAACAAACAGACGGATCAAGTGACAGATCTTCAAACAACTGGTTGACCTCCCGCCCACCTAGTTCCATGGGTGGCATCTGGCTTCTGGGTTCTCCCAGGTGCGGGATCTGGGTCCCTCCCTGCTCAGGACAGCGCTCCCAGATGTGCAACCCCCGGACTCCTAGCAGTGCCAGTGGAAAAACTGATGTCCCGGTGTTAATGTGGAGAAAGTCAGCAAGTAGGCCCGGCCCCTGTCCAGGTGAGCTGGGGCCACCAGCCCCACGCACACACAGGCCCCTCAGAGTCGGGTGCTGGGCAAGGCCTCAGACACAAATGTCAATAAACGCCACTGTCGGAGAGCTGACCCACGCCCTCCCTGGAATTAAGAGCTTATTCATAACTCTCTCCCGCCACCAAAATACACTTTGGAGAGGGCTAAAGTAAATAGCGCTGTTTAACCTGACCTCCTTGGGGCTCGTGGCCCTGCCCAGGCCCTGCCACTCAGAGGGGAAATTTGGCACCTTTCCCCCCAGACTACTTGGACCACCCCCAAAGTCTCCCCCTTAGAGAAATAATCAGATCATCTCCACAGTCCAATGAGGGGGGAAGGGAGTGGGGGGCGGGTGGTGATGGATGGGGTTGGAGAGGAGGTGACAGCCCACTATTGATTGAGGGCACGTTGCGGAATCTGGATCCTATTCCAAGAGCAGTGGGAAGCCATGGAAAGGATTTTAAGTGGGGGGATGATGTGAAATGATTTATGTTTTTGAAAATATTACTCTGACCGTCGTGTGGAAAATGGACTGTAGAGGGCAGGAGTGGAAGTTGGGAGGGTACTGGAGAAACTCAAGGGAGAGGTCACAGTTGCTTGCACAGGGCGGGAGCTGAGGAGATGAAGGGAGGTGGTCACACCCATGATGGATTTCAACAGGATGAAGAGATAGTGAGAGGGGGTGGAGGATCCATCTCTTGCTAGAAGAAGATGAGGATGGGGGCCTTTCGCGGCCGGGGGAGACATCAAACCCCAATTCTCTGTGGATGTGTTGAGTATGAGATGGCCAGGAATCTTCCAGCTAGAGTTTAACAGGCTACCAGCTGGAACTCCAAGGGGCTTCATCCTGGGATGGAGATGGAGCACCTCAACCTAAAGATGGGATTTAGTCCCATGAGCAGAGGAGATGGCTTAGACCGTGAGCATAAGAGTGAGCAACTCCAGGACCCCCATGTCAGGTAGGAGGGACACCTAGCATAGGAGATCCATGATGAGGGCCTTCAAGCCTGGGGAGAACGATTCAAGAGGGAAGCAGAGGTCCATGGGACCCAATACCTCCGAGGAGTCTCGTGTGCTGAAGTCTGGGAAGACCTGATGGAATTCAGCAACATGAAAGGCATTGGAGACCCCAAAGTTGAACATATTCAGAGGGATGGGAGGAACAGGAAGACCTCTAGAAAAGCAACAATAACAAAAGAGCCCAGAGACAGACTTCCGTGCCTATGGAAACTTCATACATGACAGAGGAGGCATTACCAGTCAGCAGAGAAGGGGTGGACCATCTACAAATGAATGCTGGTAGAGCTTATTCAGCACTAAAAAGAAATGAGCTATCAAACCATGAAAAGACATGGAGGAACTGTAAATGTTATTACTAAGTGAAAGGAGCCAATCTGAAAAGGCTACATACTATATGATTCCAACTTTATGACATTCTGGAAAAGTCAAAACTATGGAGACAGTAAAAAAATCAGTGGTTGCCAGGAGAATTGGAGGAGGGCAGGATGAACAGGCAGAGCAGAGGATTTTTAGGGCAGTGAAAGTTCTCTACATGATAACACGATGATGGATACATGTCATTAGACATTCGTCCAAACAAATAGCACATTTAACACCAAGGTTGAACCCTAAGGTAAACTGTAGATTTTGGTGAATAATGATGTGTCAATGTCATTTCATGCATTGTCAAAAAATGTCCCACTTTGGCGGGGGGAGGATGTTGATAATGGGGGAGGCTACGTATGTGTGGGGGCAGGGGGTATATGGTAAATCTCTGTACTTTCCTCGAAGTTTTGCTATGAACCTAAACTACTTTAAAATATAAAGTGTTAAAAAAAAAAGAATACTGGACAATGATGACCCATATGCACAATATGGAAAACAGCCTGAGGTGGCCCCCGTGATGGTCAGGCCTTTGTGTAGTCTCCTTCCCTTGAGTGTGGATGGGACCAGTGACTTGCTTCTATCCGATAGAATATGACAAAGGGGATGGGATGTCACTACCTTGAGTACCTTACATTATATAAAACACCACCTCTCTCTCTCTCTCTCTCTCTCTCTCTCTCTCTCTCTCTCTTTCTCTCCCTGTTCCCCCAATTTCTGGCTTTGAAGACACAAGTTTCCATGAATCTTACAGATTCAAGGAAATCAATTCTGTCAACCACCTTGGAGCTCAAATGTGGATCCTTCCCCAGTCAAGCCTCTGATGAGAACACAGCCCCAGCTAACACCTAGATCACAGCACTGGGACACGTTAAGCAGAGGCTCCATCTAAGAGCTGTGCCCAGACGCCTGACCCACAGAAACTGTGAGATAATAAATCAACTTTGTGTATAACATTGTTATGCAGCATAGACATATAATATAAATAATATTACATTAGATTCCAAACTACACAGGACACATATACTTAAACAAATAAATTCAAGAAACATTAAAGATCTAAGTACAAAAGGGAAAAACAAATTCTAGATAGAAATATAGGATGTCTATAATGTTGGGGAAAGGGAAGATTTAATTAGAACACAAAAAACATAAACCCTAAAGAAAAAGATTGATAAATTTGGACTACCTTGAAATTAAAAACTTGTTTTGAATCAAAGTTAAAAAAGAAGACAAAAATTAGGAAAAGATACCTGAACAGATATAATTGAAAGCAGATTGAATCCATCATATGTAAAGAGCTCTTGCAAATCAATAAGAATGACACTAAGCACCCAGTAGAAAAATAGGCAAGGGGCATTATCGAACAGTTCTCAAGAAAGAAAACCCAAGTGGCTGATAGTCGTGAACGATGTTTAACCTCATTAGTAATCAGGAAATACAAATGGAAACAACCACAAGATACCACTCATCTGCTTGACAGAAATTTAAAAACTTGAGAATAACAAGCATCAATGGACCTGTGGGGAAGCAGGGCCTGTCCTCTGCTGCTGGTGGGAGTTTCAGTTTGCACACCCACGTTGAAGGGCTAACTAGGACCATCTAGTAAAGTTAAAGCTATGGAACCTGACCTAACTATTGCTGCTCGGTGAATATCCTCTAGAAACATTAGCCTGTTGTCCAAAGGGAAATATACGTTCCAAGACATCCACCACCGTGTTGTTAGTAACAAATGTTCCTTAATAGAAGGATGAGAAATAAGGGAAGTATGCTCACACAGTGGTGAAAACAAACCAGTGCTATGTCAATTGGGAAAACAAGACTGAGGGGGAAAAAAAAAATGAGTCGCAGAATGATGCATAGAATAGGTTACTCTGCATGTAAAGTATTAAAATATGAAAAATATTGCTATCTATTGCATGTGAATCCATCCATATATAGTAAAAGCATTAAAACACTTCAAGACAGTGATTAACTCCGCAGAAGAAAAAGGGGAACAGAGCCATAACATTTAATAGCTTAAGACATTGAAAGCAGATATGACAAAATGTTGACGTGTGACGGGTGGTGGGTATGTTTATCGTATTATTCTCTAGCACTGAGTGGTTCAGTGAAGTAGCCACTAGTCGTATATGGTTACTTAAATTTGAATGTAAATAAAAAAGTCAATAAAATTAAGTTTGGTTCCTCAGCCACACTAGCCACACTTCAAGTGCTCAATAGCCACATTTCATTAGTAGCTCCTGTATTGGACAACACTGATATAGAACATTTCCATTATTGTAGAAAGTCATGCTGGAGGGTGCTGTTCTAGAAGTTTCCATATATACGTTTAATATTTCATAATAAAATTGAAATAGCAGGGACTGGAAGGTGAGCCAAGGAGGTAGTGTTCTTTTAAAGAGTTTGGCTTTGGAGGGAAGGAGAAACTGGCAGAATAGCTGTAGGAGGGGCATGTTCAAGGGAGCAGCTGGGGAGAAGGGGTCCAGGGGTCTTCATTTGTTGAGATGGGAGATGCCCTTGACGCTGATGGGGGTGGTCAGTAGAGGGGGAAGTTGATGGTGGAGGACACAGGGGATAATAGGAGGTGCCAGGCCTGAGCAGAAACCTGTCCCCAGCGGCCCCCGAGGCCCCTCCCTGGGGCCCCTCTCTGAGTGACTCCCACCCCTCACCCTTCCAGGTTTCTGCTGGTGAAGATAAATAATGCTTGCCACGCCTGTCACAGATATTTGAACAACATATTAATCACTTTAACAAATATTAGCTCAGAACAGCAATAAACAGTCTCTAGAATCTCCTCTTTCCGGCTGTATTACAATGAAAAATATGCTAATATGGGTGCCTAATTGATTGTGTTTGAATAACTTCCTTTATGACAATAAGTGTTCGAGGTGGCATCACTCAGAGTCATCACCGGCATCTCCCAAACCCTGGGATGCCTCCTCTGTTCTTGCAGAATTACCCTTTGGGGGGGGGGGACTCCAAATCAACAAAGTCATAAGCCTTCTGACTGCCCGTCTAGGAGACTTTTGGGGGGCCCATGAGGGGACTGGCCCTTGGGCTGTGGCTCCTGCAGGCTGGCACCTCACACACAACGTCTCCTTTAATCTTCTTAGCAGTTTGAAGAGGTCAGGATTGTGGTCCCATTTCACATATCGGAAAACTAAGGCTGAGAGGCATGAAGAGAACGGCTCAGGATTGCAGAACGGTGCAACGAGGTTTCTCCTGCAGGCTTGAATCAGGAGCCTCTGTGCACTGTCTCCACCCCGAAGACAGAAGAACTCATGCAGAAACCTCTGGAAACATCCATTGGCAGTGCTTGCTCAACAGTAATCCCACACAGACACCTCACCGTTCAATTCCATGGACAATTGGGCAAAGGGATCCTGAAATTTCCTGGGTGCTTCCCCTTTGGTGCCAAGCACAGATGGCCACCCCTCTGCTCATCATGCAGGGTCTTCTCCTCTCTCACCTGTCACCCCCTGCAACCAACAATATCGTTTCCTCTCCCTTTGCTATCCCTTGGTTAAAGGCACCACGCACAGGATGACATTACTCCCGGGGTGATAGAAGCTCATAAGTGCCCCACCTCGGTTCCTCTCCTGTCCCCTCCTTCTGCCTGCACATCTTATCCGACGCTCATGGTGACGATGCGATCTCATGCCTTCTTCAAGTTCATTCTCTCTTCTTCATCCTTGTCGCCTTGCCCAGGTCCAGGCTACAGCATCTTCTAGCTGGGCTCCTGCCACAGCCCCACCTTGAGCCCTGGAGACAGACGACTTGGTGGAGTCCCATTGCAGCTCTGACCCCTGAATGGGACAGTGTCCAGGTCCCTTCTCTACCTGATGAGTGGTGGTTTTTAGGTATGGACTGGCAAACATTTTCTGCAAAGGGCCAGGAAGTAAATATTTTGGGGGGTGTCAGCCGCAGGGTCTCTGTAGCAACTACTTGACTCTGCAGTTGTAACAAGAAACCAGTCAGTGACAATATATACCTGAAGGGCACGTCTATGTTCCAATAAAACTTTATTTATGGACGCTGAAATTGATAGTTGAAAAGATGTTTACGTGCCAGGAATTCTTCTTTTAGCTTTGTACAACCATTTAAAAATGGTTAACCATGTTTATAATTTTTAGTCTGTGGGTCATACAAAAAAGCACTGCAAACTGGATTTGGCCCCTGGGGTGTAGTTTGATGATCTTTATTCTGGCCAATTTATTGTTCCTAAAAACAAAACAACAAAGCAAAAAAACAGTTTGAGTTTTTAAGTTTTCTGGTGTAGGCTTCGGGTGGCACTGGCACCGCCAATGCAGGTGAGGCAGGATGGAAAGGGAAGAGGAATTTTAATGACTACAAAGCACAGACCACAGATCAGGGTGATGTTGGGAGAGGTGCGATAAGCAACCTTCCAAGGCTGAGAACGTTCTGGGTCTTGCGCTGGGTGCTGGCTACACGGAGTGTTGACTACGTGAAATCCATTGAACTGGACTATAATGAAGGGCACGCTCTTGGGTATGTACACTTCACTTTGGTAAAAAGTAAAGAAAAATGAAAGGGCTGATGACATTCTGTGCAGGTGGGATTCTGGGCACCCAGGCTGTCCTAACCCTTGCTGGGGAGAGTGCACTGGGGTCACCCCCCATGGAAAAGCAAAACAACAGCACAGCTCACGTGACCCAACGTTGCCATCCATAAGAACGGACTCACAGCACATTCGCACACTCGTGTGCAAACACGTGTGTGCAAGACACATATTTCAGTGTTACCACTATAGCAGAGACTGAGAAGACTTCAGCAGAGATGAATCCCAAAAAGGATGCCGCTTCTATAGATGAATTACCCCACAGTTACTGAGAAGAAGGAAGAGGTTGCCCTTGGCTCATGTGGTATGTCCTCCCAGCATGCTGTGCAGTATAAGAAAGGAGTGGATATTGAAAGCGGCCATTAGTGTATGAAAAAGGCACACGTACACATGCATACAATTTCACAAAGAAACAAAGAAAACTACCTGGAAAGATACACAAGAGGTATGGACCTGGCTGTGTGCTCAGGATGGGAGAGGGAGTACACACATCCTTGGGGCTGTTTTCATTCCTTTTTGGCATGTGCCTGGTGACTTTACAATCAAGGACAAAAACAAGTGAAAAAATCAGGGGGAGGGTGTCCCATACAAGGAGTATTTATTAAGCCCTCAATATCCCCCCCCACCACACACAAATGAATCCTTTGGCCTATCCCAGAGGGCCCCCAATAGAACTTGAGACAGCCCAGCTGCTCTGCAGACCCAGCATGCCCCTTGCTGGTCCGAGGGGCGCAGCAAGGCTGGCTGCAGTCAAACAATGGGCAGGACAAAGGACCCTTTGTGCTTTTCCTCCTGCCCCAGCAGAGCCCCAAGACTGGGCCTCTCCTGTTACAGCCCCTGAGGGCCTTCTCACTCAGCCAACTGAGCCCCAGGGTAAATGCTCTTCCAGCATCACCTGTCAGGAGTGGGGGAGGGTCCCCTTGGTGCCAGAGTTACCACAGTCTCCATTAGTCCCCTTGGCCTCTAGAACATCAGCTCCCTGGCAGTATGGTTCAAGGCTAGGCAGATGGTTGGAATCCAGGGACACAGTCTGAGAGACCTGGGCAAGCAGCTTTACCAATCTGAGCCTCAGTTTCCTCATCTGGAAGATGGGGTGATAGTCTTGCCCACCTAACTCTATCAATGGTGGAGAGAATTCAATGAGAGAATGTGTGTGAGCCAGCGGCTCAAGAAATGGTACCTTTGAAACCTGGCAGAGAGTGGGAATGAAAAAAAAGGTGCAGCTGCTTTGGAAAATAGTCCAGCAGTGACTCAAATGATTGTACCTGGCGTAGCCAGCAATGCCACTCTGTGGTATCTACCCAAGAAGAATGAAAACACGCAGCCACACAAAAACTTGTACCCAAATGTTCATAGTAGCATTACTCACAATAGCCAAAAGGTGGAAGCCACCCACAGGCCCATCAATGGAAGAATGGATAAACCAAATGTGGTCTGTCTCTACAATAGAATATTATTCAGTCATAAAAAGGAAGCACTGACACACTCGGCCACATCGGACCGGAAAACATCACGCTAAGTGATAGAAGCCAGTCACACAAGGCCACATATTGTATGACGCTATTGATATGAAATGTCCAGAATAGAGAAATCTAGAGACACAAAGTAAATTAGTGGTTGTCAGGGGCTGAGGGTGGTGATGGGAGGCTAGGAGCGTTGATCGCTACGGGGTACGGAGTTTCCTCCCAGGGGTGATGAAAGCGTTCTAAAATTGACTGTGGTGATGGTTGCACAGATCTGGGAATGTACTAAAAAAAACAACAACGATTGAATTCTGCAGGGTAAATGGTTTGTGACTTCTATCTCAATAAAGCTTTTTGTCACATTTAAATGGATTTTTATTTTTAGACTAGTTTTAGATTTACAGAGAAGTTGCAAAGACAATGCAGCGAGTTTCTGCAGAGCCTCCACCCAGATCCCCCAGTTGTGAACATCTTACATTAATATGGTACATTTGTCACAACTAATGAGCCAATATTGATGCATCCTTCTTAACTAAAGTCCAGACTTTTTTCAAATTTCATTAGGTTTCCCCAATGTCCTTTTTTCTCCTGTTCCAGGATCTCATCCAGACACCACATGACATTTAGGCATCATTGCTCCTTAGGCTCCTCTGAGCTGTTACAACATCTCAGACTTGCCCTATTTTTGATGACCTTGACAATTTTGAAGATTCTTGGTCAGGTGTTTTGTAGAATGTCCCTTAATATGGATTTGTCTGATTTTTTTTTTTTTTTTTTTAGCTGCGTAGATTAGGGTCATGGGAGGTCTACAGAAGTGAAGCGTCACTCTCAAAATGCAATATGGGGCTTATCACTGGTGATGTTAACTTTGGTCACCTGGCTGAAGCAACACGGCCAGGTTTCTCTTCCTTACTGTAAGACTGCTTCCCTCTCACCCCTTTGCAAACTGTACTCTTTGAAAACAAGTCACTCAGCGTACCCCGCATTGAAGGAATGGGGATTTATGCTCCCCCTCCTCAAAGGCAGAGTAGCTACATAAATTATTTGGAATTCTTCTGGATAGGAGATCTGCCCCTGTTCTCCCATTTTTCAAATGTTTTCAGTCATCAACAAAGCTGTTTTTTTCAAGGTTAAAAAACACTGTTATTAACCAAGCAAGCAAGCAAACAAACAAACAAACAAACTTGGGAGAGGCTCCAGGAAGAGGCAAGACTATAGGAAGGCAAGCAGAAGGAAAAAGGAGGAAGCAAGTTATGGGGAGAGAGAGGAGATAAGACAAAGTTGGGGATAGGAGGCAGGGCTAGGGGAATCAGGCCCATGTCTCTGTGGACCCTGGTACCTGTGCCTTTTTTCCAGGAGGGGACCCATAGTGCTGGCGGACAGGGAGGTTCAGCAGTTGTATAAGGAGGGGGCCAGGGGGTCTCCGTGAGATGGCCTGGTCACCTGCATGGTGGGGGACTTTGGGTGGACCTCTTAAGACCCTCAGCATCCCTTCTCACCTGGAAAGTACACCTAATAATCACTGCTCACTAAATGGTCTACAGGTTAGAAACAGGATGTTTGTGTGCTTGACACATAGTAGGTGCTTGTTAAATGAGAGAGAGAAAGAGATTATTGCTTGCATTTCAGCAATGTCAATTTTCTTTACAGAGTGGCACCAATATAGGGCACTAGGAGGGTTAATTTCTCTATTTTTCAGCAGCTTTATTGAGATATAATTCACATGTACATTGAAAGTGCACAGTTCAATGATTTTAAATATACTAACAGAGTTGTATAGTCGGGAGGGAGACTTTCCAATGTGTATACTTTTGTATCTTTTGAAATAGGAACTGTGATAGTATATCAACTACCACAATTTAAATAAATAAATAGGTAAAAATGAACAGAAAAAAAATAAAAGGAAGGGGAGGGAAAAGCTTAGAATTGGGTAACTTGACCTCCCTGAGCCTCAGTTTACTATTTTTCTGCTCTCTTCCTCCTCCATCGCTCCAGGCGATGGAGGCCCACCCCAGGCTCCTGGCCTCCTGCCTGCCCTCCTTGGTATAGTTTCGGGCACATGGCAAGTGTCCCATCACAGTCACACCTCATAAATCAGCAAGCCATCGAGCCCCCCAGGAGTACCCTGGCCGCCACTTGGCATCCAGCAATGGCTCAGGTGAGTCCATCCTGGGAAAATCCACCCAAAGTTCCACAAATGGAGGAATCTGCTCTGCCTTTCCCTGTGGACTCTTCGATGAAGCTACACAAAGCCTAAGCAAAGCAAAACAACCCAACACAAGCAAGAAAAACAGCTAACGTTATTCTGAACGCTCCTATTCTGTGGACATGTTTTTTGGAGTGACCTCTCAAATGTGTTTTTCTTTGCTGGAGCCACTTTCCAACTTGAGGATCACTCCACACTCCATCCTCCACTGGTCTGCAGAAAAGCCTTCAACCTGGCTTATGAGTTCAAAGCTCACCCCTGCAGGGGCAAAAGAGGGCACAGCCAGGCAGGTGGATCCCTCTGAGAATCTGTGTCATGCATCAGGCCGGGTCTCTGGTCCCGCTCCCCACATAAGAACGCAGGACATGGTGAGGCCAAAAAGGAACACCCACGGAGCCATAGATAAGGGAGTCATACCACTACGGTCTCGCTGGCGGCTGGATTGGAGACACAGGGAGCAGGAGCCACATGATCCGCAACCCGCTGTTCGCTTTTCTGCCAACCAACCAACCCCACTTGCTAGCTGCAATCCGCTCTTGCTAGTTCAGCCGCCATCTTCTTGCTAGCCCCCATCCACTGCTAGCGTAGCCACGGCAGTTATATTAGTGGCCAATGGCTCACTGGTTACAGCTGACGGCCAACTAGCCACAGCTGATGGCCATCCAATCACAGTTGATGGCCATTTACTACCTGAGCCAGCACCTTTCAACGTGAGGCAGATAGCTCTGTCCCCACAATCTGATAATAAATGAATCGCTCCAGAAGCCCTACCAGCGAGCCTGGGAACCGAGTGGGCGCATCTCGAAATATGAGGCCTGTCAATTAAGTTTGTGAACTGATTCTAGAAAAAGTGCTATATACCTCATTGCTGAATATCACTATGTTCACCTTCAAAGTACTCCCCTTGGGAAGCTATGCACCGATGCCAGCACCTAGTCCACCCTTCAGAGCAATTTTGGAACTCTTTTCCTGGAATGGCCATCAGAGCTGTCATCGTATTACCCTTATTGTCCTGAATGTCATCAAAATGTCTCCTTTCAATATTTCCTTTATCTTCAGGTAAAGAAAGAAGTCACTGGGGACCAGATCAGGTGAGTAGGGAGGGTGTTCCAATATAGTTATTTGTTTACTGGCTAAAAACTCCCTCACAGACAGTGCCGTGTGAGCTGGTGCACTGTCGTGATGCAAGAGCCATGAATTGTTGGTGAAAAGTTCAGGTCGTGTAACTTTTTCATGCAGCCTTTTCAGCACTTCCAAATAGTAAATTTGGTTAACTCTTTGCCCAGTTGGTACAAATTCATAATGAATAATCCTTCTGATATCAAGAGAGGTTAGCAATATCATTGCAGCAAGTTCGCAAACTTAATTGTCTGACCTTGTAGGGTCCTTCCCCCCATTACTTATCTATACTTTTACCAGGCATGGATTCACTGCGTGGGTCTGTTCATTCTGCTGACGTTGGAGTTTCTCTCGGCTGGAGCTGGTCTCAGAGCTTATCCTGGAGAGGAGTTGTCTGAACGTCTGCTGATAGAAGAAATATGTGGGGCCCGAACAGGTGAGTGGTGATGGAGCTGAGGGAGGCGGACAGGCCAGTGGGCCACAGTCACAATCCCGAGGGATAGGCAGAGGCGGGGGTCCACGTGGGGAGCTTCGAGTATTGGGACAGCCCAGGCAGGGTCCGCCGGGGTCCTGGACTCAGCCCCAGCCTCCCAAACGGAGGCCATCCCTCCAAGAAGGGACCTGGAGGGAAATGATTATTAAGCACAGCACCTACTGTGTGCTGGGCCCTGTCTACAACCCTTTTGCACCCATAATCTCGTGGGATCTTCACATCAGCTTTGCAAGGGAGGCTGATCTTGTCCCCACTTTGCAGATGATGAAACTGAGGCAAAAGGGAAGTGAGCTCAGCCTCCTGACGCCAGGAAGAGTCTCATCAGGATTTGAACCCAGGGCCTGGGCTAACTCTGGAGCAGGTTCTCTTGGGTTTAGAGGCCGAAGACCTGGATTTATAGCCCCTTTTGGCTTCTTAGCCATGAGGCTGTTTCCTGGAAAACGCCTCAGCTTCCTCGTTTGTAATATGAGGGTAGTACTGATGTCTGCAGGTGATGTTAGGAGATTCCAGGAGACTCCCATGTCAATGATGACGCTCTATGGACAGGCCTGGCTGTTACTATTAGTCGTGTTGAGGTAACAGCACTATTGGTGCCTACCCATTACCCTCTAGCTCTCACCAGCCCCATGCAGGCCCACCCCACGGCTTCTGGAAGCCAGTCCCTCCCCAGCGAAGTGCAAGGGAGCTAACAAATCTGGGGAGTACCCCTTGGCCAATGGCGGACTCTATGGGAGTTGGAGGGTAAATGTCTGAGCTCCCTTCCTCCTTGGGTGGACACAGCCAGGCATGTTTGACATGGCTCCCAGAGTGCCCAGCAGGATGCAGCCCCAGTGCCTGCCCCGTAACCAGCTCTTGCTTGGTAATGAGGCTTCCCCTCTCTTGCTTCCCTCCCCATCCTTTACACCCTTGCACTGCAGTTCTTGTCTCAGGGTGCTTCTGGGTCACCCACACTACAGTCAGGAAGGGCACGTGGCTTTAAAACGAGAACCAAAGCTTTCGCATTCCTCTGACCCCTTCCCTCCTCCCACCAGGGTGGGAGGCATTCTTTCTTTATCACCTGGAGGAAGAAATGATATTTTTTGGGGAAAGATCACTTCTCAAGTCAGAACGTGAGATATAAACAATAGACTGGAAAGAACTGGTGATCAAACCCCCTCCAACCCCACAGTGGGCAACCCAGGTGGGTGGGGTAGTTAGAAGAGAAGCAAAGCGGAGGCTAAGTGCCACCGTCACCTTGCAATGGGAGCTAAGTGGCAGATGGGAGCTATGTGGCAGGCGGGAGCAGAACCTGGCTAGTGCAGCTTTGATCCTGCAAGTTCAGTTACAGGAAAGTAACATTCGTGTCCTGCATACTTGAGCTCAGGCCAAGAGATTCTTCATAGTATTCAGAGAGAAGCTTGTTTTCCTGACTCACACAGCACTCCCCCTCCGGGCACCCCCAGCCTCTTCCCTGAACTTCCCCCCACCTGGCCCTGAGTCACCTCACTCCTTCCGGCCTGCAGGCCCCAGGATATTTTCCAAAAGAGCCCAGCCTCTTTGGAGAAGGAGACACCTGCGGGGTGCACCTGGCTTGGGGGTGCGGTCTTCTCCAGACAGGAAGAAGCACTGTATTGGGATTTTGGGATTGGCCAGAGGGTGAGCGGAGAGGTGGACAGAGGTGGGTGCCAGGGAGCTGGAAACAGGCTGGGGGTGTTGGGGGCAGGGACTCTCTGCTGGGGTTTGTTCAGCCGCACTCTGCTGTGTGACCCTGGAGAAGTCACAGTCTCTCTCTGGGCTTTGTACCTACAGAGTGAAGGGCTTGAGGCTAGGCTTCTGTTTCCCAATCTGAACACTCTGTGTCTGGAGCTGTGCTGTAAAGAGACTTGTGCTTTTGTCTTTATCCCTTCCTTCTGCCCTCCCTCCCGCTGTTCATTCATTCATTCCCTCCCACCCCATGCCTACCCTTGCCCAGTGTGCTGAGGATTCAACAGTCATCAACACGGGCCCTGCCCTGGGAGCCCAGTCTGGCAGCAGACAGATGTTTAACAGCCAGTGACAAGAGAAGGCTGTATCAGGCACATTGTCAATGGCTGGCATCTCTTCTGGAGTCCCTCCTTTGTGCCAGACCCGGGGCGTGCCTGACTTCATTGAATTCTCAGAATTCCCCAGGGTTGGGTCATTGGTCACCTCCATTTTGCAGGTGAAGAAACTGACGGGTGAGGGATGAGGGCCAGCTAGACTAGGAAGGGACGACTGTGATTTGAACCAGGCTCAAGGCCCAAGCTCAGAATTACTCGTATTACTTCATCTTAGAACAGGATGAGCAGCGAGCATTTCAGGAGCTGAGAGAGAAGGCATCTAACCTAGCCCTGCTGGGAGGGCAGAGGGGGAAAGGCACTGCCTGCTGTGCCTAAGGATCCCAGACTTTTTAGTTACATTATCTCTCCCTCCCCAACCCCCCACAGTGGGCCTCAGCTTGGGGACTCAACATTTGCCACAATAACATAACTAATGCTAGCTAATATTTGTTAATGATGACCCTCCTTAGCTCTGATTGGTTGGTTTGAGTCAAGGGCTTTATCTTAACCAATCATTATAGCCAGACTAATGGCTTCTGCTGATTGGCTAGTTATGGGGGATGTGCCTAAATCCTTGCGTTGGTGGGCGTAGCCAGAACCATCCAATCCAGACTGAGAGTCAGGGAGGATCCTGCAAATCGAGGTGCTTTTGGCAGAAGAGGTAAGAACAGAAATGTCCTCTAATCCAGAATTTTAGGTTAATTAGCTCGTTAATCCCCACAATGAGGCTGACACACAGAAAGGCTAAGAGACTCACCCAAAAGCGTACTGGAGCCATGCTGGAGTTTGAACCCTTAATGTCTGGCTCTAGAGTCTGCCTTTCAGGTTTAAGTCAGAACTGAAATCAATAGAACCTGCTTGGAAGTGGAGGGGAGTCGGGAAGGGACTGGGAGAGGAGGTGATGATGCTTTACCTTCACCAAACTGCTCCTCCTCTTAGCCTTCCCCTAGACACGACTGTTGACTCATGGATGACAAAGACGGCCAAGCCCCGCTGGCACCTGTGGTTACCGGTGGTGGGATCACTACAGGGTCTGGAGAAACAGATCAGAATCACGCAGGTTCCAGCCCCAGCTGCTGTTTGTCAGCTCTGCACATGGGACTCATTTGGGGCAGTGCCTGCGACAGGCTCAAGTGCCTTCTTGAGGACACATCTTAGAGAAGGGCCTCAGGGTCAAAAGCCCAGGCTTCTTTCCTTTACTGTGTGTGTGTGTGTGATGGTTGAGAATCTACCACTCTACCATCATTAACATTCTTAGTCCCCCTGAAAAGATTTCTTTTGCTTTAGTGTATCTAATTTTATTGTTGCTGAAATATCCAGTAAAATGTCCCTACACTAGCACTTTGAAGCTCAAATGTCCTTTTGGTGGCCTTGGTTGAACACATTCTGGACATAACTCCAGAACCAATGTTCCTTGTTTATTTTCTTTCTTTCCTCTCTCCTACTACTTTCCTCTCTCTTTTTCCTCTCCTACTACCATCTGGCCTTGAATAAACCTGTATTGTGCATTTGCTGTTTGTCAGGCCTGATGTTAACATTCTGGGGAGACAAAATGAACTTGTCCTGGGCTTAAATGAACTCCCAGCCTTTTAAGGGAGACAAATGAGCAATCGTAATGTCGTGGGGGTCCTTGAGTGCAGGAGGGAAGGAGGTCATCCATGCGGGGAGACCTCCTTGGCTAGGAAGACCTCAGAGGTTGGGGTGGGGAGGGGCACACATCCTAGGCAGGGGGCACAGCACACGGAAGGCAGAGACGTGTGGAGAAGTCTAAGTTCATGAACGTGCACGTTCACCCATCTGTGGTTTGGTTGTACATAGAGAGAGCCATAGGGGTGGAGACAGGGGGCATGGCCAGGGCGTGGACATATCACTAAAGGCTTTGCCATGGTAGAAGGAGGACACGTGAGCGGTCCAGGGCTCCACTGGTCTAGGAGTCCAGAGATGCTGTTCAGGCTTTCTAGCTTGAGGCTGACCTGGGGGTCATGGGTCTTCTCTGAGGCTCGGTCTTCTCATCTATAAAAATAGAGACTTGTTCTGTTGGCCTTAAGGCCCTTTCCGACTCAAACATCTGATGTATTTGAGTGATGTTCCTTCCCTCATCTTCCCTGGAATCCTTCCCCAGCTCTATAATCCTACGAAGGCCTTGGCCACAGACTCCAGCTGGCTCAGAGATAAACTGATCTCCCTGATCTTAGATGGTCTGTCCATTGAAGCTTTGAGGGGGCGTTCCTGGGGTGTCATTGCATACCACCTAATTGATTTTTGATTTTATTTTCACCGCCGTGGTGTAATTATGAAAGCCTGCTGTAATTATCAAAACACAACTCCACGTATTTCATTACTAAAATACCCCTATGGCCTATTATTAATTCATTAGATAAATTTGGATTATATCACTGAATAATTAATGTGCAGGCATAGATCTGGGGAACTTGGCCACCGAGTCCCGTGGCAGCTGCAGGAGGCAATGGGAGGCTGAGAGACTGAAGTGGATGGAGGTGGGAGAGCATGGAACAAGCAAGAGGAAAAACGGGCGCGCACGGAGGGTTGATGACCAGCTGCTCTCTGACATTCATTTAACCATTAATTCAATAAACATTTATTGCCTGCCTACTACGTGCTCAGAACTTTGAGTGCTTTACCACCCAAATAGTAACTATTACAAGATGGTGCCTGGGGTTTTCTTTCATTTATGTATACATTTATCTAGCCAGCCACCCACCCATCTGTTCATTTATCATCCACTCAGTTCATCTAGCTAGTCGGCCAGCCAGCCAGACACCCATTCACCCACCTACTTACCCATCCATTCATTTATTATTCCACTCAATTCATCCATCTATCCATCAATCCATTCAGCCATCAGCCACTCATCCACCCGTCTACCAAACCACCTATCCCCTACTCATCCATTCACTTATCATCCACGTCATTCATCCATCCATCCATCCATCCATCCATCCATCCATCCATCCTCCATTCATCCACCCACCTTCCCATCCATTATCCCCTCTATCTGCTTATTGAGCACTTCTTGTGTTCCAAGCATGGAAAGCATATCAAGGAACAAAATATGGAATCTACTCTCAGGAAACTCACCTTCAATGTGGGGATGGGGATGAGCATGAAAACCACTATTTTGATGGGGGACAATGGGGAGCTTTGGTTGCCCAGGAGGAGCCTGGTTTTGCTTTGAAGGTTAAGGTAGTGGTCAGGGAAAGCTCCCAGAAAAAGAGCTGAGGCAGAAGGAGAAGAGTAGGGTTGGGGCAGCCAAGCTAGGAAGGACAGCCTATGTAGCCAGAGGCCTGAAATGGCTCAGTGTGCACGGGGTGGTTGGAGGTGTGGGGACATTTCCAGTGAGGTCAGCAGGGTCAGATATGGAAACCTCTTGGCCTTGTTAGATTTTTATATTTTGTGTTGAGAATGAGGAGTTGTAAGCAGAGAGGGAAATGGTTAGATATGTGTTTGAAATGCTTCTCCAGCTGAAGTTTGGAGAATTAACCAGAAGGGGCCTGCCTAGAAGCAGAGAAGCTGGAGAGAAGGTGGTACAGACATTTGTGTGAACAATACTGGTGTCCCTTGCTAGAGTCCTGGCCGGGAACAGAAACAAGGAGCTGGATTGGAGGGACATTGAAGAATTAGCAGCCTGGCTGGGGGGTGCAGGAGAGGGAGCATAAAGGAGACACCCACCATGGCCGAGGCTCCGTCCTGATGGACTCCAGACGGACAGGTCAGTTCAGTCCAGCAAGCTTTTCTAGAGTGCCTGTGTGCCAGGCTCTGTGTAGGGAACCAGTGGTCCCTCACTTGATAATTCAACAAGCAGCTTGGTGTTGAGAGCTAATTATAGACAATCCAGAGGGCAGGAGCACCAAGTGCCAGAGGGTGAGATGGGCACGGAGGCTGTGGAGGTTAGCAGAAGTCATATCATTGAGGGTCTTGATGGTCAGGCTAAGGAGGTTAGATGTGTCTTGAGAACACTGCGAGCCATGGGAAGATTTGCAGCCAGAAAGTGATGTGACAGGAAGTCAGATTAAGGGAGACAGATAGCTCAAATGACCAAGCTGAGGGTGGGCTGGAAGGGCCCAGAGGCCAGGACCTGTTGAGGAAGCTGGTGCTGGCATGTAGGAAGGAGTCTGAATGGGCCTCTCGGGAAAACATGGCTCTTCCATTTACTTGCTGTGTGATCGTGAGCAAATGACCTAACCTCTCTGTGTTTCTGGAAAATGCAGATCATAATAATTCCCATCCCACAGAACTGTCACGAGGATTCGATGAAGTAACACAGGAACCAATGCATTAAGCGTTGGAACAGGGCCTAATGCATAACAGCTTGTATTGTGACCACAGGGATGGTAATGACCTTTGACCTCTGGGGACTCAGCTTCATCACCTGTAAAACTGAGATCACAAGGTGCCTGGCTTAAAGGATTGCCTAGGATTCCATGATTTGATACCCACAGTGCACCAGAATAGAGACTGGCCGAATCGTTACGGAATTTGTAGGGACAGTTGCAAAATGAAAACGCAGGGCCTCTTGTTCAAAAATAATTAAGAATTTTGAGACGGCAACAGCAGAGCATTAAACCAAGTGCAGGCCCCTTTGTGTCAACTTGACAGGTTGACAAGGGAAATTCTAGGCAAAGGGAACAGCTTGTACGAAGGCTTACAAGGAGCCTGGAACAGCACATCTGAAACAGGGATTATCTCCGAAAATCCAAGCCTGTGACTGCCACGACCCCAAAATATTTGCAGGATGCTTCAGCCTTAGAGATCCTCCTTCCCCAATTTTGAGTGGAGGGCCAGAGGGACCAAATGCATCCCCTCCATAGGTCACAGATCTGTGTTGGCTTTTCAAGGACACACAGCCCGTTAGGGGCAGGGCCTGAGCTGGAACTGGTGTACGCACCCCTCACCAGGACCCCTGCTGACGCTGGATGCTCCGCAGATGACCAGGAGTGGAAATAATTGGAACAAGTTAAAAAAAGAAAACACAAAAAAACCAAGCTGGCCAGTTGTGTTGTCACTGTTATGCTTTAGAAAGTATTGGGAGCGATGAGAGAGGAACGGGTCTATAAAATGCGGCATTTCCCTGTTAGCTTTTGAAAGTTTTGCACAACATATTTTTCGTGTGTTTATAGAAAAAAAAATATCCCAGACTCAAATTGATTGAAAAAATGTGTTGTTATTGAAAGGGCTGAGTTGAACTCTCCACAGAGTGTGGTGCTCAGCGAGACTTGGAAGGCAAAGATTTCACATAAATAGTTGTGCCGAGTTGTTATGGCAACTGAAATTTGAAAAGTAAATAGGTTTGGGGGAAATATTTCTCCTTGTCTCTGGAGGAATTTTCTGTCGGGGATCATTTGCAAAAGGAGGAGTTAATCTGATGCCCAGTGGACTTGGTGTATTTTGTTGCGGGACAGAAACAGGGTGTTCTCTGTGCTGGAGTGTCTGTGTCAACGGGGCAGGTTCTGTTCTTCCCCTAGGTAAGGATTAAGATGGGATGAAATGGGCCAGGTCTTGTATCCTGTGTGGCCTTGGGCCAGTGATCTGCCCTCTCTGGGCCTCTCTACTTTCTTGCCTATAGCAGGGTTTGGTTGAAATTGATAACCACGCAGTTTAATGACTCTTATCTTGGGGACAGGCTTCTATGTGTGGATTCAACCCTCACAACAGCCTGAGGTTGCTCATCTGCATTGGACAGATGGGGAAACTGAGGCCCTGGGAAGCATGGAGGCTTGCTGGCGATGACATAAGAGTGAATGGCAACATCAGAAATCCGCTTGAGTTCTTGGCCTAGCGTTTTTTGTTCTGCCACATTCCTGTGCGCTGTTGCTCATACGGGCTGGCAGCCAGCCCATCATGGTGGGGCCCCAGTGACCACCCATGCCAGCATTTCCTGAGAAGTCAAGGCGCTGGGGGCCACTGGCCAGGGGCCACTCACCTGCGGGAGACCAGCCGGGCCTTGTGAGGCCTGGAGACTCTCACAGGTGGAAACAGGGCAGCTGTCACCCAGGCTTTGCTCCAGCTCCAGTGTCCCGGGATGCAGCACTCTTCCTCCAAGCAGAGTCCCTGTAGCTCTGTGGGTCAGGTCCCTGCTTCTCCCCTCTCCACAGCAGGAACACTGCTCTAGACAGAGAAGGGCTGGTGTTGGAATGAAAGGACATAATGAAAAATAATGACTCTCATGTGTTCACCTCTTCAGGGAAGAGCTGTACATGCCTGATGGCATTTAAGCCTCATAAGTGGCAGAGACCAGGTTGGTGGTGGTGGGGGATAATATGACCCCATTCGTGATTGTGGAAACTGAGGCATGGAGAGGTAAAGGGGCTTTCTTCAAGCCACGTGGCCGGCCAGAGAGGCTCCTTGTGATATGCTGAGCTGTCTGGCACTGGGGTGCATGCCCAGGAGTGTAGTGAGCTCTCTGCCACTGGGGGCATTCAAGCTCATAGGCTGGACTCGGGAGAGGGGTCTGTAAGGTGGAGGTTGAGTGGGGTCCCTTGAAAATACCAGCAAAGACCCCCCCTCAATGTGTGAAGCGTTGAGGTTGTACCCAGGATTCAGATCTTGGGGACTTGACCCTGGTTCTGGGCTCTTAGCTTTTCTCCATCCTTGATGGTGTCTCCAGTGTGGAGCAGGTTACAGAAAGAAAGGTCTGCAAACTGTCCCCTCAGTCATAGTGGGATCAGAGAGACTGGGTGTGTCTGCTTGGAACACAGAGTATGTGCACATGTGTGTGTGCGTGAGCAAATGTGTATGACTGTGTGTGTGTGTCCATGTGTGTACCTGTGTGTGCTTCCATATGTGCATGCTTTTCTTGTGGACGTGTGCGTGCCTCTGTGTGTGTATGTGTTGGGTGCCTGTGTGCAAACTACCCCACTTCATCCACTTCCATCTGGATCACCTGGGCTTTGGCTGGGACTTCAAATCATTATGGATATGAGGCCCCAGCAACTCCTTGGGATGGGACTGAGATGGGGCCCCGAGGTCACTGTTAAGAGCTGGAACGCTGCAGCCACCCTGGTTTGAATCCCGACTTTGCTCCTTTCTTTCAGGGAGGCTGTGGCTCCAGCTGGGCAGCCCTTAAATCTCAGTTCCTCACTTGCAAGGTGGGGTGCTATCAGCATCCCTTAAATCTCTGTTCCTCACTTGCAAAGTGGGGTGCTATCAGCATCCCTGTGGCTATTGCAACAGTTCAGTGATTTCTGTCTACAGGGGCTGCCTGCTGCTCTCCACAGGCTGGTGCCCTAAACACCTTTGCCTCTGTAGCAGGCCTTGACGGCTGGGGGAAGGGCACCACGGCGCCAGATGCTCAGGGCAGGTGTGGACAAGCTCCTCCAAGCCCAGAGACATCCGGTTCCCAGCTCCTCTCAGCAGAACCCCGGCGGCGTGCCAAGCCGCCCCACGCCCATCTCCCTGTTGTACCTACATGGGACCGGGGGAGACACGCAGCGGGTGGGGCTCCTACATGGGGACGGCGGAGGCAGGGCTGCCTGAGCTCATCAGGAGCTTCTTGTCTGGGAAGAGTGACTCTTGGTAAACTGAAGTTGTGTATTGTTTTTCAAGAGGAGAGGAGAGGGGAGAGAGAGAGAGAGAGAGAGAGAGAGAGAGAGAGAGAGAGAGTTTCCATCTCTGTCTCTCCCCTCTTTCCTTGTCTCTTCTTGAAAAACTATCTATCTATCTATCTATCTATCTATCTATCTATCTATCTATCTATCTGTCATCTATCTAATTTATCTATTGAAAGACAGAAAAGGAATGAACATAATTTCAACAGCTCAGGGTGAGCTATATTGGAAAGTGGCCTGAACTTGGTCTCCCAGAACCCAGAACCCAGCCCTGTCCCTAGCCAGCTGGGTGACCGTGGGGAAGCTCTCTCTCCTCGGAACCTGGACCCTCTCATCTCCCATTTCATAAGGATGTAGGGATGGGCAGTTGTCTGGCCCGCTGCAAAGTGCCACCTGAATGTGTGTGCCTTCTTACCCGATCTGGGATCCTCCAAAGAGAATCCTCCAGGTGGTGGGTCCCAGGCTGCATCAGGAGACCCTCCCCCCACCCAAAAAAAGGGGCAACAGAAACTATGAGTTGCCTGCCTGAATGTGTTTCTTCCCGCTTATTAATGGAATTTGCAATTTTGGGCTGGCTGCATGGCCTTTCAAAATAAAGACTATATTTCTCAGCTTCCTTTGTTGCTAGGCGTGGCCAGGTGACTAAATTTGGGTCAATAAGATGCAAAGAGAGTGATGTGGAACACTTTTAAGGAAACTTCTGTAAAGCACAGTTGGTGGGCACCCCTTTACCGCTTCTTCCTCCTTGCCTACTTCCTGCTGGCTGGAAGGTAAACATGACGGCTGACTCTCAAGCAGCCAAATTGGACTCTGAGGGAAAAAGTCCACACAGAGTGTGGACTTCTGTTCCTTCAGTGAGAAAGGACCTTCTTTCTTGTTATTTAACTTTTCTCTCAGTCAGTCTTACTCCTAATGGATAAAATAGGGAACAGGTAATTTCTCTAGTCTTTCTTTGCCTTCTGAGTTGTTCAGAGTTGGCAGAAACATGGGAAAGTATATTTATCTTGAAGTGGTTAGTCTGGCAGAAAAATACTATCAACAGCAGTCGATAATACTGTGATAATAATAATGACAATAACAGCAGTATTATTTTTTAATAATTGTTTTATTTTTTAATTAGAGTTATGTACAATATTATATTAGTTTCCAGTGTACAATATAGTGATGAGACATTTATATAACTTACGAAGTGATCACCCCGATAAATCTAGTACCCATCTATATAGGAACATTTGTGACAACATGGATGGATCTTGAGAATGTAATGCTGAGCAAAATAAGTCAGAAAAAGCAGAGAACCATGTGATTTCACTGATATGTGGTATATAAACCAAAAACAAAAGAACAAGACAAACAAATGAGAAACAGAAACTCATAGACACAGACAATAGTTTAGTGGTTACCAGAGGGTAAGGGGGGTGAGGGGTGGGAGATGAGGGTAAGGGGGATCAAATATATGGTGATGGAAGGAGAACTGACTCTGGGTGGTGAACACACAATGGGATTTATAGATGATGTAATACAGAATTGTACACCTGAAATCTATGTAATTTTACTAACAATTGTCACCCCAATAAATTAAAAAAAAAAAAAGAAGAAAATAAATGCTCTTCTATCAGGGAAAAAAAAAATCTAGTACCCACCTGACACCATACACAGTTCTAACAATATTGTCAACTATATTTCTTATGTGATACTTTGCATCCCCATGATTATTTGGTAACTACCAATTTGTACTTCATCCATTCCCCTTTTTCACCCATTCCCCTAATCCCCCTCCCAGCTGGCATATATGAGTTTGTTTCTGTTTTGTTTATTTGTGTACTTTGTTCTTTAGAGTCCACATGTGAGATCATATGGCATTTGTCTGACTTACTCCACTCAGCACAATACCCTCTAGGTCCATCCATATTGTTGCAGATGGCAAGCCTTCATTCCTTTTTATGGCTGAGTAATATGCCGTGGCACATATGTACCACTTCTTCCATATCCATTCATCCATTGATGGACACTCAGGTGGCCTCCATATCTTGGCAATTGTAAATAACAATAGCAGTATTATTTACTGAGCACTTGCTATGACCCAAAGCTGTACAGCTTGCAAGAGGCCGGGCCCAGATCCAAACCCACATCGTACCAGGCTGATGCGAAGACCTGCAGATTTTCCTACATGGCATGTAAGGGCCTTCCTACACTGGCATCTTGCGGGCATGTCCATCTCCCTCCATTGCCTTTTAGAACTCTGCCCAGTGCCACTGTCACCTTTTCCAGAATGCCCAAGCACCCTTTGTCTCAGTCACACTGACCACAGCCTTCTTTCCCTGGCTCACAGTGGGTCTAAAATATAGGGTTATCCTGCCAGCCAGTCCCAGGTCCACAGCCTTCTGGTTTAGCACCAAACTGTCTGTGCCCCACCCTACGGCCACTTGGGGGCACCTCTGCCTCCCCCACCAGGCTTTCTGCTCCTTGTCTGTTTCTAGCACAGAGCCTGGCACACAGTAGGTGCCCAGAAGAGGTATGATAATTAATCAAGGGTCCTGTATCCAGTTGGAGCTTAGACCAGGGGTTGGCAAACTACAGTCCACGGGCCGAATCCTTCCGCCCGCTTTTGTAAATAAAGTTCTATCAGAACACAGCCATGCATTTATTTATGTGTTGTCTACGGCTGTTGTGTTCATGTTGCAATGAGAGAGTGAGCAGCTGCGACAGAAACCATGTGGCCCGAAACGCTGAAAATATTTACTCTCTGGCCCTTTACAGCCCATGTTTGCCAACCCATGATGTTGAAAGAAGGAAAAGGTGACCGATTGGGGGCCACTGGGTGCAGATGAAGCCTTGCACCCACGATGCTGATTATTCCGGCTGCTGAGCTGGCCTCCGTGGGCACTTCCTCACTACCCAGGAAGATCGATGCCTAAAACTGAGCAAGGAAGATGGAGACAAGGACAGGCAGAAAGCTGCAGAAAGAAGAGGAAGCACAAAGAGAAAATGACTTTGGAAAAATCCAGTCCCTGGCCCCTCCAGCCCACCCCACTTCCGCCCGGCATCCCCGACCTCTGAGGACCAGGCCCGGCTGGTGCCCTTGCAGGCCCAGCTCGAGGAAGCTCATCAGAGGACGACCGTCGGGTTGCATCCAATTTCCCTGGCCTCCTCATCGAAATGAGAAATCTGAGGCCCGGGCAGCCATGGAGAGCTGATAACACTCTCAGGTGATCTCCTCACTTATCGCCACCAGGGTCACCTCTGTCTCGAAAGACTTGTTTTCCTTAAAAAAAAAAAAAAAAGGCAAGAAAAAAAAAAGAATGCCTGGGACATGTGATGGGTTTGGCTGTGATAGGGAAAAAAAAAAGAAAAGAAAAGAAAAAAAAGAAAATGGCAGAGGAATGCTTTATTTTTCCAGACTTGGGGGAGGCATGCGTTCTGTACCCCTCCTCGCCTCCCTGCCTGCTCCAACAGAGGAGCAGCCCAGCTCACATTGGCCCCAGCTTGCCAAGAGGGAATCAGGGGGAGGAGGGAAAATGTGGAATTATTTAGATGGGGTGTCTCTCCACATGGCAACAGTTGCCACACGAAAGAGATCGCAGCCCAGACTCCGCCCAGGGTGGTTTGGCCAACAAAGCCTGTTTTTGTGTAGGAAGCAACAGTGAGGGTGATGAGGCAGCAGGGGTGAGGGGTGTCCGCCAGCCGGGTCCCCTGCCCCTCTGCCCCTTCTCGGCCCTCTCCCCTTCTGCAGATCTTCGCCTGCCTCTGAATCCCGGGTCTCTCTCTGCTTCAGGGTCCCTGTCCCCCTAGTTTTCTCTCCCTGCATCCCTTTGTCTCCCTCCTCTGCCATTTCTCTCTGCCCTTTGGTCTCTCTGTGTCCCTTTGCTGTCCCTCTCTCCATTTCTGTCCTTTGTTCCGTGTAGTGTATGTCCCTCTCTGTCCTCCCTCACGCTGTCCCCTCTTTCTCTAATATGTGTTACCTTGGCTCACCTCTTATCTCATCCTTTCCCACGTCTCATCTTTCCCTCTCTGTCACTTTGCCTCTGTCTCTATCTCTTCATTGACATTTCTCTCTTCCTTCTGTGTCTCTGTCTTTCTCAATATTTCTGTCTTTCTCCCCACCCTATGTCTGTCCCTGTGGATGTATCTTCTTCAGCGTTTCTCACGCCTTTTGCCCCCTACCCCTGTGTCTCTGCCTCAACCTCCCTACTCGATTAAAAGAAAATGTCTCTGCCACTGGCCTCTCTGTCCCAAGCTGAGGAGCTGGTCCCAGCAGACCCCTGTGTGGACTCTCTCCTTCGTGCTCTGGTCCCACTTTGTGCCCTTATGGGTCTGAGGAGTGGCTGATGTGTCAGAGCCACCCCTATCACAGGATGCCCCCACTCCAGGACTCTGCCCGATGAAAGGGCAAGTGTGAAAAATGGGACCAGAGCCCGTGGGAATGAGGGTGGGCCCCAAGGGCAGGACTGGAGACTCAGGGGAGACTCTGTGAGGCTCAGAGTTAAATCAGCTGAGTCTTATTCTCCATGAGTTCAGGGTCCCACAGAGCATCTCCTTCCCCAAGTACCAGCCAAGTACCAAATAAGTACCAAGCCTTACCAAAGACAGAACAAGGCTCAAATCCTGGCTGTGCCACTTACCAGCTGGGTGTGATCCCGGGCAAGTCACTGCATCTCATTTCATCTGCAAAATGGAGATCACAATAATATTTGCCTCATGGGTCAATGTGACAATCAAAAATGTAAACTATATTATGCTTTTAGAACATCACCTGGCACTTAGAAGGCATTCAATAAATATTGACTTTTATTATTATTCTGGGAAAAATCACAAGATGTGAGAGCTACTACATTCTATGTGAGGTCAAGAGGAAAGGACATTTTGGTTGGGGTCTTGCAGGTTATGTAGGAGTTTGCTAGGCTTACAGAGGACCCTCCAGGTTGATGGGACACATGAAGCAATGTCATTTCATAGATGAAGAAATAGAAGTCCAGAGAGTGGAATAGGCCTTAGTCATAATTATAAATCCTAAAGAAGGGAGTGTGGTGGGCCTACAGGTTAAAGTCGACATTCCCTTTGGTTCTGCCCCTGAGACCACAGGAAAGAAAAGGTGAATGGATGGCTGCATCCTAAAGGGAACACTACTTCCTTGCCTCTCTTGCCTCCATTCAATCTGCTCCTGTTCACTCCCTAAGCTGCAAGCAAGCACACAGCCATCCCAAAGCTAATCCAGGGACGGACATGGAGGAGTGTGAGCAGCCAGCCTTTGGCAGGTCTGCATAGCTCGTTCTCCAACTGGAGCATTCTTGGCCCTGAGCAGCTTGCAGATGCTGGAAGAAATGAGAAAATGTGTCTCGGATCAGCTGATTGGTATTTAGACCTCTCCAGAACCAAAGCCACAGCCCCCTTCCAGCCCAGGCAGTGGGAAAATGCTGCCAGGGTTCTTGGTCTTCGGGTATGCTTGGTACAGTTGGTAGTTTCCTATTTTGTTCACCTCCCTAACCCTGTTCTTCTTCTTCCTTTTCTACCGTTTCTATACAGCAAGGAGAGCTCAAGGAAATAGGCAACCTCTGTCCCTTGTCCTCGCTGCCTGGGGTACCTCCTTACCCCCTGAGGTCTGTCCACACACCCTTTCTTCAGAGGGATTCTGTGGCATTGAGAAAGAAACACACGGCCTAGGTTCGAATCCTTCCATGTGGGTGACTGTGGCAAACAGCTTCTGATGTGGCTCCGAAGGCTCCCACCTCCTGGGATTCACGCCCTGGAATTCCCTCCCCTTAGGCTGTGCCTAGTGACTCAGTTCTAGAAAAGAGAATGCGACAAAAGTCGTGACATGTCACTTCTGAGATGAGGCTATGAAAGGTGATGGCTGCTTGCTTGCCGGCTTTCTCTCGCTCCTTCTCAGCTTGCGTACCTTGATGAAGCAAGCTGCCATGTTGGAGGTGCCCACAGGGCAAGGAAATGAGGGTGGGCGACCTCTGGCCAACAGCCAGTAAGGAAACAAGACCCTTAGTCCGACAACCTGCGAGGAACTGAATTCTGCCAACAGTCACGTGACTGAGTGTGAAAGCACTTCCTGTCCTGGTTGAGCCTTGAAATGAGACCACAGCCTCTGGCCAAGACCTTGCGTGTAGCCAGTGAGAGGCCTCGAAGCAGAGGACCCAGGTAAGCCTGGAATGCTGACCTACAGGGACTAAGAGCTTTGATGTCGTTGTTGGAAGCCACTCTGTCGTGGGGTAGTTTGTTATGCAGCACAGATAATTGGCACAGTGCCTTGGGGACATGAGTTCAGCTCTTCCAAATCCTTATACATCCATCTGTAAAGTGAGTGCAATGAAGCCTGCGGACTCAGTGGGAGAGTATTTATGCAGGATCCGGAGGCCAGGAGGGGTTCAAGAAGTGAGGCTTTCATATCGTAGTGAACAAATCTTTTCTGGACCAATCCTGGGTCCTGTGACAGGTGCTAGGGACACGAGGGTTGGGAGAATGGCACAAGAGTGGTGACTCTGCCTCATGGGCTCACAGTCTAGTGCAAAGTGGGTAATGACACAGATAAGTGGGAAGGCCCATGAGTCCCTGAGAGCAAATGCCAGGGAGACCTGGCCTAGGCCTGTCACACCAGGCACCATGTAGGACCCGTGAAAGTCCCCCCAAGGAGGCCCTTCCTGTCTTCTCCCAGCTCTGCGATCCTGAGCTTTAAGGTATCACCCGGGTTCAAATGCAACCCCTGGATTGATCACACAGGCACCCTCAGGAGTCCCTCACCTGTCTGAACCTTGCTGGTCACTTGTACGCAGTACCAGGGTGGTGAGGGGATTAAGGAGTTCATTCCTTCTAGAATCAATCTCTAACACCAAACCATGTAGCACTGTGCAGGTCTGGTGGGTGCAGCGGGGGCCAAAACAGAAATGGGCCCTTCTGTCTCATGTCCAGGGGGGAAGATGGTAAATTAGCTTAGAAAGCTGTGGGCACCAGGGAGAGAAGAAGCCCATCCCAGCTTGCCGAAGCACAGAGGGAACTTGTTAAGGCCCCTGGGGTGTCCCCACAGAACTGCAGGGAGAGCGGTGGGGCCCAGGCTCAGCCGCAGCGTCTGTCAACCTGTCCCCATCACCGCTCGTCTCCACTTGGCATCAGTCTGCAGGCTGGCTCTGTGTAGGGGGCGGGGAGCATGGCTGCCCAGAGTCCCCACATTACCTCTTCTCAGCTTGGCACCCTGCTCCCTTCTTCTATTGCTATGTAATAATGACCCCAAGGTGGAGTGTCTTAAAACAACACCATTTATTTTGTTCACAAATCTGCCATTTGGGTAGAGCTCAGTGGGGCCGCTTGTCCCTGCTCCACTTGGCATCACCTACAGAGGCTCCAAGGCTGGGGGTTGGAATCGTCAGAAGGCTTCTTTGCTGACGTGTGTGACAGTTCATGCTGGCTTGTGGCTGGGACCTCAGCTGGGGCTGGAACACCGAACATGTGGCCTCTCCATGTGGCTTGGGCTTCCTTACAACATGGTGGCCAGGTTCCAAGGATGAGTGTTCGGAGAGAGAGAGCCAGGTGCAAGCTGTGTCACCTTTTGTAACCAAGCCTTAGAGGTCATGCACAGACTTCCGCCATAGTCTGTTCCCTGCGGCAGTCACAAACAGCCATCAAAGAACTCGCTAACATGTTTTAAAACCACCATACAGTCTCCGCTCTGTGGACACTGCGTGTCCTTGCTCGGTCCCATGTGCTTTCCTTGGACCAGTCCCTCTTATTGGGGTGGGATGTCATGATTGTCCAGGCCTGGCTCAAACCTCCATTCCTGGGTCCAATGCGCATGTGCAGGGGGAGGGCTGAGTGTGACTGGCAGCCAGGCTGGAACCACGTGCAATGAGATTGAGGTTTCTCCAAAAGAAGGGAGGATGGGGAGACAAAAACAACATATGTCCTCTCCAGACAGTAAACAAATAAACAAACACTCAAGTACAGGGTGATACATGCTCTGTTGGCAAAGGACAGAAAGCTTGTAAGAGTGAGTTATGGTGGGGCAGGTGGTGCGGGTGGAGCCTTGACCTGAGCGATCAGAGTGATCAGGGACGGTCTTCAGAGAAGTGATTTACACTGAGCAGCTGGGGAGGGCATTTCAAGCAGAGGGTTCACCCTGTGCAAAGGCCCTGTGGTGAGAAAGCTTGGTATATTCAAAGACTCAAGTGGTCATGTGGCTGGAGCTGAAGAAGCAAGATGGAGACGTGGCAGCGGTGAGTCTGGATTACACAGTGTCTCAAAGGCCATGGTCAAGAGTCTGGATTTGGAAAAAAAAAGAAAAAGAGTCTGGATTTGCCTCTTTGAGTGATGGAAAGCCACTGGTGAGCTCCAGCTCAAGTTTACACATATTGTACCTCCAATGCCTGGCAGAGAGTTATTTTACACATGTTTTCAAAGCCTCTTGGTTCCTTTCCTTACTGCCTTTTGGCCACTCATCCTCACTCCCCTCCAAAATCACTCCAGCTTGGATTTGACATTTCCCCCACGCCACCTTCCCTGTCACCTTTCCCATGACTCCCTCTTGCTCCAGCTTCCCTGCAGCTGTTCTGCTCACTCCATCAGATCAAACATCACCAGCTTCTGACCGCCTGCTCCATCTACCGTAAGTCACCAGGGCGCATTCTGCTGAACCCAAGACACGTACGATGCCAACAAGTGGCAGCGTGAGGAGACATTTTCTTCCCCTAGCCGCCACCCAGGCTGCCAGCCCATCCACCGCTTCCTGCTGCACCCAACCCAATTTCAATCAACAAAACCCCAACCAGTGCCCAGTAATGGAAACACTGACAGACACTCATCTCCCGCATCTCTGGGTGTGCACAGGCCTATAATAATTTGGGCCTCACCAAGGTGGAGGACGTATTGCGAGTGTGCTGCCTCTATGACAGTTTAATCAGATGTTGAAAATCAGGGACATTACATTGTGCACCTGCTCATGGGGATGAAGAGGGGAAAAAAAATGGCTGGTGGAGTTTTCTGTCACGGGCTTATTTTTTTAATACCCAGGCTGGACCTTCTGAGTATAAAATTCATTGCATGTGTGTGGGGGCAGAGGGTTGTGAGTGGGGCAAGTTGGAGCTAGAATTATGCTGAATGGTGACCTGACAATGATGAGGGAGGATGTCTGCGAAGGGGCTTCTTCTGTCTACACAGGGTGCGTCTGGGGAGGTTGTGGCATGTCTGCAATATGAAAGAAGACACACCTGGGTCTCTTCCCTTCCCTTTCTTCCCCTCCTTTCCTCTCCCCTCCTCTCTCCTCCCTTCCCCTCCCGTCCTCTCCCGTCCCTGCCCCTCCCTTCCCCTGCCCCCCTCTTCTCTCCTCCCCTCCCCTTCCCTCCTTTTCCCTTCCCTTCCTTTCCCTTCCCTTCCCTTCCCTTCCCTTCCCTTCCCTTCCCTTCCCTTCCCTTCCTTCCCTTCCCTTCCCTTCCCTCTATTCCTCTCTTCCTTCTAAGAATACTTGTACTAAGCATTGGGATGCTGTAAGGACCCAAGTGTGTCCAGGCTCTGCCTTCAAGCAACCAGGAAGTATAGCCAGAAAAAAACTGGCTCACAAAATGTCTTCGCTCAGATCCCTCCAAAGCAGGACCTGAGACACCGAAGTAGGGACGGGAAATTTATATGGATGTGATTGCAGGAAGCAGGAATGAGGGATGAGAGAGAGTGAGACAGAGAAGGAAGAAAATTCCAATAAAGAGTTTGTTGTTTATCTGGTTACCACTATGGGCAACTAGAGTGGAACACCGCTGGGAACTTTCTAAGAAAGTGCACAGAATGTGTCTCAGTTTGGAGAAAACCCTGAGGCAGGAAAGCAGGGAGACTCCCACTTATGGGATGCTGGCCACCGGCCAGAGTGTGTTCATTCCTGATGTGCTAAAATCAGTGGGTCCAGAGGGTGTGGCCTGGCGCACCATGGACAGCTCCTACATATGTACAATGGAGGACCCGGAGCCTCTGGGTGGTCAGGGTGGGCTTCCTGGAGGAAGTGACCCATGAGATGAAATCTGACTGCAGTAGGGTGGGGTGGGGTGGAGAGGAAGGTGGAACAGCATGTGCAAAGACCCAGAGGTAGGAAGAAGCGTGGTGCATTCGAGGACTGAAGCCACATGTCTGGGACAAGGAGAATGAGGGGAAGAGAAGAAGTGCATGGAACAGAAGGGGCCAGAACCCAGACCCTGTGGGCTCTGTGGACCTCAGTAGGAAGGGAGCTATTGGAGGGCCAAGGATGATGACACCAGAGACACTCCCCTGGCTTGTGTGGAGAATGGATGCCTGGGCGGTGGGGTAGGGAGGTGATGCAGGGAGAGTAGAGATGCCGCGCTGAGGTTGTCCAGGTGGGAGAGGAGGGTGTCCTGGGCTGGGCTGTCACCACTGACTCCTTGTGTCACCTGGATCCAGAGACTTCGGCTCCAGACTACAGTCTCTTCACAGCCTCACGGTCAACACTACGATGAGGAATAAAACAGGTCACATCTGTGGTGGCATCCAGCAGAAAGTCCTGCACACAGTGGGTGCTCGGAGCCCTTTGTTTCTTCCTGCCTCCTCCTCTTTTCCTGGCTTTAGACTTCAGAGGCCTATGATGAGTGTATTTCTGGGAGGAAGGGGCCTCCTGCCTGCGTGCGGATCAGTGCCAATAGAAAGAGGGCGGCCACTGGTCTTGGCTTGGAGACAGTCTTCTCACTGCAAGACGGGAGGTGGGTGTCTGCCCAGCCACAGTGAGCAAACTGTTGAGTGCTGTCCACGGGAGCATGAGCAGGGGACATCTGTGTCCAACACAGGGCAATAGACTCCTGACTCTGTGTGGATCTTTCTCTCTCAAGCCAGGCTGTTATGCAGAGGGGACTTTCCAGAGCCCACCACGCCGTCCATCACACCACCTCCACTGGGCTAGGATCTCAGATTCTCCCTTACTTAGGTTTCTCAGTCTGAAATCCAAGAGGGCACTGTGGGGGTGGGAGTGGGCGGAGGTTCAGCAGCTTTCACTTTCAGTGGACAACATCCCAGGGGTTAGGAGTACTCAGTCATTCACACCTTCCTGTGAACTGGGTTGAAAGACTGCGAATGTGCAAAATGCTAAAGGCTGGTGGCCAATGAAGTGGCCTGATCGGCCAAGAGAGCAAGGATGCCCCCATTAGGCTGAAGGGTAGAGGGAGGCTGAGGCTGAGAGATGGGACAACCACAAACCCCACTTCCTCCTCTCTCTGGGCCTCCGTTTCCCATTTTGTATAATTGGCAAGTTGGCCTATGGGTCCCTAAGGACTTGGCACCTTGGGGCTCCAAATGGGGTTTCTATGGCACCCAGTACCTGGCACAGTACCTGGCATGTGTCAGGCACCAAATAAACATTAGACACATGGATGGCAGATGAACGGGTAGATGGATGAATGGATGGATGGATGGACAGATGGATGGATGGACAAACAGGTGGACAGACAGGTGGCTGATTGAATGCATGCGTGCGTGGTAAGCTGAGCAGGTGCATCTGGGCTTCAGTGATCAGAGTCTGACGGAACAGGTTTGGACTGGTAGTTTGCGCCCCTGACCCCAGGGCCAGGTTGTGTGTGTTTGTAGCCTGTTTCCCAAGAGGGCTCCCCATTGTCAGGTTCTCTAGAACACCCCATTTTGCCTCTAAAGTGCTTGGGAGAACCCCCTCTAAATGGTTGTCTCTACCAGGCCACTGAGTTTTAAGTGGCCGTGACATCTGTGTCAGGGGCCCAGGTCCTCAGGCACAGGGAGCATGATAGGAGTTTCCTGTTCTGTTGGGCAGTGGGGTGGGAAATGGGCTGATGTGAAAGGTGGGTGGGAAAACAGCCTCGCTCACGCACCAGCCTTCTGTGGCACATCCCAGAGAAGTGCTGGGACTCCAGCGCCATTGGACAGGTTTGGAGAGAAGATGAAGGAGTTCTCTGCCTCCCGCAAATCCGTTGGGTTTTCATGCATTTATTTAGCTGTTTCTTTGGTGTCCCTTCTAACCATTCACTCTCTCACCTATTTTTTTTATCCACCCATTTTTAGCCCTCTACCCATCCAACTATCCATCCTCCCATCCTCCTGACTACCCATGTGCCCACCCATCCACTCACCCATCTTTCTATCCACTATCCATCCATCCACTCATCTCACCTATGCATCCATCCATCTCTCTACATTTCCACCCATCCACTGATCCATCCATCCATCCATCCATCCATCCATCCACTCATCCATCCACCCACCCACTCTATGGATGCATCCATCTGGTGCTTCCATACCCCAAGTTACCTCACCAACCTACCATCTAATCGGTGCCAGGATTATTCATACACTGGGCAAACCAAGGTGACTGAGAGAAGGTCAGTGCATTCCAGGAGCCCCCAGTCTCTGGGGATGATCACGACACAAACAGCTATAACCCAGATAGAGCACTGTGATTGGTGCAGCACAGGGGGCTCTGTGAGCCCAGAGGAGGACCACTTCTGTGTTTCCATGAAGCCTTCACAGATACTCTTCCCTGGAGGGAACACTTTTTCTCCTGTCTTCTGGATCATTCCCACTCATCACTTAAGACTTAGCTCGGTGTACCTGCTCAGGGGAGCCATCCCTAACTGTCTCCTTTTGTTCTCTGAGTTGTAATTTCCCACCTACTTTTGGAAGGCTGAATTTGCATCTCATTCATTCCTGACCTGGCCAATAGGAAGATGCATTGAGAATGTTTGAGGAACAGATAGATGAATGCAGGTGACCAGATCAAGAAGAGGGGAAAAGGGCAGGATCTGTGAGGGTGGCAGCGACAGCATCCAGGGTAATTTCCCCTCTTAACTTAATCATCTTTGCAGAGTGCCTTTTGCTATAAGGTCACATATTCACAGGTCCTGGGGAGTAGGGCATGGACATATTTGGGATGTCATTATTGTGCCTCTGAGAAGCTGAAACCAAGAAAGGCTGAGAAAGGAGAGAGAGCTGAGGGAGAAGGTGGGGAGGGCTTCCAGGTGGTGATGTTGGTCTGTCCCCTGTTCAGGAGAAGGGGAAGCAAGAGTCACAGACGGCAGCACAGTGCTAAGAAAGCTGCCACCAGACCAGTGAAGACTCCTTGAGCCGAAGTCGCCCAACAGGAATGCTGTGGTTCTCAGGAACGGGCCTGCCTCAGTATCCCCGCCAGGCTCAGTCCCCAGCTAGAGCAGCTTGTGGGAAGCATGGCCTCTGTTCAAACATGGTGACGAGGGTCAAAGTGCAGCAGTTAGGACCAGCAGCCAGTTCATCACCCTCGCTGGGTCAGGACATCCTGGCGGTACGTTCTCATGGGACGCACAGAGGGATCCAGGATGGGGGCTGGCATGAAATTGTGGTGGGGAATAGGGTGCCTCCAGCATTCAGCTGAAGTCAGGGAAGAGAACAGGCTATAGGGATGCTGTCTTTTGGGCCCTGGGGGTGGAAAACTTCCAAATTCCCTGAGGAGGACAGGTGACCCCCCCACCCAAAGGGACCCCAAGGGGCCTGAGGATTTCTTTGAGATTTCTGAGGGAAGCCCCACAGCCCATCCTCACTTAGAGGAAAACTTGTCTGCAATCCCATCCCACTTAGTGGTCACTTGTGAGGAAAAATGAGCCATTCTCATCCATATAGTCTTATAAATGATCCTGAATTAGAACTTTCTAAACCTGACCTGATGGCATTAGCTAAGGTTATCTCATATTTTACCCTATTTTTCTCCCTCTCCCTCTCCCTCTCCCTCTCCCTCCTACACCCCCTCCCCCGCCCCTCCCCCTCTCTCTTTTTTATTGCATAATCTCCAGGGCTCTCCTCTGTAAGTGTGGAACTACTCCAGTAGGGTGCCTACCTCTGAGGACAGGTTCCTGTGGAATGTTTTCCAGTGGGCTCTGATGTTGTGAACATGACCTTGGTACCCTTACCCTCTAGTCTCTGCCCCTTACGTACATGGGTAATTGATCACAGAATTATTTCTGCTGAGCTGGATGTGACCTCAAAATGGGGTGACCATATGATTTACTATGCAAACCAAGATACATTGGAGAGTGAAGGGGGGCACGATTAATAATTGCCTGGACCACTGGTGTAAACGGGGATAGTCCTGGGGAGACAAGGGGGTTTACACATCCTGCTTCAAAATCTAGCTCAACCTAGTGTTCCTGGCAGCCATTACCAATCGATCACCAAAACTGGCATGTGAGATGAGCTTTATCAGCCTTTCCAGGTCTGACCAGATGTGAATGAGGGAGGGTGTATCCCTGTAAGGACAGATAATCAGAGCAACCTGTCTTTTCTGGAATAGGGTTCTGCTGGGGTTAGTTTTAGTCTCTATCCCCCTCCCATGCCCAGGCAGTCCCACTTGCCTTCAAAAAGCCAGCTACCCGTTTCTGTATATTCCTGAGTCCCCACGACAGGAGACCTCTGCCTGGCACACTCCCTAAGGAAGCCTGCTGGTCTCACATGTTTGTGGCTTTGAATCCAAAGCCCCTTCTCACAGGAGGTTCTCAGAAAGGACCATGGCATGGGAGTTAGCTAAAAAGATGGCTTTGGAAGTCCTCCCTGCCCTCTGGAAGGATTGAAGGGGTGGGTCCTCGCTATGCTGTGGCCGAGCATTTGGGACCTGTAGAGGGAGCCTGCCCAGGGTCATGCCATTCCTTGGTGCCTGTGTAAATTCTGACACCATCTCATTTATACTGGCTTGAAGCCTGCCAAAAGCCCACTTTCTTCACTGTCTTAGTCACCTGAGGCTTCCCTGGGGCTGGCCAGGGTCTGGATGTCCACACACTACAATCAGCGGGGAATGAGGAACATTTTTCTCATGCGGAAATGACCGTAGCTAACAATCTTTGCTTCCTTAATTCACAGGCCTGGAAACTGAGGCTCTGAGCTGGGATGCACCAGGCTCAAGATTACTGAACAAATTTACAGCAGGGCTGGGATCCCCAGCCTGTAACTCCCAAGTCCCCGTCTCCTTTCTCTCCCACTTTGGTACTATCTGAAACATCTGTGAAATGGGTACAAAAAAAGTGGATATCTGTCAGTAAAGCGCATCTTTCTCTATCAAATAGAAGACGGTGAGTTGCTTTGATAAAGAAAAAAATAACCTGACTCACGTGTGAAGGAATGCAAGCGAGCATTTATCCAGCTCCTGCTGTATGCCAGGATGGTCTTACATTACCTTAATAATAACTTGTTCTTCTTTAAGTTCCCCAAACTCTATGAGGTGGGGGTGCTCTGTGCATTTCACAGATGGGGAAAGACTCAGAGAGTTCGGCTGAGTTCACAAGGCAGGGAGTGGCAGGGCTGGCACATGAACCCGGGCCTAGCCGGGTCTGGAGACCATGTTCTTTCCATTTCTCCCGTCTGCTCCAAGCTGCCCAGCCTGGGACTCCCCCAAACACTTCTGAGTCTCGGAATGAGGTGAGCTGGAAATACATGCTTGTGTAGTCAAGGGCCTGGAGACCAAAGCAGTGGTTCACGTGCCTGGTGATTCCATACTAATCATGACATTTTCTATTTCCTGCGCGCTCCTCAGGCGCCCAAGCACGACCTGACTGCGACTCTCATTTTACAGCTGAGGGAACTGAAGCTCCGAGAACAGAGGCCGCACAGCCAGGAGCTGAACTTATACCCCAGACCCCCATGCACTTCCTGGACAATCTCAGTGGGGACACCCTGTGCTTCGGGCCAGAAACAACAGCTCCGGCCTTGCCCCCAAGTCTCCCCTTACTGGGACCCAGGAGGGCCACAGCAGGAGACAGCTAGGAAGAGCGCCCTTAGCAGGACTTCACGGTGTTGATAACCACGCTGGCCCGCGGAGCAGGCCCGGAAGGTAAATGGCGTTTCTGGCCTCCCCCGCCACACCCAGCCCTGTCTCTGACCTTCCTCAGGGCATGTGGTCCTTGCCAGCGAGCCATCTGTGGCTCCTTTGGTGTATCCAGAGAGGGCATGCGAACCTGGGCACACTGATCTCAGCCGAAGCATTCTTTTCACTTTACAGTGGAGTTAACTGAGTCCAGGCTAAATTGGAAGGGCCTTACTGGAGAACAAGAACCAGCTCAGATGCACCTTCATAGCCCAGCAGTCCGCTGAGTACCTGTTTTTAAATAAAACAGCCCTGATGAGAAAAATTCCAATGCTAACAATGACCTCGACCTTCACCCAGAGGCCTAAATGCCGACAGGCAGCACCTTGTTTGGTCATCAGGCAACCTTGTGAGGTTAGTACTATTCCCATTTTATGGATGTGAAAGCCAAGGCTCAGTCCATTAGGAATTTGCCTGAGCACTCAAGATCGCAAGGGGAGGGAATGGAATTGGAACCCAGGCCCAGCTGAGCCCGGACGCTTGTATTTTCATTTTCCACATCACACTGTCTCATTCCTAGTGGCTTGATCTTCAATGATCTCCTTGATCTTGACCTTGAGGTTGGAGCCTGTGTGATCAGGTATTTCTAGTTAACAGTCAAAACACTGGCAGTGACCACTCACTGCACACTTACCCTGTGTCAGGTGTCCTTAGCATGTTCTGAATTTGTGCATGTTGTCCCCAAATTGCAGCTGAGGGAAACGGAGGCTCCCCGAAATGTCCTTCCCCCGCAATGCCACACCTCTAATGGAGACCAGGGTCAGCCGCTCATCCTGTTCCCTGTGCTCACTTCAATTTTCCTCCTTGTGTGTTTGGGCAGATCCAGGTTTGGGGCCTCTTGGGGGAGGTCAGACTGAGGCGTTCCCAAGGGGCCTTTCTCCCCATGGCCCATCTGTGATTCCGGAAGCCGGCATCCAGATGTTTGGTGTCCACAGAGCAGGCCCCAGCTGTGGCCCTGGGTGCGGAAGGACTCTTTGGCTGACCTCATGGGGCCGAGAGGGCCACTCTTGGTTACAGGGTTCAGCCTGAGGTCGGGCGTGGGCTGGGGAAACACTTGTGCAGGGGTGAGGAATTGCAGGAACCTTCTGGATCCATCCCCGGGGGCTGGGGAAGTCCCATGGACTCATGCCCCCAGACCCCAGCTACCCTAGCATGTTGGGGTCATTCTGGAGCTGTCTTCCTTAAGCCAAGCAGGAGGTCACAGCTGGTTGGCTATGTGACTAGGTAAGGTCACTCACCCTCTCTAGGCCTCAATTGCCTTGTCCATAAGGAGGGGTCAGGTAAGCTGGGTCATCCCCCACAGGTTGCCCGGCCCTGAGGGGCCTGGATGCCAGACCAGGAAGACAAACCTGCCCCTTACTCAGCCTTTCCCAGCCTAAGGACCGGGGCAAGGGATCTGTCCATGCACCACAGAGTCTGTACCGGTGAAATGGGTTCACTTATAGCGTCTGCCTCCTGGGTCACATGAAGTTCTTAGCAGGGACCTTGGCACATAGTCCACACTGAATACGTGGACATGCAGCATAATAGGAAAACCCACCTTCCGAGGGCATTCATTGGGGCAGTCAGGTATGAAGCCAAGACCCAGCTGCACCAGTTTCCTTCCAGGTGGCCTCAGTTTCCTCCTCTGTGGACTGGAGTTAGAATAACTCACGAATTCTGTGAGGATGTTGAAATATGGTGGAAGAGCAGTGCATAGTTCCTAAAACACCCTCCCCTTTCTTCCTTCCTCTTCCCACTTTGCCGTCCCCCCTTCTCTTGTTTCATCTCCCTTCTCTCCTAAATTCTCCCTCCTGCGTCCCCTTTTATTCCCCTCCTTCCTCCCTCCTGCCCCAAGAAGGTCCCAGACACCTGGAGAAAAGGGAGAGGTGACATGTGCAGTTTCCTAGTCCTGTGGGCAGGTTGCCCAATGCAGGTAACCCCCTACAAGCTCCCCTGGTTGTCTTGACTCAGGTGGAGGAGAGGAACGTGAGGGACAGGCCCTTTTCACACACCCCTCCCCCTCAAGCTACCAGGTAGAGGTGCCCCTCACCATGGGTTCATGATTCCCTATCATCGCAGACTTCACCATGGGGAAACATGGAGGTCCAGGGTTAGCCCCTGGGCCTGTCCCTTCACCTCTCTGGGCCTCTGCTTCCCCACCTGAGAAGTGGGCATAATGAAATTTGCCTTGGAGGAGGGGCAGGGGCTGTTGTCACAAGTGAATGAGGTAAAGTTGGTTTTTGAGGGTTCCCAGAGATCCTGGGCCTCTAGGTAGGGCCCAGAGGTTCAGTTGTCGTTAGAGGTTGGGGGGCATTGTTGTGGGTTCCACAGCGGAGGCTGGGGTGCCATGGGATGACAGTCTTTCCATCTCTAAAGCCTTCTCCAGCCTGAAGTTTCTAAATCATACTTCTATTGAGGCCATTAAAATTTTTCCAAAGCCACAGAACTACTTACAATCCTAAAACACTAAAGGGCAAGTGTAACCATGACCCAGCCACTGGCTCTCTCCTCCTGGGGGAGAGCGGGTGGGTGGCACCTATTGCTTCCATGGTTATTTTTGGATTATGACAGCATTGCCCAGCCCTCCACACTGTGGGCTAGTGCATGGGACTTGAAATCCGCCACTTCTCAAACTTTAGTCTGCCCAGGGATCACAGAGTTAGAGTAAAAATTCCGATTCTGACTCAGCAGGCCCGCCGACCTGATGTGCGGGGCCTATTGCAAAATGACAATGTGGGCACCTTGTTCAAAAAAATTTGGTCAAAAGCAATTCAAGACATTGGCAGAAGAGCGTGGGGCCCTTCTGAGCATGGAGCCCTGAGGGACTGCACGAAGCTGGCCCAAGAGTCTACATTTCCAATGAACCCCAGATGGGCTAACGATGCTGACCCCAGGCCACACTCTGAGGACCCAGTGGCAGCCCTGGGGAAGCATTAAATGCTCAGCTTGTGTCTGGAGACGCCGGGTCTGGTCCTCTGCCACGTGAACTTGGACAACCATCTTGGTCTCTCTAGGTGTCGGTCTCTCCAACTGGAAGGCGAGAGGGTCAGACTTGATGACCTCTAAGCTGCCTCCCCTCTGGCACCCTGTCTTCCCTACGAGGCCCCAGACCTCTGGCCTCCAATCTGGCCAGGATCAAATTGCCAAACTCACTTTGTCCACCCCGTCCGGCTGGAAATGATTTTTAAACAAAGCTCACACGTTCCTTTCGAGTCTATTGACTTTCCGCGTTCTCAAGCCCACCACCACGCCTGCAGTTTCCTTGCCAAGCCAACGTCTCAGATAAACACATCGTGAAACCCCCCCGGCAAACAAATACATAAGCCAATCCCTACCACACCCCGCCATGTCCCACCTGGCTCTGGCATCTTTGCAGAACAAGTGTTCTGGTGACAATGTCAAGACATCAGGGGCCCTGACGGGGAGGAAGGGGAGGCTGGGGGGGAGGGGGCTCGGGAGGACAATTGGAATAAAATGAGGTCAGACCCCCATGAGGGGCCAGCCAAGCTTTAATCCCATAATGGAAGTCGGGGAGGGTTTTGCCTTCGAAGGCTCCCAATGGACTTTTGTTGTGAAGACAACAAGCGCTGTACACGGATAAAGTGGCTTTTAGAACTATTAGAAAGTGGGTGTGCTGGGAATGGGGCGGGGAGGTGGGGAGGACAGGAAAATTAAAATTCTGCTCCTGCCCAAGGTTTCTGGGCTCCAGCTCACCACGCGAGCATCGATCTGTTCCAGCATTTGACTTTCAACCATGACAAAACTGTGGGCAAATTAATTGTTCTCCAGGATATTAAGCATCAGACTCCATTAATCCTTTCTGAGCGAGATGCTTGCTGAATACTAATTGGGAGGGTTCTGGGCTGTCATAGGGTGTTTTTCCTGCCCACGGAGGCCCCACCGGGCCCCACCTTTCTCTGTCTCTCCTGGGTGTGGGTGCTAAGGGCTGAGCTCTCCTCCCTCACCTTGTGCTCCCTTTGTTTCCCTTTGTGGCCAAGGACAGAGGGGGGTACAGGTGGGCCCAATCTGCACGTCCCTTCCCCCACCTGGGCGTCTTCCTCCAGAGAAGCCGTGGGACTGGTGGCAAGATTGTTTTATGCAAATTCCAATATCTGTATGCAGGCGCGGCCGTGAGGATGAACACAAGAAATAATTACCAAATTATGCACGTTGAGTTGGTTTTCCTGAATCCCGAGCCCTTAAAAGAAAAAGCAAAAACATAGCAACGCGAGTGTATAAAACAGAAAAAATCCCCATGGATCTACTCACCCAACTGTTGGGGGTGGGGGCCTGCTGTTCCGGCTGAGGGTCTCTCGGGGGATTTTGAGGGGGATGGATGGAGAGTCTAGGGCAGGGGTCAGGGGTTCCGGGATCTAGGCTGCCATCAAATGGCAAGGTGTCCTGGAGCAAGTCACTTCCCTTCCCAGGGCCTCAGTTTCCCCATCTGCAGAAGGGGAGGAAGGTAAAGGGTCTGATGATGCTGTGTCTTGAAGTGTGGGTGGAGATGTGGTGGGGGCAACTCACTGAGCTCTAGGCAGGGCTGACCAGAGGTGCACAGTGGGGCTCCATGGGGACAGGGAGGACCCCTGGAGTGTCCCTTTGCCCTGCAGAACATTCTTATTATGTCAGTAGGATTTTGTACTATCAGCTCATCTCAGGATGGTCTGAGGTTATCATCCCATTTTGCAGACTGCAGTTCAGAGCAGGAGAGGGACCAAGACAAAAGCACATCCTTTAGCAGAGAGAAGGGGGACTAGGTGACTTATCTGTTCTCCCATCCTGGGACAACTCTACCCCCTGCTACCCCAAACTACTTCTCCTGTTTAGCTGCGTCTGCTTGCTTTACTCCCACATGGAGACCTCAGTACTGCACAGAGCAGGGTGCAGTTCTACCCTCCTACGATCTCAGCTCTTCCTGAACACAGAAAACTCACCTGGGGTCAGACCCCAATCTACAGAATCCCCGATCTAACTGCAAAAGGAGGCTAGAATCACCTCCGCCTCTATGGCTACCAGCATTTATCTACACACATCATGAAGCACTTTGTGTTAAGCTCTTTCCACGCATCATTCCATCAACCTCTCACAACTACGCCATACGGTGGGTTCTATCACGACTCATCCCTGTTTTCCGGATAAGGAAACTGAGGCTCAGAGAGGCCACACCACTTGCCCAAGTTCACATAGCAAATCAGTGACAGTGTCGGGATTCAAATTTGTGCCTGTCTGACTTCACAACCCATTAGCTATTCTATATAGGCACCCTACTTTCAATTCCTCTTTTCCCAGGTCCTGGGGGATGAGGCAGGCTTTCGTCACCCCCCCACACTTCCTGCTGGCTCCACTGCTTCCCATTTCTCCCACAGTGTCTTCTCAGACCACAGTGGGCAGTGAGGAAAGCGTGCCAGCCACTTGCTAACTGAGCGGATATTTATGCCTGTGCAAACACCACACACGCCTTCTGCATGATTTGGAGCTAAATGCAGTGTTACTTAATTAATGCGCATGTAACACGAGAGAATATTACACCTATTAGATCTCTCAGACAATTAACACTCCCAGGGCTGCTGCCATCACCATGTCCCATAGACCAAGACTGTAGAATGGCCCATGTGCTGAATCAGTTGCTCAGGGAAATGCTCTGTCCACTTTGTCTCTTTGCCTTGGGTTTCTTTTCTTCCCTCTTTACTTATTTTGGTTTTACTTATTCTTTTCTTTTCTTTTTTCCAGCTTGATTGAGATAGCATTGACATATAACATTGCATAAATTTAAAGTGTGCAATGGGATGATTTGATGTATGTGTATGTTGCAAAATGATTATCGCAATAACTTTAGTTACCTCACATAGTTACATTTTGTTTTCTTGTGTTCTTTTCCCCTTTTATTTTTAACATTTATTTTTTATTTAATTTCCCAGCTTGGGAAATTTGGAATCATTGCATGTTAAAAATTATTGCATATAAGGCATTATATTATGTACATTTTAAAAATTCTGTTTGGGAGGTATTTTGTGCATAAAAGTTTCTAAGTGCCATGAGGCCAGGGCTAATGGGTCATCAAATATTTCTAATTTGTAGCTTATCCAAACCTAAAGGGACTGATTATCTTTCTTGTATTGACTGTTTATAAAACAAAAGTCACCTCTTTCAGGGAGCACTCCCTGATTGCTCCAGCCCTCTCAGGTACTTTTCTCTATTGCTATCCTCCAACACTTAAGATATTATAGGCTCCATGAGGGCAGGGACCCCATCTCTCCTCCCCCCACCATACCTGGGGTATCCCAGAGGGCCTCAGCTTTCACAGCTGTGAAATGGGGTCCAGAAAACGTTTTCACCTGATCTTTGGGGCTGAAGGGAGAATGGAGCAAGATGCGGGTGTTGTGCAAATCTGCAGTGAGTTTGATGCAGTGTCTTCTCTGTGCATTTATCTTTCCATCTGTCAAATGGGCATATTATTACCTTCCTGGAAAGCTTGGTCTGGGTATTAAAGGAGCTGTCCTCACATGTAAAGAGCCTAGCCTGGTGAGAAGTTCTGGGGTACATGACCCAGGCCCTGGAATATTACACAAATCAGCCATCTTCCCTACTCATTTCAAAAGCATTTGTTGGGCACTTACTTTGAAGGGCTATACTGGAAATTTAGACGGACAAAACTTCCTGCTTCAGGAGGCTTCTAGTCTAGTGAGAGGTGATGGGCAATAAGTCCACAAAACAAATATATGGATAATCCTGGCTCATAATACATGTTAGGAAAGAAATATATGAATAACAAGGTCACAGTGATGAGCAAAGTCTCTTTCTTGGGGTGGTCAAGGAAGGCTTCCTGGAGGAGGTGCCCTTTGAGCAGAGGTCTGAAGAAAGAGCAGGAGTTGACAGGTGACAAGGAGGATGAGCAGCCTCATGAAATTGGTGCCCTACCCATGTCCCCTGTCACTCTCCGGTCCCCCTGCAATCTGATGGGATAGCTGCAGGTGCATGTTTGGTTTCCCTTGTGGGTGCTTCTTGGGATTTGCTCCCAGATAAACTGATCCTGGAGTGCTTACCACAAGGTCTACTACTGACGCCTCCCAAAAAAGACCCTCAGGAGTCAGGGGGTGGCAGATGGCTCTGGGCCCCTAGCTTGGGACACCCCTAGAATGCTCCCAAGAAGATCCCCTCTCAGCGGTCTCTAGACTCCACCTGCCCAGGCCTTAGGGATTAGAAAGGTCCCCAGAGCTGCCTGTCAGATCCCTCCCCAGACACTGTTTTCAAAGAGGATTAAATAAATACGTCCAGCAGGAGGGGGAGCCCCGGCTTTCACTGCCCGCTGGCGGGAAATTAAATAATGTTCATTTCTGCTGCTGTGAGCCGGAACAAGGTTGGCCGAGCTGCAGGGCCCGGCTGGGAGGCAGCCGCGATTGGCAGCTCGTGGCAAGCCCTAAATCAGAGGAGCCGATGAAATTTCTAATAGCAGGAGCGCGACTGGCATCGGACTATAAATAAAGTTCCCCTCTTGAAAGGCAGCTTATTCCATCCAGCCTTGCCGCCAAGGATATTAAGCCCGAAGGACTGGTGGCTGCAGCCAGGCTGGACCCAGGCCAGAAGCCAGCTGGGCCTGGGAGGTGAGCCCTTCCCCCACAGAGACCCTGCTGCCCCTGAATACGTCTCCTGGGCAGGGCCCCGGGTGTGTCCAGCCCTTGGCTGGGTGGGTTCCAGTTTGCAACATGAGGGTGTTAATTTGTAGGGCAGTTTTATCATTCTCATTGCCCAGGTGAGCAAACAAAGGCTCAGAGGGGTTAACTGGCTCACCTAATGTCACACAGCTGATAAATGGTCCCTTCCTATGTGTAGGGTAAGAAAAAGGAGGGGATTCAAGGACAGGTCTGATTCCACAACTCTTCACAGCTATAACATGGACCCAAACCAGCCCCGTGCAAACTCTGGAGCCGTTTTCCACGCTGCTCCTTGCAGAAACAAGCCAGCCCCTGCCCCAAGGGACCCACAGTCCAGTGGGAGTGGGGAGACATGTCACCTTCGTGACCCTTCACATTAGCTTCAGTCTAGCTGAGTGAGTGAGCTCTTGGACCCTGGGATCAAACTGCCTGAGACTGAATCCTGTCTCTACTACACTGGCTGTGTGGCCTTGGGGAAGTTACCTAACCTCTCTGGGCCTCAGCTTCCTCACTGTAGAATAGCAGTACCTGCCTGCTTTCTATGGTAGATGTGAGATACCAATAAAATGATTCATGTAGAGGACTTGGCAGAGGCCAGGCACAAGTGCCGTGTAAGCATGTGTTTTCATTTCTCACCATCCATCCATCCATCCATCCATCCATCCATCCATCCATCCATCCATCATGCATCCACTCGTTCTCTGCTGTGGCCACGGTGTCTGGCACATGGTTGGGGTTCTACAGATATGTAATTTCCCATAATTAGATGTGTCACTGTGGTGCTGGGTGCTTGGGGCAGTGGCAGGGGCAGGGGAAACATGGCAGGCTGGAGTCCCTGCCCTCACAGATTCTATGGTCTAGAAGTTCTCAGGATATTAAACAAGTCTTCATAGAAATATTGGGTGCCATGAAGGGTCACAAAAGGGATATTCAGGGTACAAGAGTGCAATCGGAAGTCCCTGGTCTGCTAGGCATCAGAGAGAACTTCCCCAGCAGGAGTCATCTCCACTGGGGCCTATGGGTGAGGGGAAGGGCCTTCCAGGCAGGAGGAACAGCATGGGCTAAGGCTGTGAAGCAGGGAAGAACGGCATGGGTGTGTCCCGTGAGCTCCTCTGCAGGCTAAGCTCTAGGGCAGCTCAGGAAAGTAGGAAGATGTGAGAGGGTTCAGGATCCTGACTGTCCATTTTGCAGATGGGAAAACTGAGGCCCCGAGGTCACCCAATAGTGAGATGAGAGCCAGAGCCAGATGGATTCTAGGTGTGCTCCCTTCTAGCCCAGTGATCTCCTTATAGGAGGACAAGCTCAACCCAGCTGGGAGGGAGGTGGTCAAGCCACCAGCCTAGCTGTGTGCATGTCTCAGCTCAGGGAATTCTGCCAACAGCCTCAGGAAGGAGGCACGGGGGTCCATCTAACAGAGGAGGAGGCTGGGGCTCGGTGGGTTCCATCACAGCTGTCAGTGAAGGAGCTGGGATTCAAACCAGGAACAAAATGCTGGAATCTGGGCTCATGCCCTGGGGAGAGGGTAGAAATAGAAGGGTGGGGATGGGAGTGGGGCTGAAGGAATGGCTAGGGGTGAGTTGGTCCTTCAGGCAGAGGTTTCCCTTCTGTCCTTCTTGGGCCAACAGTGTCCCCTCAAGCCTGGCCGCTGCCTGGGAGAGACACTCAGATCCATTTCCCCTTCTTTCTTCATCCCCATTGTCTCTAGATTCTGGTTCCATTTCAGAATCTGACTTCACATGGCCCAGGCCTTTTTGTGCAAACTGCAAAGCCCTTTTCTTTGTGATTATAATTTTTTTTGGAATCCAAAAATCTCTTGACAGGAAAATCGGTGCTGGAGGTTGGAGAAGCTTATTTCCTTCTCCATGCGAAAGCCATTACAGGGCTGTCCGGGACAGAGCCCACGCATGTGTGCGCACAGACGGTCCAACTCCCTTCCCTGCGCCCTGGAAAAGTGCGTCCAGCTGTCAGCCTGGAGCCGGCCCGGCGGAGGTAATGCAAACCAGGCCGCACGGGGAAGCATTCTTTAATCAGGGCTCATGTCCGCCCAGCCCCAACCCACTTCCCTCAGGTGCCTGCTCTTTCACGTGGGGTGGGGGTTCCTTCATGGTGGCTGCAAATACTGCAGGAGTCTGGGCCTGGTGTTCCAGGCTGAGGTCGGGGGAGAGCTTTTTGGCTGGTTCAAGCCCCTCTGGATTGGTGTGGACATGTAGCTGGGGCTGGGGGATTTGGCAAAGTCAGTGCTGACACGGATGGGGACAGAGAGGCAGAGGGTAACCTCCAAAGGTGAGTGTAGGAAGGGGATGAGTGAGTCTGCCAGGAAGGTACAGGGGAGACAGAAGGGGGTCTCAGGAGAGAAATGGAGGAGGTTGGGGAGAGAATTGAGGATGAGAGATGGGGAGTAGGAGGGGCAAGGAAGTGGAGAAATGGAGAAAGACAGAGAGACAGAGATTGGGAGGTGAGGGAGAGGGAAGAAAGGACGAGATGGAGGGGCATAGGAGGAGGAAGGAATGAAGAAGGAAGTGAAAAAACTGGACAGAGAAACAAAAAAAAAAAGGAGAAGTAAGGGTGAGAGAAGAGAAAAGTAAAAAAGATCCTGAAGATTATTTTCCAGAAGTCTAACGGGAGATGGCTGGATTCTGCGGCCTGGCCTCGGAGGGGCTTGGGTTTGATTCGCTGGTCGGCTGTGTGACCTTGGACAAGTTCCTCCTGCGGCCAGACCTAGTCTCCATATCTCAAATAAAATCAGTGTGCCAGGGCTTTGGTCTCTGAGGTTTCTCCAGGGAAGACCACGGAGGGTGAAAAACGGGTAGGAAGAAGGGGGCTGGCTGTGCACTTGCAAAACAAAGCACATTATTTTGTCACGGAGTCGGCACCTTTCACAGCCCATGAAATCGAAGGATTTCTCGGCCCCGCAGGAGCATGTTGCAAGTGCTTTAGAGAGAAGTTTGATTTCTGTATTTACTTTGGTTCTGGTCCTGACGCCTAGCACCTAGAGACTAGCTGCTTCCAAGGCCAACAAGATTGTGTGTGTGCATGTGTCCGTGTGTGAGTGTGTTTGCACTCATGCTCGGTAACACCCCCATCCCAAGACTTCATCTCACTCGGAGTGCCCCATTGTCCCAGGGGGCTAGATTCTGGTCCCAAATGGGGAGACCCTCTTCGAGCTGTCAAGTTTACTGGTGCCTCTGGTCGATGCCTGAGGTGTCCCAGCCAAGCCTCTGCCATCTCCCACAGGGCCAGCCTTCAAGACCTAGAGAATCCAAATCTACGATGGTCCTGAGGTTGAGGGGGACGGTGAGACGTGGAAAAGGGAGTCTGAGGTTGGGGCCCCGATCGCCACCCAAGCTCTGAGCTCCTTTTCTTCATCTGTGAAATGGGCCTCAGCTTTTTCACCTGTGAAATGGGCCTAGCAATATCCAGGGGCTGCTTTTACAGAGCTGCTGTCCAGAGAAATGCAGCAAGATGAGCTGCTGTGACCCCTACCCTCCTGGGTCCCCAATCACTGCCCAAACTATGGAACTGTCCTGCCTGTGGTTGTAAGCTGTGATAGTGTGTGCTCACTTTGTAACCCAGTCTCTAGCATGTAGTAGGTTCCACCAACATTAGTGCCTGCCTGCTGTGCTATCTCCCTCTCGCCACTTTACGATTAAAGAACATCCACACCTCCCCTGACCTAGAGACACAAGGCTGGAGGTTTATCCCAGCCCCTCCACCATCGCTCTGTAACACTCAAAGCCTCAGTTTCTCCATCTGTGAAATGGGTCTAGGTGTGCTTGTGTTGCCCCCCCCCCCCACCTGGGTTATAAAGGGAAAGGTGGCGTTCCGTCTGAGGTCCAGGGGGATTGTTCTCACTGCTTACAGGAGCCCTGGATCAAGAGTCTGGAGGTCAGGGTCTGTGCCCAGACCGGCCACTGAGAGTCAGTGGGATATGAGGCCAATTGATTTCCCTGGGGGGCCTCAGGTTTCCCATTCGTCTCCTGGTTCCCAACTCCCAGTTGTCTGCTGGCTCCTGACTCTGGCCCCACAGCTGCCTTTTATGTTCTTATCTCCCCACTCAGTTCGGCAGCCTTGCCCTGCCTCTTGCTGCCCCCCTCCCAATTCATCCCTTGGTGGAGGTCATGCATGGGGGAGGGATCTCCCCTGCCTGCCTGGCAGGGCTTTATCTGTAATCTAATGCTGGCCCCAGGGACAAGGGGTCAGGGCACTGCTGGAATGAAATAGGAGGCTATCTAGTCAGAGTCCTGGAAGAGGCAGTTGGGGGAAGGGGACCTTGTTAGGGTGGAAGCAAAGACAGTGCTGGGAGGGTCTGAAGCTGCTGTCTCTGCTCTCCAACGGGAGAGGTGCCTCTCCAACTCCATGCCTGTCTGTACCAAAGTTGCATGGCTTTGGGAAAATCATTCCACCTCTTCAAGCCTCAGTCTTCTCTCCAGCAAAATGGGGTCAAGGAAGGATCCAATGAGCCCTTGTATCCTTTCGTAGCTCGATGGGTTCTCAGCTCTTACATTCTACCAGCAACTCTGGTGACACTGAAGCCCAGAGAAGTGAAGTCACAGCCAGGGAGAGGGAGAGGAAAGGCTGGGATTTAAAACCAATCCTATGCGTCCTCAAGGGCCACGTATGTGCTTTCCACAGTGGCCTGGTGGAGGTAAAAAGTCAAAGTCCCAAACCACGCTTCCCCTCAGTTCCAGGAAGAGGGTGAATTATCTCCTACTTGCAGATAAGGGGCTCCCTTCTGGGCTGTTGCACATCTTACCTTGGCAGCTTGCAACCTTCCCGAGCAGGTGGTGCTTGCAATCATTTGTAAAGGAGTTTTATGGAAATTGCCCACATGAAAGAGGCAGGGAAGGGCATTTTTGGCAGTGGGAATAGCATATGCAAAAACACAGAGTCACAACAAGATGATGTTTGCAGAGAAGGGCATGGCAGTTCTGTACGTTGGAGTGAAGGCTACTTGAGGCAGTAAACTCTGAGTATGCATCTGGTGAGGCACGCCAGGCTGGGGTGTGTTTCTGGCTGTTGGTGGATGGTTTTAAAGCAGATTCCCTTTTAGAAAATTCTTCCTAGGAGCTGGGTGGATATGCAATTGGCAGGGACAAGTCTGTTTCTGTGGGAGACTGGTTCAGAAGTGGGTGTCTGTGGGAATAATTCAAGTTTAAGAGCCATGTGTTTAGTGAGACAAGTCCAAATCCAGAGACATTCAGGAGTGGAAATACAGCACAGCATCTGTAAGTGGGAAAGTTGATGGAGAGGGAGAAGTTTAAGGCAATGCCCAGATTTCTGGTTGGGCTACCAGGTAGAAGGCGGGCCTTCCATGACATGGGGCAGATAGGGCCAATGGGGCAATGAGATGAATGGGCAGTTTGGGGGCAGAGAAAGGAATTTAGCTGAGCACATGTCAAGTCTGAGGAGTTGGCGAGTGTATCAGTTATCTCTGACCACAGTAGTGCTGTGTAACAAAGAGCCACAAAAGCTGAGTGGATTTTAGGGGTCAACATTTATTCAGCTCTGGTGTCCATGGGGTTCAGCTGCTCTGGGCTGGGCTCTGCTGATCTTAGCTGGGCTTGCTCAAAGTCCTGGAGTGGGCTGGCTGCCAGCTGATCTAGGCTGGCTTTGCCTCTGGCATGACTGGGGACTTGGTTCCGCTCCATACATCCCATCCTCCAGCAGCCTAGCCTAAATGTGTTCTCAGCAGAAGTGCAAAAGGAAGGGAGAGCAAGTCTAATCATGCAAGTACTTTTAAAGCCCTTGCTTGCATTTTGTTTGCTGGCATTCCATTGGCCAAAGCCAGTGGCTAAGCCCAGACTCAGTGGGGAGGGCTCTGGGAGGTCACTTGGTCAAGGGTGTGGATATAAGGCGGGGGAATGAATTGGGGCCAATAAGGTGGTGGCATCCAGGACTGGAGATCTGAGGCTATGTAAGTCATGGGCGAGGAGGCCAGTGGTGTGGCTGAGAGGGGAGCTAGACCCCTGGGCCATCATTTCCCTCCACTTTACCTCCCAAGCCTCCTCTGCCATCTCATGGGAGAGAAAACCTCAGAGCTCAGAAAGGCCAGTGGAGGCCACGCCTGTCATGTGCATAGTAGGTGCTCAAGAAAATACCAGTGGAATGAACACAGCAAGGCAGACTGGGGGATTAAACCCTTGTGGGTCAGCAGGTAAACTCTGGTGCCAGTGCGTACTATGGGAGGCCACAGAGCTGGTACAACCCACCGAGGAAGCATCTACACCAGGCCTTTTGAACTACAACGATGGCACCTTTTCAGACCAGAATGGCATTTGACTTGAATGAGCTCACTAGTTATCTCCAAGACTCTGCAGGAGGATGGAGACATTGTCTCCCATTTTGCAAATGGATAGTCTGGAAGAATAGCCAAGCCCAAGGTCACACGGCTGGCAAAATGGCAGAGCTTGGAGTCCAGTCCAAGACGCCCAAATTTTTGCTCTTTCCATCGCAGCCCCTGGTGGCTTCCTCCTTTGTGGTGTAGTATAAAATCTGTGGTTCAGCAGGGGAGTGCTTAGTCAGGCTGCATGTCTGGATGACAACCCCCCATAGAGCCACCCTGCCCTCCCCCTCAGCCAAGATGGATTTCCTTGGAGGGTTTTTTTTTTTTTTTTTCAGGCAAGAAACAGCAGGAAACTCTCCTTCCCGCTGCTTCTTGTATTTCCTTTATAGTTTCCTTTGTTCTAGGTTTAATTTTTTGTTTTAAACCCAGTTGAAGAGAGAGAAATGCATCACTGATGGTTATTGATTTATTATTTATGACGAAGCATACACTGCTTTAATCGCATCTTCTGTCCTTTTCTTCCTCTACATAGTTGAAGGACAACCAAGAGAAATCCTCTCAGGTGTGAGAGGCTCTTGGTGACGTTTCTGTTCGTTTCTACATGGCAACCTGTTGGAATAAAACCAGACTCACTTTTGGGGGTACGATGGCTCTAGCTTTGCTCACAAGGGCTGTGTTCCTGGGCCTTGGCTGAGGACAACCTTTCCTTGGGGACACGGCCTGGCCCTCAGGCCCTGCTGAGGAGAGTCACGAGGCCCCTTGTTATCCCCAGGACTAAATGATCCCCAACCTCTGTGTCTCCTGTTTAGTTTCTTCCCCTTCCACATATGACCAACCCCAAAACTTGCTTTGAAGAGCAGCACCTACCACATCTCCCTCCACACTCACTACTCATCACCAAATAGCAGCCATTTTCTGAAATAATAAATAAATAAAATAAATAAATAGACTAAATAAATAAATAAAGCAAACAAACGATGACAACAATGAAAGTGGAATTCGCTGACTTCCATAGCTGAAAAGCCTTGTGCAGGATGGGCTTCAGTTACAGTTTGATCCAGAGGCTTCCTTCATGGTGGTAGATGCTGCCTCAGTGGGCCTCATACCCTCATTCTGCACCATCCCAAAGGCAATGGATGGTCTTCTAGGTACCGTCACTTAAGGGAGAAAAATCTTTTCCCAACTCTCAGCACATCTCCTTTCATGTCAGGGGTCCCACGAAGTCCCGTGACTTTCTCTGCACCAATTTCTATGTTTGGGAGAACAGAAGAGGTCAATAGATTTAATCCAATCAGGTCCTCACCCCGCTCCCCCACCCACCTTGAGTGGAGGGTGGAGCCATTCCTACCTAAGCACACAAGGCTGAGAACGATGTGTGTGTGTGTGTCAGGGGGAAGGTGTTTACCCAAAGGAAACATCTGGGTGGTATTGGTGGTGGGACGAGGTAGATACAGGGACAGTAGTCAGCAAAGACCCATGGCAGACCCCAAGGGAGCCCTGATACTTGGCATCGGCTCTGTTCTGGAGGGCTGAGGGCCCAGTCTTACTCTGTTCCATCCCCTTCACCTTATGGCTCCAACTCTGCCCACCATCATCTTCTCACCATCTCCCACTGAATGTCCCCAGCAAGCCCATGTGCCTCTTTCTCAGGTGATACTTTTTTACTTTCCCAGCCTCACACATTTGCTGCTGCCCTCGCCTTTGCTCTTTCTTAGCTTTTCTCTCCTTCCTTTCCAAATGCTTCCCACTCCTCAAAACCTGTGCTCAGATGACACCTCTTCCATGAGGTGCTTATGGAGAGATACTCTCTCTGGGGCTTTCAAAACATAATCTCTGTCCCAGAACGTGGCCCTCATGAGGGTGAGAGCTTGCCTGTCTGGTTCACCATGTCCGGGATGCCACCGGGCCTAGAGGATGAGCCCAAGAGATACTGGACGGGTCAGTGAGTAAATCCCTTTTCTCTCCTGCTGCACCATCAAATTCAGGAGATCAGAACCCATTTGGAAAAAGAAAGAGCACAGATGTTGGAATCAACAGACTGGGCTGGAATCCTGGCTCCCCCATCTATTAGCTGTGGGACCCTGAGCAAAATACTGTCTCTGAGCCATTCTTTCTATATCTGCAAAATGGTGATACTTATATTTCCCAGGTTGATTCCAAAATACCTGGTCCACACTGTCTCATCACTGGTGCCCATGACGAAAAAGAGCCTATGGGCCAAGGGCACCTTATCATGGATGAAGGGCGCCTTATCTAGAATGAGAGACGTTTCCTATGCAGGGTCTCTGTCTCTCAGAACCCACAAGGCCAGGGGCTCCCCTTGCCAGGCTTGGTTTGCACATGTGCCGAAGACAACAGTGCTGAATATGGTGATTATAGGCAGCCAATCAATTAGCCCAAGTTCAGGAATCGGGTCCTAGCAGTCAATTGGTGATTGTCAATCTGAATATTTATTCAGTATCGTTAATTATGTATCATGCAGCATTAATCCCCGTAATACGCATGTGTGCATGCTATGGAACCACGCTTCGGGTCCTGTCTGGGAGAGGATGCTTGAGGAAGCCACTGGAATGGTGTGTATGTACGTGTGTGGTGGGTGAGAAAGGGCGCACACCTCACATGGTGGCAGTCAGTTGGTGCAAGCCAGATTGAGTGCTGCTTTTGTATTGGCCAGAGAAATTGGGCCTGGTCTGGTTCTTCACTTAAATCTGGGGTTGCAGACCGGTGGGCGGTAGGATTGATCCACTTTGCAAATGTTTTTTATTTGGTCTGAGCGATGATTAAAAAAATATAGATATAGTGTATTTTGTGTGGGCCTGCCAGTTTGCCACAGTCCTCACTCCTCCCTATTGCCTCATATAACACCTACTTTACTCCCTAAGTTTCCTGCCTGGTCCCTGGGTACATTTGAATTGGCAACTTCTAGATCAGGGTTTTCTCAGCATTTTAAAAAATATTGTCTTTTCAAATTAGTGTTTTGGATTTCTTCAGATAAATACCCAGAAGTGGAATTGCTGGGTCATAAGGTTGTTTTATTTTTAATTTTTTGAAGAACCTCCAAACTGTTTTCCATAGTGGCTGCATCAATTTGCAGTCCCACCAACAGGGCACAAGGGTTCCCTTTTCTCCACATCCTTGGCCAACACTTGTTTGTTGATTTATTGATGATAGCCATTCTGACAGGTGTGAGGTGATATCTCATTGTGGTTTTAATTTTCATTTATCCGATGATTAGTGATGTTGAGCACCTTTTCATATGTCTATTGGCCCTCTGTATGTCCTCTTTGGAGAAATGTTTGTTCAGATCCTCTGTCCATTTTTTAATTGGATTGTTAGCTTTCTTGGTGTTGAGTTGTATGAGTTTTTTAAAATAAATTTTGGATATTAACCCCTTATCAGACGTATCATTGGCAAATATCTTCTCCCATTCAGTAGGCTGTCTTTTTGTTTTGTTGATGGTTTCCTTTGCTGTGCAAAACCTTTTTAGTTTGATGTAGTTCCTTTTGTTTATTTTTTCTTTTGTTTCCTTTGCCTGAGGAGATAGATCAGAAAAAATATCACTAAGAGCAGTGTCAGAGAGTTTACTGCCTACGTTTTCTGTACCCCCATGTTCACTGCAGCATTATTTACAATAGTCAAGACATGGAAGCAACCTAAGTGCCCATAATAGATGACTGGATAAAGAAGATGTGGTACATATATACAATGAAATATTACTTAGCCATAAAAAAGAATGAAATCTTGCCATTTGTGATAACAAGAATGGACCTAGAGGGTATTATGCTAAGTGAAAGAAGTCAGACAGAGAAAGACAAATACCATATGATCTTACTTGTATGTGGAATCTAAAGAACAAAATAAACGAACACATAAACTACAAACAGACTCACAGATACGGAGAACAAACCGATAGTTGCCAGAGGGGAGGGATAGTTGGGAGACAGTGTGATAAAGGGGAAGGGATTAAGAAATACAAACTGCTAGTTACAAAATAGTCACAGGGATGTAAAGTACAACATAGGGAATATACTCAATAATATTGTAATAACTATGTATAGTGCCAGGTGGGTACTAGACTCATTGAGGAAGATCACTGCATAAATTATATAAATGTCTAACCACTCTGCTATATACCTGTAACTAATATAAAATAATGTTGAATGTGAACTGCAATTAAAATAAATAATTTTAAAAAATTATTGTCTCCCTAACAAATCTTCTTAGATATTTTCCCTTACTTGTCCTTACCTCACAGTGCAAGTTTAATATCACAGATATATTGGATATCTGTTTATGTACTGTATGTACATCTGTAAGATTTTGTGTCCCTCACGGAGCAAAGTTCACCCCTGTTGAGAATGTATGTCTAGGTTATAAGGTCTCTGCCTGCCTCTGGTTGTTCCCATGGTGGAATAGGGATAGGAAGGGGGTTGGTTGGCAGTGAGGTTATTTGATCTGTATAATCATTTCTCTCTTATATTCCACTGGGTGAGCCCTCCATATCGGCCCCTCTGCTCTCATTACTCTCCCTTAAACTAGCTCTAGGCTGTCCAGATTCCATTCATGTGGTAATGCTGTTTCAACACACTCCCTTTCCCAAAGGAGTGCCCAAATCCTCAAGACCCAGGTCAAATGTCTTCTTCTCCAGAATCTTTCTGGCCAATTAAAACAATTGTACAAAAGTATTTCAGTGTTAGATGGGGAAGCCTCTTAGACCATCACAATTTTCTCAACTTGCATTTTGCAGATGAGCAAACAAGCACAGAGAGGGCAAGGGGCTTGCCTAAGCCTGCACAGCAAATGTATCAGAGGTAAAAACCATGACTGTATTTCAAGGCCAATACTTTCCATCCACCTCACTTACTCCCTAAAGTATGTTTATTCCTCCTTGCATCCTCTGGGCCTGACACAGAGGTGGTAATAGTGGAGAGTCACAATATACATCAACACATTAAAACATTAAAGGCTCTGACAAGTCCTGCAGGAAAACAAGTAATTTTACTTTTGTGGAGTGAAGCTTTCCTTAAGTTTGTTTGATCTCAGAGTGTGCTTGTGACTGTAAAACTGACTATGTGCCATGCACGTGGGCACCAGAATATAAGACTATTTACAATCTTAAAATAGCTCAAAATGGGAAACAACCCCAAATCCATCAACAAAAAACTAGGCAAAAACTCTGATATGGTCACACTATGGAATATTATACAACCGTGAAAAATGAATAAGCTATAGCTCTTCACAACAACATGGATGAACCCCACCATGCAATGTTGACAGGAGGAAGCCAGACACAAAATAAAAATTACATGATTAATACTACTACTATTATTATTTCAATTATATGAAATCCAGAAATAGGCCAAACTAAATCATGCTGCTCTCAGGTCTAAAGAAAACCCAAGGAAATGACCATCACCAAAGTCAGGAGAGGTATGAAATCTCATGGGGAGGAAGAGAGGCAAGCAGGCACTTCGGTTCTGTTTCTTGTCTGATGGTTACGCAGGTGTTTGCGTGATAATTAATCATTCAATTGTGCAAAACTAGATTTTTCTGCACTTTGCGGTATGTGATATTTCACAGTTGAGAGAATAAAAAAGGTAGTGCTGGCTTTGGCTCAGAGAATGGGCTCTGGAGGCTCCTGTAGCCACCCAGGCACAAAATGATGGTGGCCTGGAAGGCTGGGAGAGACAGAAGCAGAGGGATCCGAGAGGGACTTAGCAGATAATTTGGCGACTTCCAGCATGTTCATCAATGCATTTGAGCTCCTGGCTTTTAAACATACCTTCTCTTCACCATCGTTACTTGGTCGTCAGAACCGGGAGGTCAGAAGGGCTTCATCGAAGGTGCCTGGCAGGGGAGAGGCTGTGGAGACTATCAGAGAACCCCAGGGAAAGGCAGCCAGGAAAAGAGACAGGAGAATTGAGTGCAAAGAGAGAGTAGTGAAGAGACTGTTCCTCAAAGCTGTCAGCATGGGCGCCCCAGGCACCCAGCATTCCATTAGCTTTTTCTCTGGGATTAGTTTATTGGCCAGTGTGCACAGGTGGGGTGGCAGGCTGGCCAGCATAACCTGGGCAGATGTGGTCGGAGTGGGGGCCAGCAGGAGTCGGGTGGACCTAACCCCTGCCCCAGGCCCGGAGCAGTTTGTATTTTCTAGTGCCTTCTCTCCCGCCTCCCGGGGATGGCCACAGTGTTTTCTGTCTGGCCAGCCAGGCCTGGCCATACTCAGGAACACAGGCCCCTTCAGAGGTGCCCCCCAGTCGGCCGAGCCGTCCGAGCCCTGACAAACTCTAAGGAAAGCGGGCGTCGCAGCCCCAGCTGTGTAAATGTTTTTGGTTTTCCTGCTGAGGCTGGGGGTTGAGTCGGTGCCAAGACAAGCCTCGCTTGAGTTTTCTTTGGCAAGGCAGCCCAGCTCAGGAATGTCGGGCGAACTTTCCAAATGGGATGGTTGTTGGTGGGACCTCGGGCTGAAAGCTGAGCCCTGGGTACATTCTGCCATCATCTAATTACTGCATCCTCAATTAGAGTCAAGATGCTGCAGCCCGGCCTGGTCAGATGGGAGCCATTTTCTCTGGTCACCCTCCTCCTTCTCGGAGGGGCTGAGGCCATTCAGGGGGGTGCTGTGGGCTCCTCAAGTGGGCATGGGTGGGAGGGTGGCTTTCAGCATCCAGAAGGTGATGGAGCTTTCAGGGCCGGGGTGGGGGTGTGTGTGTGTACTCCATCCCAGGCCCTGGCTGTGAAGTTGGGAGAAGAGCCCACGTAACCACTGTGGGCTGTGTTTTTTTCTTCTTGTTGAACTCCATTTGGTTGACTGTGACTTGGATCTTTCTTGGTGGATCTCACAGAAGAGAAACTCTAGAGCAGGGTTTCCACATGCAGAATCCTCCAGGGGCAGGTGAACTACCTACATGAGTGAACTTGGCCAGGAGTGAGGCAATATGGAGGGGTGGGGACTGGAGCAGCCTGGGGAGCTCCTGCCTCATCTAAAGGGGTAGACGCTTCTTAGCTCCAGCCAACTCTGACTCTGGGCGAACGTGACTCTGACCTGGTCCAAACTTCTGACGTTCCAAGATAGACCCCAAATGCGTCTTTTATGCGAAATCTCCCGATCTTTAAATGTTGGCAACTAATTCCATTTTTTAAAAAAATTGACGAAGCGCGATGCTAGCCAAACAAAACACATCTGGGAGCCGGATGAGGCCTCCGGACCATGCATGTGTGACCCCTGGTCTCTAACTTCCTGACCGATGACTGCAAGCTGAGTGGACAGATGGAAACGACGATCTCATCCACGGCAACACTAACAATAACAAAAACCTTTTGTCTGCACTCTGGGCTGACCCGGGCGTTGTGCTGAGCACTTTGTAGGCTGAGCTTCATTCCAGTCTCACGTCAACCTGACGGGCAGATCTCACCCGGCCCCTTAACGTCTCAGAGAAGAGCTGCAACCTGGCCAAGGTCACACGGTTAAATAAGGGGGCAGAGCAAGGATGTGATCCCAGGTCTCTCTGACTTGGATCACTAAGCTGAAGGAAAGAGGTTTGCTTTCGTTGTTGTTTCATTCATTCATTCATTCATTCATTCATTCATTCATTCATAGGTGCAACAAATGCTTACTGAGCTCTTACTGTGTGCCAGGCACTGTACTAGTGCTTTGCAAGGATTAAAGGAGGGAATATATGCAAAGTACATAGAGCACGTAGTAAGTGTTCAGTATGTTGGCTCCTGTTATTATCACTATTATCAAGAGGCATCTACTTACATGGAATGCGTCCTGCACAGGCCATGGGGGGGTGCGGTGGAGAGGTGGTTGTAAAAATATGAGTAACGTGTAGCCTCTTCTTCTGAAGATACCCGGCCTCGTGGGTCTCAGCTAGATGCTTCCATTGACTTTCTCCATGAACCTGGGGCTGACCTCATCACCAATCTGTGAAATGGGTAACAGTGTGGCCCCAATCAGAGTCACTGGACAAACGAGTGCAGCTCGTGGTGGCAAAGCTCTAGATGTGAGTGGTAGGGGGAGGCCTTGGCCATCTTGGTCCCCCGAGGGGCAACAGTGATGCCTGAGAAGGTGCCCCGCCATTTGTGGGTTAGTGGGCTTGGGGGAAAGCCAGCCAGCCCTGCAGTATTGGGGAGACAAAGTCAAGGTGTAGGAGGGCACCAGTGGAGGTCCTGAGCCTTTCTCTGTGGGGTCAGGGGAGTCTGGACAAAAGTCCCCAGAGCAACCTGCCATTGATAGTTTGCAAAGCCTACCTGTGAGTTCAGCCTTCCCCAGCTCATAAGAATTTGCTGGCTCCCCAGTGCCTCCTGCACTGGCCATCCTGAGCCCTGGATAAAAGTGTGACTAAGTGCGTGTGCGTGAACAAGTGAACACCACATATGCGCAGGCAGCCTCGGGCTGGGCCAGTTCTTATTGATCTACCTGGTCACGACTTCAACTCGGTGTGGAACACAGTTTAAATGGGATTGAGGGGAGAGAGTCAGGACTTGACATCCCAAGAATTCTAGGGACATCCAGGAGTTGGGGATCCCCAGTAGAGAGACACGGCAAAGCCAAGTGCTCACTCACTTCTTGGTTTTATTTTGGTCCCCTTTCATGACTTGAATTCCTGCCAGGAGAGTGTCTCTTCCTCCGCTCAGACCGCCTTAACAAAAATACCATCAACCGTGTGGCTTCAAAAGAGAAGTTTATTTCGCACAGTTCTGGAAGCTGGAAGTCTAAGGTCAGGGTGCCAATACAGTCGGGTTCTGGTGAGGACCTTCTTCTGTGTTGCAGGCTGCCGACTTCTCGTGTCTTCACATGGCAGAGAGCGAAGAGAGGAAGCAAGCTAGCTCTCTCCTGACTCTTATAAGGACAGTAATCACATTTGTAAGGATTCTACCTTCATGACTTCATCTGATCCTAATTACCTCTCAAAGGTTCCGCTTCCTAATACTATCGCATGGGTGGGGTAGGGTTTCAACATATAAATTTTGGAGAAACACAAACATTTACTCCATCACAGAGAGTGAGCTCGTTTCAGACCTGGAGCGAACACCAATCTTGACTAGGACAACCACAATAACTTGTGTTTATGGAGCATTTATTATGTGCTGAGCACAATGGAACGCCATTGGAGCCTTACACTTGCCCTATTATTCCCATTCTACAGAAAGGAAAACTGAGCCTCAGAGAGACGTCTTGTAGTAGATCAGTGGTGAAGCCAGAACTTGAACCCAAGCCTGTTTGCATCTAGATGCTGTTTTTACCGGCACGTCCTGTTTACCCATAATCCTTGACAAAGCAGACGTCATTGCTATCCCCACTTCCCAGGTGGGAGAAGAGGCCCCAGAGAGGCCCATACATAGGCCCCCAGCAGTGTGGAGTGGACCTAGGACTCAGGTCCTCCTCCTAGCGCCACCCTCCCACAGGCCTAAGCCCCTGCCATAGCAGGTTCAATGGATGGGTCCCACCCACCTATCAGATGTGGTTGAAAGCTGATCAGATATGATCAGCAGGGTGTCTGGGGGCTAACAGAAGCCCCCAGGCCAAGGGTGTGTGGTGGCGGGTGGGGTGGGGGGGTGGCATGCAGCTCCTCCCTTGGGGCCATTCCAGAGCCCAGAGCCTAGTGAACCTCCAGAGGTAGGTGATTTGGAATCAGAACACATGGCTCTTCCAGGTATGTAATGAGCAGGGAGTGAGCTGACAGATATGCTAATTTCATTATTCATGTACATAATTACAATCTAGAAGTTGGCAGCTTTCTAGGTAATGACAGGAGGGAAAGGGAAATTTACCTAACTTTTGTAATATATGTGTGGTATTATTTAACTCTAAAATTAAGATCAGGGACCTAATTCATTCCACACAGCCTGTGGCTGTGAGGCACCAAAAGCCGAATTCACTGCATCTCTGCTGGGTAATTTTTCCTTCCTTCAACAAAGATCTATATGTGCCAGGCTTTGTGCCAGTCTGGAGATTGCCACGGCAATGGAAGCCCATCCTTGCCCTGGCATCTCCTGGTCCAGGACACAAATAAGTGAAGCAAGAAGTTGGTAGCACAGTGTGAAAGGAGCAAGATGGAGGAAGCGCAGGCAGCAGGAGGGGTTCGGGGCACAGAGGGAGAAGCAGAGAGGGAGTCAGAGAGGGCTTCCTGGAGGAGGAGGCATCTGCACTGGATTTGAAAGGTGATGGGTAAGAGTTGTGCAATGCTAAGAATAGAAAGTCATTTGAGGTGGGTGGGGGGAAGGGGAACAGCTTGGGCAAACTCTAAGAGATGAGGCTGTGTGGCATTTTGGAGGATGCTGGGCTAGAAAAAAGGGAGTGGAGAGCTGGCATGCAGTTCTGAGAACAGGACTCTCATGATTCAAATTTTAAAATCGCATGTGCTCAGTCTCGCTAGGAATACCAGCATGTGGAAGCTGAAGTATCTGGGGCCCATAACCCCTCCAGGACCTCCCAATGATAAGGCCTGGGAAAGGACAATTGAGGAGGGGTCTTTGAAGCCCATTTGGTGCCTGCTGGCCCTCGGCAGAGCACCCAGCTGGGGCAGGTAGGACCCAGGCACAGAAAAGCCCTCCAAATCACTTGGAGCCCAGCCCTCTGAGCTGGGAGGGGGTACCGTCCAGAGTGGGGCCCCTGAAATCCCCAGAAGCCTGTGAACAAAGCCAGCTTTGGGCTTTCACCCAGCTGGATGTGGGGGCTTTGCAAAGGGGCCGGTCCCCCTGGGGGTGTGAAATTCTTGATTAGGGCCACAGTAGTCTGCCCCTCCCCGATGTTGCTCTTCCTGCCCCCTCCCCACACTTGGGGGAGAGAGAACAGCTGCACAAACACAGGCCCAGGCAGGGAGGCAGCTGAGATGCAAGATTCCGTCTGTCCAGCAGCCCAACACCCCACACTCGCACCCCATGGACACTTTCCCGGGAGAATATGTGTATGTGCACGACACTTAAGAGTGTGTTAGCCGGCCAGTGGAGGGTGGGAAGGTTATTGTGTGACTGTGTGTGCCCATGCGTGTTTGGGGCATATGCGCGTGCAGAATGCGTTGGCTGTGTGTGCGGTTAGGATGTGGGTATATTGACCGTGTGTGCACACAGGTGAGTAAATGCAAATGAGGGGGAGGTGTGTGCATGTGGGTGTGTACATGAAGTATACACACATGTATGTTTGTGTGCACATGGCAATTGTGTTGACACGAACGTGAAAACGTGTGGCATGTGGCATGTAGGCACATGCATGATTATGTTGGCACATGTGTATAAAGGATGGACATATGTGTGCTACATGTGTGATTGGGTTGGGGGTGTATGTGTGTGGAAGGTACAGGTGTGTGTACATATGTGTGTGATTGTGTTTTCCATGTGTGTATGTGGGATAGGTGCATGTGTGAGAGTGTGTTGGCCTTTGTGTGCGTGTATAAATTATGGGGTGTTTATGTCTGTGTGTGTGTGTGTGTGTGTGTGTGATGCATTGGAAAGAGAAGGGGCTTGTTGGTAATATCATGGCAGGTGAAGTTCTGAGTCAGGTCTCAGCCTTTGCCCAAGCCCCAGCGTGACAACCACAAGGAATGTACCCGCCTCTGGGGTGCCCATTGCCCAACTGCCTGGCATCTCCCCCATCAATGACCCAGTTCCTCCCTCCGGCTAGTCCCGTGGCTCAGAGGGAACGGTTTGTTTTCCTTCAAGTCCATCTTTCTATAATTGTTTCCATGTATTTCCTTTGATTTGTAGTTTGAAATCCATTCCCACCCCACTCCGCTCCCCCGCCCAGGGCCTAGCTCAGTTCTGGGAAGGCAGATGGAGGCCCTCTCCACTGGCTACGTGAGGGCCTCCGAAGCACCAGGCACCCAACGGGGTCCCTGACACCCCTCCAGTCACTGAGTCCTCCCAAATCTTGCTTGAAAGTCAAGACTTTTATTTAAAACAAAAGGACCCTATTTTATTCACTGATGAGACAACTTGCCTGAAGCTCTCAGAAGTTGGGCAGCCCGCAGAACAAGCCAAGATGAGAACCGAGCCCCGACTTTGAAACCCAGGCCTTGTCGTGCCTTCTACACTTCCTCATGGACCCACCTCACTGCCCCCTTCTTGGCCACCCACTGTCAATCAAGCTTTCTACTGCAGGAAAGGGGCAAAAATGGGCAAATGGCTGTTAGGCGGTTCAGGATGAGTTTGTAGTAACGTAGGACAAAATGGAGACTGAGGGAAATTTATAGGATTCCACTTTTCGCATCTCTCTGGATCCCTCATTGAACCAGTAATATATCCCCCCTTCTTGCTAACACACTTTTTAAAATGTTAATAGACTGTAAATTACTTTTCCTTTTATTCTTCTTAAAATAAGCGTTTCCTCTTGTAGATGGAAGATGACGCTGGAGTTACGGGCTTGGTTTTATTACTGTCGAGATGAGATGGACTGTTAGAGAGCTCATACAGCTTTTATAGGAACTATTTTATTTATAAGAATTTTCCTAATGTCAGATGGATGTGACATGCCTGGATTCTTCCTGCCCAGTCTGGAGAGAAGAAGGGAATTTAGCATGGCCTGGGCTGGGGTTGCATTTCTTCACCCTGAAATTCCAGAACTATGGAAGGTATTCATTCTTTAGCAGCCCTAATACAATAGTCCTCCAACTTCTTACTTGCATACTTCTGGTGACAGAGAACTCACTTCCTACGAAGACAGCCAGTCTCCAGTGCAAGCTTGGACTTCTTTCCTACACTAACATCCATTTATTGGTCCCAGAGTCACTCTGTGAAACTAGAGAGAAAATCTCCCCACAGACCACCTTTGGAGCCTCCCAGAGATTTGAAGGCAGCCACCGTGCCCCATTCTGTGTCTTCTTTTCTCTGCATATAATAGCCTCCTGGTTCTTTAAATATTTCTCCATCACCTCCTCGTTTCATCCACCCTCCAAAATGTATTTGGAATTATTTTCTCCAAGGTCAGAAGGACTATCTAAGCTTCTTTTAGTTACCAAGGCCAGCATTTCCGTTACTACTGGAAAATCCCACTTCTGGTCATGTTTGTAAGGATTTCATGCTCAAATGAATTTTGGAAAGGCTGGGCTAAGAAAACAGAAGTAGATTCCTTTGCAGCAGGCCTTATCAAAGCCTTTATATGATTCATGAACACTGACTCTCCAAAGCGGGGAAAGTATGCAGCATTTTACAAACCCAAGTGATTAGATCCATGGATTTTCAAAGGGCATCCCACAGGGTGTGTGTACCCCAAACAGTTTGGAAGTGCTGTTTTAGCATGGCTCTGGGCTGGTAAATGTCAAACAAAAGGCTACTGCACATTAACTCATAGAAAACCAGCATATTGGTTCTGCTATAATACGTCCCCACAGCGGTATCTGTTTATCTGGGTGTGTCAAAATGGTCCTTGTGGACTGACACAAGGATACATTCATACCAGATTCTCAGCATGGCGCTGTGCACTTTGCCTCCCCGCTCCAGGCTCAGTTTTCCCATTATGTGCAATGAACAAGGTGAATCAGGTAACTGTTCAAGGTCATCTCCAGCCCTGACCTGCTGGGAAACTATGGTTTGGGGCAGGTGGGTTTGGAGTCATGAGACACTCATGGTAGAAAAGGAATCCAGCTCTGCCGTATATTACCGCTGGGACCTCGGCCATGACTTCGTCTCTCTGACCCTCAGACTCTTTTTCTGTGATCTGTGGTTCATCTCAGTGCATTCGTCACAGGGCAGGGGGAGCCCAAGTCCCAGCACAGAGGAATGCAAAATACATGCCAGTGGCTCCTTCACAGCTTTCAGAAGGCCTCACCTGGTGCTGTCTCTTCCTGACCATCCTTACTCCAGCCAGCCGGAACTTCCTGCATGGCCTCAAACATGCCACGCCTTCCCCTGCACGGGACGTTGGCACGCTCTATCCTTTCTGCCTAGGACACACTTTCAGGCTGTATCCTCATGGCGCGTGGTGGATGCTCAATAAACAATGTCTGACCTGTTGTGAGATGAAGGTCCTGAAATGTCTTCTCCTTCCTAAGGTCCCCCAGGTCACGCCCACAGTCTAGCCAGGCCTCAGATCTTCCCTTGTTCTGCCTTGAGGGAGCAAGCAGCCCACCCCACACATCCACCCCCAAATGCCCATTCGAGCAGCTCCCTGCAGCCCCTGAGGCAGGGAGGATGTCAGCTGTGGGGTTGCCAGTCACACACCCTGGCCACCCAACCCAGCTGTGGCCCCTGGTCGAGGTCACCTCTACAAAGTGCACATGATATGATCAGGGCAGATTGCTGTCCCCTTTCGCAGTTGCTCGTGCTGGCCACCAACTTAATCAATCTTGAACAATTGGCCATAGGCTTGTTTCCTTAAAAAATGATGTTTCCTCTAATTACCTCTGACAGGATGTGATGCCAGCTTCTTCTCCCTTTTCAACTCATCAGAGCACGTGTAAGCGTGGCGGCTGAGATAATTGAATATCTTCTTTAAACCAACAGCCTGGAAGGGATGGTCTGGCCTCCCCTTGGCTGAGCAGGTCCCCTAATGCAGTGCCAAGAGGCCAGTCTGGGGCATCCTCTCTGAGAACTGGGCAGTGTCTATGTGCTCAGAAGTCTCCGCTCATCCAAATGTCATCTGCCATTGATTTGTCACACTCCTGATAGTCTACCATTTGTTGCATCTTTGGGTTGAGGGTCATTGAGGTTGAGAGCCCGATGCCTTGGGCTTAAATACCAGCTGGGCAACTTTTGAGCTGTGTGATTCTTGTCCATTTGCTTAACCTCTCTGTGCCTCAGTTTCCTCATCTGTATAATGGAGGCACTAGTGGTATCTCATAGGTTGTAAGTAGAGCAGTGTCTGCACATAGCAGGTGCTGTATCGGTGATCACTGTTGCTGTCAAAGGGCCTTTGTTGGGGTCGGGAGGTGGATTTCATGGAGGTTCAGTGTGGACTCGACTGTGAGAATTACCTTTTCAAGTTAAACTTTTGACCCCTCAGCCCGATATTTCTGGGAAGTGAGTGACTCCCATTGTGGCTGCAGAGAAACACAGAGTTCAAGAGACAACTTGTCATCAGAAAAGCTAAAGCAGTCAGGGTGCTAGGAGATCACTTGGACCAACCCCCTTGCTTTTCATATGGGGAAACTGAGGCCCAGAGCAGAGTAAGAACTTGCCCAAGGTCACACAGGGAGACAGATGGTGATAAACTCAAGCTTATGGAAATCGTCACAATAAAGAAGATGCATTTATTGAGCACTTGCTATGTGCTGAGTGTGCCCCTTGGACTGTTTCATTTAACCCTCACCACAGCCCTTGGAATGAAGCAAGTCTGAGTACTTTCCCCATTTCCCAGATGAGAAAACTGAGTCTCTGAGGTACTGAGCCACATTCGGCTTGTAAGTGCAGAATCAGGATTGGAACCCCTGTGTGTCTAACCCAGGGCTGGCATTTGTATCCACTTGGCTCTCTGATGAGGGGTTTGGAGGCATGAGGTGAGGCTGGAACCCCTTCTGCAGTTCCACAGAAGACCCTTTGCTTCCCCAGGTTTACTATATGCGGGCTTCGCATATGTGGAGCCATGACTACCAGGTTGAAACCTTCCTTTTCCGCAAGGATAGGGGCTCCTGTGAGAGCTCTGACCCAGACAGGCAGCCCTGGGGGGTCTCTCCTGATAAGGAGGGAAAAGGGGAGCTCCTCGCCACTCGTGTGTGGGCTGGACCACGGGGGGTTGCCCTCCTCTCCAGCTGCTTCCCCACGCCTCTTCCTGCCCACTCCATCCAGGATGCCTCAGTGGCAGTAGCCATGTCTCTCAAGAGCCAGACTTTTTCCCCTTGTCAGCTTCGCAGTGAAGAATTTTTCTGTTCCCGCTTAACAGTCCCATGACACATACAGCCCTGCGTCAGGAGGGCTTAAGAACAAGCAGTGCAAGTTGCCTCTGTTGTCATCCTCTGTAGAATGCTGGATGTGTTGGGATGGAGGGGACTGTCCCCGAAGAGAGGGTTGAGGTAAGGAAGACATGTTCTTCATTTCCCCACAATATGCCGAAGTCAGTTGGGAATGCCTGGACCCAGCAGGCTGGCAAAGCACTGCCTGACCTACCTTCCTGCCCACCATTGCCTCCGCCAGCAACTTAGTCTACATGCTTCCCTTCCCATCTCACCCCAGGCACCCCCAGGCGGGGCACACCGGCCCCTCTGCAAATCCTAGGCAGGATGACCCCTTCCTCGGCAGACGAAAGTCTCTCAGTCATTAAACAGGTACTGGTTTGTGGAGCAGGAGAAACCTTGAACTTTCTGGGAGGAAAACATTTTATTTCCGGGACACGTGGTGCTCAGCTGGTGTGAGCTTTAAACATGTTCTCAGCCTCATTCTCCATGGGGCCTGCAGGACACCAACCTCAGGAGGAGAGGAGGTGTGGCCACGTCCAGCTTCTGGGGTGGTGCATTGGGGCAGCTCAAAGAGCACTGGACAGAGAGTCCTGAGACCCAAACAAAAATGAATAATAATAATAATAATAATAACAATAATAATGATGGAATGCCTATTATCGAGTGCTCACTATATGCCAGGCACAGTAGAAGCATCCGATGCTCACAGCCCCTTAAAGAAGAAAATTTCTACCATTCCCAATTTGCAATTAGCAGAAGGGGAAATTAGGCTCAGGAGGGGAGCAACTGGTCAAATAGCCTCACCCCCCATCTGTAAGTACCGGAGCCATCAGAGCCCAGGGCTGTCTGGGTTAAGTCTTGGTCTCTTTGAGCCTGGTGGTCTCTCGTGTTTGGTCTATCTCAGGCTTCAAAGCAATGACTTTACTGAGTGAGCTGGGGCAAGTCATTTGCCCTCTCCATTTCCTCCTTGAGCAGACGACCTCTGCCCCAAGGCAGACTCCTGCATGTGGGTGTGTAGGGGGCGTTATGCTTTATGTGTGCAACAGCTTACCTCCGTGCGTTCACACCCTGTGTGCCCTCTGGGCTTGTGCCAGCACAGCGTGTGCACTTGTGAGTGAATACCCGAATGTGTGTGGGATGTATGTATGTGCCTGGGACGCAAGGCCCGCTCAATTCTCCCCCTGCTTGTTGTGGGACCTTGACTCTGTGACTTTCTCTCTCTGAGTCTTTGTTTTCTCATCTGCAACAATGCAGCTAATCTGCATATCTCCCATGTAGAGATGTTGGGGAGTCATAGTAGGTGCTTAATTAATACATTTTTTAAAGGCTAGTGTACCACCTGAGTTTGGGGGGTGGGCCCCTGAAGACTTCTGCTTAGAAGATCCATTTGCAGGTCTGCCCCATGCTTTCATTCATTCAACACATAGGTATTTATCAGGAACCCGTATGTACCCAGAACTGGTAGGTGTTGGGCGGGGAACCGTGATTTAAGGAGACAAGGTCCCTGTACTCATGGTTCTTGTGGTCTCATGGAGGAGACAGACATGAACTAAGGTAGCGCATCAATAAAAATTCCATCCACCCAAGGGTTGGTTTGTGGGGAGCTGAGAATATTTACTGGGGGGATAAGGTTGGAGATGCTTCCCTGAGGAAGTAATACTCCACCTGGAATCTGAAGGATGAATTACATGTACGTAATTAAGTAAAGAGGGGGAGGGGAAAGCATCGTAGCCAGTAGAGACAGCATGTGCAAAGGTCCTGTGGTGAGCAAAAGCCTGGTGAGGGTTAGCCCTGAGAAAAAACAATTTCCGTGTCTAGAAAGAGGGGCAGTGTGGCTTAGGGGGGACTGTCAGGGGCTAGTCATTGTGGCTTCAGTGGGGTTTTGCCCTTTATTTGAAGAGCTCAGAAGCCATGAAAGGTTTAAAGGACATGACAGTATCCGAAAGTTCCCTATGGCTACCTCAAACCAGGGTGCACAGCAGCCTCGGGAGGAGGGATGTATACAGCTGATCCTTCTGTGTCAGTGGGTCCTTCCCAGGGCACCCCCAGGGGAGGGCTGGGGCGGCACAGCCCTCCTAGTTGAGACCAAGGAGCCAGGAGCCCCCCCTAACCCCCAAGCTGGTGGGCTCATTTACATGATTCCAACTTAATTCTCCCAGGGTATGCAAATGTATGCAAACCACAATCCAGGAGAGGCAAAAATAGCAGGGCGCATTAGCATCCCCCATAGGAATATTGCTTTATGCAAACGAGGAGCTTGGGGCTTGCTTAGTGGGCGGAAGTAGAAGAGCCGGTCTGGGGGCTCCAGTGAGTCCACTCTCCAGGCGTTTACCCTCGCCAGGACACTGCTCCCAGGCCAGGGCCCCAGGAGGTGGCGCAGGTGGTAGATGGGGGCCCTGGTTGCTCAGCGTCCAGGGGCCAGGTAGGGTCTTCAGGGTGGAAGGACCCCTGACCCCACGCTACCCTGCCCTGGCCTCCACCTGCTGACTGTCTTGTCCTGCTCCCTCCCCTCTTTCGGCTCCAGCCTTCCCAGCCTCTATAATCTCACCTTCCTCTTTGCTTCTCTTTGATCATTTTTCCTTTTTTTCTCTTCTCAGCCTTTTCCAGCCTTTCCTTTCCTGTGGCTTCTCTCTGCCTGACCTCCTGGTCTTTCTCCCTTGAGAATTTACTCTGGTGTCCGCTTGGTCGTTGTCTCACTCTGGGTCTCCATCTCATCTCCAATCTCTCTCTCTCTCTCTCTCTCTCTCTCTCTCTCTCCTCATCCCTAGCTGTCCCTGAGAGTTCCTGTCTTTCCTTGTCTCTGTCTCTATGTCTTTCTCCTCTTCTGTCTGTCTTTCTGTCTCTCTCTTGATATGCATCTTTCTTTGCCCCTGTCTTTCTGTCTCTGTTGGCCCCTCTTTGTTTTGTTTGAATTTGTTTTTCTCTCTCTGTCTTTCTGTCTCTCTTGTTCTCTTTAAGGTCTCCCTTCTCTCTGCTTCATTATCTTTCTGTTGTTGTTTTCTCTGTAGTTCCTCTCCCCAGCCGCCCTCTTTACCTCTCCCCTGCATCCTCTCCTGCAGGAGCCCTGGGGACCATTCTGGGACATGCAACAGTGTCCCCTTGCTCATGTCTGGGCCAGGGGCTATTGGGCCACATGGAGAGGTGCAGGGACCACTCTACCTCAAATTTAAGTGGACACCCAGATCCTTGACTGCAGCCCTGTCCAGCCAGCTGTGGGTTTTGAGAAGGGCCTCGGTCTTCCCCGATCACTGGAAACCGAGGCCTGGCCCAGGTATTGCTATGCTGGCGTGGGGCTGCCTGAGGCTGGGGCATTGCGCAGAGAGGGCAGAAATCAGCCAAATTCTCTCTGGGCAGGAGCATGTCCCGGCAATAGACACTCCCTGGCTGTATGACCTCTGCAAATGGCTTCCTCTCTCCGAGCCTCAGTTTCCATCTCTGTAAAATGGGTTGATACTGGTGTCCAAACCTTGAACTTGTTGTGGAACTTGGCCTGATGCACTGGCATTGTTTACATGTGTTGCACTCAGTAAACAGCTTCTACTACTGTCATTATCATCATCATCATCGCCTCTGTATTTCCACTTAAGCTCTCTGTGCCTCAGTGTCCTGGAAAACGGGAAGCATATTTCTCATGTCCTAGAGTGGTTGGGAGAACTGGAAGGGATAGTCGCAAACCTGGCAGTTAGTAGGTGTTCAATAAAAGGCCTATTTTTTTTTCTTCCTTCTCATACTAGCTTCGTGACTTTGGCAAGGCATGCCCGCCCATTTCCGGGCCTGAGTTTTCTCATCTGGAATGAGATCGGCACACAGCATCCTTGCAGTCTTGGTTCTGTGTCCTCTCGGCCAAGCTGGACTGGGCTGGGCCGCTCTAGGTGGCTGCCAGTCGGCGGTGACTCCACAGTGCCACCACGTGGCCACCCAGATCACCAGGAGGCAGGTTTGGGGTCTGGGGCTGGGGGCAGAAGTGTGTCTGACCTCTGTGACCTTGCCAGACTCTCCAGGCTCATTACACGGAGAGGAAGAGATCTGCCTAAGGCCCAGTGCCAGGAGAGGAGGGGCAGTGGAGTCCTGGACTGTGGTCCTGGACCTGCTCAGACTTGCTGGGTGATCATGGGTCAGTGCCTTCTCTTCTCTGAGCCGTGCTTTCCTCCCACATCGGACCAGCACTGGAAGCCATCCTCCATCCCTGTGGCCAGTCCAAGTCTCATTACACTGATGATTCACAAATTTTATTAGGCGCCTACTCTGTGCTGTGTACCCAGTAAATGACGATGATGATGATAATAGTAATTGTCCACCAATAATGAGAGTTTATTTAGGTCAGGCCTTGTGCTAAGCATTTGATCTGCACCAGCTCATTGAATTAACATGAGGTAGCATTTTCTAAGCCCTTTATAGAAATTAACTCGTCTAATTCTCGCAGTAAAGTGAGGTTCAGAGGGAATTGATTTTTTTCATTAAATTTATTCACTATATATTTGCTGAACACCTACTGTGTGCTAGGCACTCTCCTCAGCACTGTGGTCCAATGGTGAACGGCACAGATACTGTTGCAGCTCGTGTGGGTTCACAATTTAGTGGGGGAACACACAGTGAGCAAACAAAACCCCAATGAATGCAAAATGGGGAAACACTGTTAGAAAAGAATTGGGAAACACTATAAGGAAAAGAATAGGGAACAGTGCAAGACAAGAGGAAAGAAGGCAGGGTAATTAAGGAAAGGCAGCCTGGAGAAAATGACTGAGGCCCGAGGGAAGATGAGGAGCCTACAAAGTGTAGAGGCTGAGGGAATAGCCTGTGCAAAGGTCCTGAGGTAGCAAGAAGCTTGCCCCATTGAGAAACTGACAGGAGACCTATGGAAGACCTTGAACCCAGAGCCCCCTCCACACCCCCAGATTCTAGTGGGCACTGAAGTTTATATCAAGGGCTCTCAGACTCTGAGAACATCTCCAGGGAAATTTTCAAGAAATACCTAGGCCTGTGCACTCCCCATCAGATTCTTTGGACATGGGGCTGGCTCAGGTAATTATGGTCATCTCCTTAGCAGTTCCAATGGGCAGACTAGGGGTCCCTCGGACTCCAAGGCTGAGGCCTTGCTGAACTTTCCTGACCCAGTGGCTGGGGGCTATTTAGGGAGGAGGGTTACTTTTGAGGATTTCATGTATTAATAATTTCCCCCTTTGGCCCAGCTCTGTGCCCTGAACAAGTCTCTATGTGGAGTCCTGGCTTTTGTCCCAGATGCCATGTGACAGTGGTGTCAATGAGTTAACCACAGGGGCCTCGTAGGGTAATATTTACACCATAACAAGCCCCATAGTACCTGGAAAACTCTCCCACAGCCTTCAGCAGGCCCCTCTGAGCTGTGCCCAGGAAAGTCTTCCTCTGGCCATTGTTGGCCCCTATGGGACTGTCTGGCTGGAGAAAGAGAGTCAGGCACATCTGGCCTGCAGGAATTGATTGGCAATGTCTGCCTGGGCTGAGGGGTAGCGTGCAGGATAGACTGGCAATGTCTGTCCTTGGATGCAGCTTGGAGTTCTGAGTGGCCACTGCTGGTTCCCTCTGGCTACATTCAGGCCTAGCACATGGGGTCACCACCCCCAGGGGTGGGAGGGATCCAAGCCCATGTCATTGCTTGATAACTGTGCAGCCTGGTGAGGACGAGGTCTTAGAGCTCTGTTTTCCCATCTGTAAAGTGGTTCAATGATTATATTAGTTTGCTAGGACTGCCATAACAAAGTACCACAGACTGGATGGCTTACACAACAGAAACTTATTTTCTCATCGTTCCGGAGTCTGGAAGTCCAAGAGCAAGGTGTTGGCATGGTTGGTTTCTTCTGACTCCTCTCTCCTGGACTTATAGATGGCTGCCTTCTCCCTCTAGCTTCACATGGACTATTCTTGGAAAATATCTGTGTCCTAATCTTCCCTTCTTATAAAGACACCAGTGTATTGGATTAGAGTTCACCCTAAGGATACCATTTTACCTTAATGACCTCTTTAAATGCGCTATCTCCAAGTACAGTCACATTCTGAGGGACTGGGGGTTGGGATTTCAACCTGATATGAAAATGAATTTGGGGGAGACGCAGTATGAATTTGGAGGGGAGCACAATTCAGCCCCTAGCAATGATGGAGCATGCACCGTGTAGGTGAGGTGAAGACCCTTCGAGAACTGCCTACCCATCAGCAGCAAACATCTCAGGAGTGATGGCCATACATCAGGTGATGCTGTTCCTTCCGGTTGTCTGTTGCTGCATAAGAGACCATCCCAAAACTCAGTGGCTGAAAACAATGATACTTATTTTGTTCGTGGGTCTGTGAGTTGGGCAGGATTCAGCAGGGATGGCTCAGAGGCTGGAAGTGGGAAACTTCTGGAGGCTTGTTCAATTATATGCCTATGATTGACATGGGGTTCAGCAGCTGTGGGCTGAGACTATAGCTGGGGCTATTGGGTGAAACCCTTGCATGTGGCCGTGGCCTCTCCATGCGTTCTGGGCTTCCGCCCAACATGGCGACTGGGCTCCAAGGGCAAATCTCGGAAGAGAGCAGCAGGGACAAGCCACAGTACCTTTCATGACCTTATCTCAGAAGTCACATCTTCATTCAAATCTCAAAGGCCCACCCACTTTCCAAGGGAAGGAAATTAATCGGCACTTCTTGTTTGGCAAACTCCTGAAAATGTCGCCGCAGTCATTTTTGGAAAACACAATTTGCTCTAATTAAAGATGAGACAGGTGAAGCACAGAGGAGGGCAGACTTTACCCAGACCCGCCTAGCATAGGGCCGCCACCCTACAATTATCCCAGAAAGCCCCTTGGAATGCATTCACTCCCCAGCGGGGGCCAGTGAGGTGGCCTTCCTTCCCCAGGCCCCACACAAAGGCTTGTGGCTGAGCCTCCATCTGGCTTGTAGGATGGATTTGTCACCAGGAGAAAAAGAACTGATTTTCTGCTTATTTTTTCCTTCTTATTCACATGTTGCCCAGTGGGGAGTAATCAGGGCTCCTGGTCCTCCTGGCTTGCTTAATTCATCCAAGACCCCTCCTTCCTCTCCCCTACCTCCTCTCCCCTCTCCCTTATTTTTCCCTCCCTGGGTCTCTCATTTTTCTCTTTGTTTCTCTCTCACTCTCCAGGCTTCTCTCTCTCTCTCTCTCTCTCTCTCTGCATCCCTGTCTCTTCTTCCTCCATCTGCCCCCCTCCCCCTAGTGTTTGCACCCCACTGACATCTTGCATTTCATTTCTGTCCCCTTCAAGGTGTTACTCTCAGGGAAACATGCTGCTTATTGCCTGGGTACGATTGCTCAGGACATCTGCCCTGCCCCAGCTTCAACCATCCAGGAAGGGAGCCGGGAAGGAATGTGCCAGCTGCCTTACTTGCTTATTTTACTAAAAAAAGAAAAAAAATTAATAGAGGTGAAATTCAGATGACATTGAATTGACTGTTTTAAAGTGAACACTTCAGTGACATTTAGCACATTCACGATGTTGTGCAACCACCGTTTCTATCTAGTTCTAGAACATTCCCATCACTCTAAAATGACCCATTAGCAGCCACTCTCCATCTCCCCACCCCTGGCATCCACTAATCTACATTCTGTTTATTTGGATTTCCCTATTTAGCACATTTTACATAAATGGAATTGTACAATATGCAACCTTTGTGTCTGGCTTCTTTCACATTAACATGTTTTCAAGATTCATCCGTGTTGTAGAATGTATCAGTACGTCACTCTTGTTTATGGCTGGATAATATTCCATTGTATAGATAGACCACATTTCGTTTATCCATTCACCTGCTGACGGACATTTGGGCTGGTTCCACCTTTTGGTTATTGTGACTAATGCTGCTCTGAACATGTGTGGACAAGGGTTTGTTTGAACACCTGTTTTCAATTCTTGAGTTATATATCTAGGAGTGGAATTGCTGGGTCATATGGTAATTCTATGTTTAACTTTTGGAGGAACTGCCAGACTGCCTTACTGTTTTACTGTGCGGCCCTTAATGATTTCTTTAAAGAAATCGTGTGGGCATCCTGACATATGTCTGCCGTTGTTCTCCTGCCCATTTATATCTGAGGCTAAGCAGGAAAATCTCAAATCATGTAAGATATTTAGTAGGTAGGGCTAGAAGGTCAAGATTCTTCATTCATTCATCCATTCACTAATTCATTGGTAACACATTGACCTAGCAGCCGCCATGTGCCAGGCCCAGTGCTGGGCACTGGGGAGAAATGAATAAGGTAGAGTCTATGCCCTTGATCTTGGGGTGGGAGAAATAGTCACATAAATCAGCAATTAGGAAAGAGTATGATGCTGTCCCCTATGGAAGCTGTTGAAGGTGTCGGGGAAACACTGAGGAGGAAACAGCTCCCTGGGAGGACCAGACAATCCTTGACAGATGGGTACCTCTTTGAGCCGGGTTTTGAGGAATGAATAGGAGTTTGGCAGGGGGGCAAAGGCAGGGGGTACACGCCAGGCCTAGGGAGTAGCATGAACCACATTGGGGAATCTGCAGTTATGGTGAGTCTTAGGCGTTGCTAGGGCACAAGGTAAATCTGATGAAAATAATACTGAAATGGTTGGTGTGTTGTTATAAAATAACCAAAGCCTATTAATAATATGCTAAGGAGTCTGAATTCTAATCTTTGGGTGGTGAGAGCCATCAAAAGATTTAAACCTAAAAAAAAAAAGATTTAAACCTGAGTGACTAGAGGCAATAAATGTAGCCTTCACTTCTCTGTCTATAAAATAGAAGGATTGTAGTGGCTTGTTTCTGTTAGGATAAACTGTGTTATGATGCAGTAACAAATAACCCCACAATCTCAATGGTATGAAACACCAGGTTTTGCTTCTGGCTTATACTACATGTCCATTGTAGGTTGGCTGGGGGATCCACTGTACGTTGCTATTAACTGTAGCTTAGAACTCAGGTAGGTAGGGCAGTTACCTGACGCAGCATGGCTGATCACTGAGTCAGAGGGAAAAAGAGAGGAGGGAAAGCAGCACTAAAGCTTCCATGCATGAAGAATATGACATATGACACCAAAGTCAGTCCCCTGGCCTCACCTATCTCTAAGTGGTCAAGGTAGCGGGGTTCTGCTGTGAGCCCTGGGGGAGAACAAGACATATGAGGTGAGCAGCATGAATGGACCACCACTGAGGTCCTCTCTGAGTTCCTTCCACGTTCATGAAAACAGGACTTTGGCTCATAGATGTTCATTGCAACTTTGGTTGCAATAGCCTAAAGCTGGAAGCAATCAACATGTCCATCAATGGGGGATTAATTACATGCTGCTACAGGCACACTTTGAAGTATCACACAACTATTTAGAACAAAACAAGGCAGATTGTTATTTGTTAAAGTGGAAAAAATGCCCAACATATATTGTTAAATTAAAAAAAAAATCACTCCAAGGTGCAGAATATAGTGACTGGTATGATCTAAATCATTTAAAAAAGATAATTGTATATGTAAATGAGATACAGGTATATGATATGTGTGATAAACATATACGTATCTCTCTCTCTCTCATATATATATATATATATATATATGTGTGTGTGTGTGTGTGTGTGTGTGTGTGTGTGATAATGAAGAGTTAACAATTTCTGGAAAGATAATACAATAACAATTAATATTATTATAATTACCTCCAGGGATAGGAACTGGTTTTGCTCACTTCTATATCCCCAGAGGCCAGCACACTAAGTAGTTGCTCAGTATTGCACATAGTAGGGGCTCAAAAATATTTGTCAGATGGATGGATTAATATTTCTAAGGAGAGGGATTTGATTCTTCAATTGTATGCTCTTCTGGGCAGTTAGAATTTGTTTTAATTGTATGTGACTATAAAACACAGAATTCGAGTTTTTTTAAAAAAGACAATGCCGTAAATCCATTTTCTGATCTTCCTCTCCCATCGGCTCTGAAGGAGCCAAGACTTGGGTTCACTTTTCTCTGAAGACATACAAAGAGCAGTAAATAAGTGTAGCTTTGAAAAATCAGGGGAAAAACTGCCACGTCAGTCCTATTAAAAAAAAAAAAAAAATCCCGAGAAATAAACGAGGGTGTACGGCTCGAGTCCCTCCTGCTGCGGAGATATTAGTCTTGTACTGCGCTGGGTCAAGCCTCCCTCGCTCGCCTCCCGGAACGAGGCTGCCAGGGGAGATGGATCACTCCTGAGGTGCGCCCCCCTCCCCACTCCCTGCACTACATGGGGGTTCAATTAGTGGAATCTGTCCCCACGTCTCCGCGACAGAACAACAGCACGCGGCATCTGCGCGACCCTCCGCCTCCATCTGCAGCCCGCGTGTGCAGAGGAAGCAATATATTTTTTAAAATCTTATTTGTTTTAATTGCTTGTGTGCTGATTTCTTGCCTGTCCCCCATCCCCCAACATCAGAACCTTGCTTTTCTGCGAGAATAATATAATGTTCTTGCCAGCAAAACAGCTCAGCTTCACTGAATCATGGGAACGGGTATAACAGCAGGGAGCAAGGAGGTGGGGTCTGCGTGGGGTGATGTGGGACGATGGGGGCTGATGATGGCCGATGCACTGTGACCTTCATCCTGGCAGAAAGACCTCGCTCAGGACCACGGAGCCTTGTCATTGGGTCCAGACAGCCTCGGTTCAAATGCTGGCTCTGGTCGGGCCCGCTAACGGAAGCCTTGGTCAGGTGACTTCACTGCTCCCACCTCGCTTTTCCCATCTGAAAAATGGAAGCGGGAAGGATAATAGCAGCTATTTCCTGGGGCGTTGTGAGTGCTTAAGGAGGTAGAGATGGTAGAATAACATTGAAAAGTGTTCCCTAGGAGTATTTTTATATTCTTATGGCACTGTAAAGCCACTTTCTGATAGTCTGGCCACACATGGAAAAGCAATTTTGGGGACCAACGCAAGTATCTCATCATAGAAGATTTATATTCAGAAAGCCAACAGTCAGCTCTCCTGGGTTTCACGGACATGGACATAATATTGGACAAAGGACCACAACAGCTGAAACTTAAATTGAAGTGGAAATCAAGAGAATGAACATTTACTGAGGGCCCGTGTGTCAGTTGCAGCTTGTGTGTCTACCAGGGCTGCAAACCACCCATCTAGTGTTGTAGAATCTATGAGCTAAAAATAATTTTTACATTTCTAAAAAAAAAAAAAAATTAAAGAATGCTGTCCTGTAACACCTGAAAATGATAGGAAATTCAAATTCAGTGTCCATAAATAAAGTTTTATTGGCACACAGCCATGTCCATTTATTTACATTGTGTCTAAAGCTGCCTTGGTGCTACAAGGGGAGAGATGAATAGTTGCAACAGAGACCATCTGGCCTGCAAAGCTGAAAGTCTTTAATAACTGGCTCTTTATTGAAATCGTTTGCTCACCTATGGTATCTTTCACTGCACTGAAGATTTAAAGCAACTCTGTGAGACTTGTTATCATTGTGAACTCATTTTATAGGTGAATAAACTGAGGCTTTGAGAAGCTAAATTATTCGGCCCCAGGGTTGCAGAGCAGGTGTCTATTCAGCAACATTATTAGTATCCCCATTTTACAGATGAGGAGTCTGAGGCCTGCAGAGGCTATAGTGACTTGCTCAGGGTCATCCAATGAGTGAAATAAGGGCAGTGTGAGTACCAGATTGCTGCTCTTACAACTGGGGCCGTTTTTCTTTGCTCCCACCTTTCTCCCAGGGGACTTACAAGTGAGTATCCTACAGTAATTAGGAGGGGCCATTGCTGATGGCTAGCTGATTCACACTCTGAGAGGCCACATGCCCCTGCGAGCTGGAAACGGAAGCAGGGCTGCTAATGGACTAAGGAGTGTGTGTGAGGTGGGGGTTCTGGGCCAGGCTTCTGGGACTGGGACTGGGGAGAGGAGAGTTGGAGGAAGAAGAGGATCAGGACGCTCATGTCTGTTTACTTTCCAGGACTCACTGTCTATCTCTCACCCACGTGTCTGCCCATCATTCCAACGATGGCAGCAGATGCCACTGGGATGCGTAGAACACGTGTTCTTGTCACCACTTGGTAAATACCTAATTGCTTGTGTCATAAGTTGCGTGCTCCAAGCACAGGCTCTAAAACGACAATTCCTCCCACCAGGAGGGACTTGCGTCATATTTTGGCCTTAAAATGATTTTAATTCAGGGTCCGCCTAAATGCCCATGGAGGGGGGCTTGTCGTGCACACCCGCCCCCCTCCCATAGAGACACAGTGCTGCCGTTGATGTGCAGAGATGCAGAAGCATGCATGATGTGGAGAGATGCTGATGATGCGTTAAAGAATATAGAAGCAAGTTTCAAAACTGCAATCTAGGGTAATCACATTACGGCAGCAAACATATTCACAAGTACACATGCAGCGAAGGGAATAGGTGAGGGGTACAAACCTGGTGACAGGCAGACAGAGTCTTAGTGTGGACTCTGTTTATGAGCCATTGACCTTCACCTCTTGAGCCTCCAGTTTTGTGACCTATAAAATGGGAATATTGAGAGTGCTAACCTCTCAGGATCGGTGGTGTTTATATGAGATAATGCATATAAATGCTTAGGCTAATCATTTTTCTTAAAGAAAAGCAAAAGAAAGAATGGAGTCTATTTGTAAAGGTAGAGAACTACTGGTCAAAGCCAACCTAGGTATTTATTTGTCAGGGAATTGTGGCCCAGAGAGGGTGAGTGACTTGTGCAAGGTCACACAGCAAATGGGAAAGATGGGAACTAAGACCCGGGGCTGCCATGGAACCCTTTCTGCCAGATCTCATTTTCCCCCAAAACCATAGTTTGCAGGGAGAAGCTCCCACAGGAACTGGGCCATTCCAAGCCACAGCCCAGTTCAGGCTGGGGTGCTATTACTCCTATTCCGTGGGTGAGGCATATGCTCCCTACATCAAGATTGTAAAGACTTACTTATTGATACTTACTGCGTTGCCCACACCATCTCATCTCCACCTCACGGCAGCCTCTGCTGGATTCTGCTTCCGTTTTCCCCGTGAACCCCTAAGCTCAGCATACAGTAGGTGCTCAGCAAGTATCTGTTGACTGAACTAAGACGACCTCCTTAACCCCAGAGTCTAGGGCAGAAACCAAGGCCCAGGGAGATGAATGCGGAGTCCAGAGTCACAGAGCTGGTTTCAGGTCTGTCTGACTTCCAAGAAAATTCCAGACACCTAGGCCTGGGAAAGCCATAGGTGCCCGCTGGAACTATACCCCCAAGGGGGAAGAACTTTGTGAGACAGCAAGAGGAGCTGGGGCGGATACTTTTTTGACACAAACACAGAAAAGAGAATGTAATTTCCCCCTTTTTAGGTTGGTTTGGGGGAGGTCCTGCTATGGAATGAATAATTTGCTTTGCAAAATCCAAGTCTCCAAGTCCCTCTGCTTTGGTGCTTGCATTGATATGCTAATATGAGAAGCCTGGGGGACCACGTCTTGGGGCTCTTTGCTCCTAGAGCATTTGTGGAGGCGTCTTTGTGCTGCTATGTCTGTGTGTGACAGGGAGAGATACAGAGCAAGAACAGAGAGGCATGAGCAGGTGCCCCCCCCCCCCCGCAGGAGTCCCCAGAACCCGACTGTATGTAATATGCCTCTAGGGGACGGGAGAGGACCAGTAGTCATTCAGGCAGAGGACGAGCCTTTCAGAGGGAGAAACGACACTTGTGGCTTACAGGGAATATTTCGAGGTTCATCGACCCTCCTCCCTCCCTCCCTTTCTTCCTCTCACCTGCCTATCTACCCACCCAGCTATCCACACTTCTACTGACTCAACTTCCCATCCACCCACATCTACCTACTCATCCATGGACCTACCCTCTCATCCATCCATCATCCATCCATCCATCCATCCATCCATCCATCCATCCATCCATCCATCCATCCATCCACTCATCTGCCCACTCACCCATTTCCTCCATCTGCCCTTCCATTCACCCATCCATACCCCACCCCAACTTTCTGTCCAGCACACACCAGGGGTGTGCTAGATGACCTGTGATGTGGCTCTTCCCATTTTCGTAGATGAAGTAATTACTCTTCCAAGTAGAATGACAAAGAACTCAGATTCTGAGGTCAGATGGGGCCAAGTTCAAATTCTGACTCTGCCATTGGGTGGCTGTATGACCTCAGGCAAGTGAGTAATGCCTCTGAGCTTGCTTTTCTCTGGAAATTTGAACTAGTGATGGTACCTACCTTGCCCTTGGTGTAAGGAAGAGATGAGGTGCCATCTGTAAAGTGTCATCACGAGGTCCAGCTTGGGGAGTGTACTCAATATGTACCTTCTCTTGCTACTTGTTGAGCACTTACTGTGTGCCAGGAGCTTATTTACATGTACTTTTTCATTATTATTTCCTCAGTGCCATTACTCACCCCACTCTACAGATGAGGAGACTGAGTTAGGGGTTAAGGGGAGGAGCAGAGCCCAGGCCCCCAAGCCAGGGCAGTGGGTCTCCAAATTCCACTTTTCTTGCATTCTACCACTTGGATGCTGGTCCCTGCTCTGCCACAAGCACACAGTGTGGCCTCGGGCAAGTCCGTGCACCTCGGTTTCCCCATATGTACAATGAGAGGATGAACTAAATGATTTCTAGGACCTCATTCTGCTTAGAGTGAGAATGATGGCCATTCAGCATGTGTCTATGAACCCTTAGATGGCTCTGACCCCACACCATGGAGGGCTGTGGTCTCTGAGGCTTGGCCCTGTACCTTCTCCACCCCCTGAAGCAATGGTGACAGGAGAGGTTGTGGAAATAGTCACATATGGTTTCATTTTCATCATTGTCCATCCTTACCTGAGCAACCACAAGGAAATCCCTTAACTGCATGGATCCTCAGTTTGTTAACCTGTGAAATGGGCATAAGAAAGACCCTCACCAGATCAGATTGCTGTGAGATCAAAGAAGATGATGTTTGTGAATGGATTGGAAAAGGCATTGCAAAAAGAACAAAGGGGGGTAAGCAAAAGCCAGGGACCACTTTCCCCCACCTGCAAGGTCAGATGACTAATTCATTCAACAAATGTATACTGAGCACGTACTGTGTGCCTGGCCCTGGGGTCAGCCCTGGGAACACAGAGGTGACTGAGGTGAACAAGGAGCTTACATTCTCCTGGGGGGGAAACACAGATTAGCCAAGTCCACAAGGAGAGGAGCAAATTATATGAAAAGGTGATAAATTTGGAGAATTTAAGCAGGTAAGAGGAGAGGTAATCAGGAAAGGCCTCCAGAAGGAGGTACCATTTGAGCTGAGAACTAACTAAACAATAAGAAGAACCACCCTGCCAAGCTGTATAGGGAACAGAGATCCAGGAAGAGGGAACAGCAAGTGCAAAGGCCGTTGGTGGAATCAACCTGCTGGGGAAATGGGCCTGCTGACCAGGGGCCTTGACCACCGTCCATTGAGGGCATCGTCACATGGCTTCCATCCGTTCCATCCAGTGACTAATTACCAGTGACATCTTTTCTGCTACTTGGGAGAGCAGGTGCCTGCTGACTCTTTCTTACAATTCTCCCTTATTTTAATGATCTGCATTTCAAATTTATGTCCCCATATCCTAAGGCCCCTGGGTATCAGGTATATTTTTCCAAATCCCAATAAATAAATACAGTAAATCCATGTGCTTTCAGGAATTTTTATGAGCCAGTCTGCCAGGGAAATGGGCTGGTTGCCTCAGAGGACTGAGCCGATGAAGCTGGCGAGGTAATTAGCTACTGAGTTATGGGGGCCACTTGAAATCTAATTATTGAGAGATCTGAGGCGCCCGCCTCATTTGGGTCCAGATTTACATGGTGCTGGGCAGGCTTCTCGGGTAGGCGTCCCCGTGGGGACGCAGACAGAATGACAGCTGGTGGGTCTCAGAAAAGAGGAACTTGGAGGTGAATGGCCAGAGGGGCACCTAGAGTGGGGTATGTCTGGGCCAGGGTGGCATTGTCTCTTCTGAGATCCATCTCTATTCTTCCAGCAGGTTCCTGAAGCCCTTTCATACGCTGTGCTTCCATTTTGTGCCTCTGGCATATGATTATCCCATAATAGCTATTTGTTCTCAAGTCTCTGTCCCTTACTAGTTTCATTCATTCATTCATTCATTCATTTCATTCATTCATTCAATAAAGAGATAAGGAGTACCCAGCATGCCTCAGGGTTTGATACATATAAAGGTTCAAAAGTTGAACCTATTAATCTGTGAGTTTAACAAATAGTTGGTGCACAATATATATTTGTTGTAAGAATGCAAGTTTGCTACCTCAATGATTTAAGGCCTTGCCCTACTTAGCACTTAAATTCCAGGCTGTACAGGTTTAGCGTGTGTATACACACACACACACACACACACACACACACACACTGAGGCACACACCAAAACTGAAAGGTTCCCATGAGTGCTAGATGCTTAGGGCACTCAATGTCTCATATAGGTCACTGTCACCTCTGTCCCTGGAAGGCTGTGACAGCCTCCTCCCTGGTCCCTTACCTTCTCCCCTCCCCACTTGAATGTACCTCCCACACGGCACCCAGGATGAGCCGCTAAAAGCAGGGAAGATTGTGTCACCCTTCTGCTCAGACCCCCCCAGGGGCCCCTCCCAGGGGAGAAGCCAGAGTCCCAAGATAGTCTACAGGGTCCTGTAAACTATGAGGTCTGATAATTAAGTTCGTGAACTTGTTGCCAATGCTGTTGCTAACCTTTTCTGATATTCATTATGAATTTGTACCAACTGGACAAACAGGTAACCAAGTTTACTATTTGGCAGTGCTGAAAAGGATGCGTGAAAAAGTTAGACGACCTGAACTTTTCGCCCACAATTCATGGCTCTTGCATCACGACAGTGCACCAGCTCACACGGCACTGTCTGTGAGGGAGTTTTTAGCCAGTAAACAAATAATTGTATTGGAACACCCTCCCTCCTCACCTGATCTGGCCCCCAGTGACTTATTTCTTTACCTGAAGATAAAGGAAATATTGAAAGGAAGGCATTTTGATGACATTCAGGACATCAAGGGTAATATGATGACAGCTCTGATGGCCATTCCAGAAAAAGAGTTCCAAAATTGCTTTGAAGGGTGGACTAGGTGCTGGCATCAGTGCATAGCTTCCCAAGGGGAGTACTTCGAAGGTGACCGTAGTGATATTCAGCAATGAGGTATGTAGTGCTTTTTCTAGGATGAGTTCGCGAACTTAATTGTCCTACCTCGTATGATGTGACCTGTTCCCCACCCTCTCTCACCTGCTCCAAGATCCCCGATGGGTCCCCTGCTGTCCTCCCACAGTCCAGACTCAGTCCCACCTCTGGGCCTTTGCACTCCCAGAGTCCTTTGCCAGAAGTGCTGAGCCCCCAGTTACAGACTGCCTCCTTCCCTCCTCTCTCTCATGTTCTGCTTGACTCTAACCTCTTTAGTCCTTCTCTACTTTATTTTTCTCCTTAGCTCTTATCACTGCCTTTCATGATACATACTTCTTTCTTTCCGGATTATGGACTGTCACCCTTCCCCCTAGAATCACCAGGGCAAATGTTTTGTCTATTTATTTCACTGCTATACTTTCAGTACCTGAAACAGTGTATGGAATGTAATGGGTGCTCAATAAATAACGTTCAGAATGAATGAATGTACCTGTTAATCTACAACAGCTAGGGCAGTAGCTGGCACACAACAGGGGCTAAATAGTTGTTCAACTAAATGCGGGGACAAGTGAATGGAAAAAATGGTAAAACTGGATAAGTATTATTCTGCCTGGAGGATCAAAGAGCATAGGAACATAGAAGTGCCCATGAGGGTTCTAGGTGGCGGGGGGGCAGGGGTATTTTCCAAGAGCTAATGACATTGAGCTGACTGATGAAGGTTGAGCAGGAGTTTGGCAGATGGCTCATGTGGCAAAAAGGTCCAGGGGAGAGAAACATCATAACTTAGAAGAACTGACAGTGCTCAGTGGCAGTATCGCAAGGGACCTGATCTTGGAGAACCTTGAATGTCCATCTAGGAATTAGGGTTTAATCCCGAGGTCCCAGGGGAGACTCCAGATGGATGCACGCAGGAGAAGGACACAGTCATATTAGGATTCTAGAGCAGTCTCTTTGGTGCTCATGGAGACAGCATTGTGGGAGCACGACAATCCAGGAAGGAGAGAATAAGGGCTGATTTGAGTGGGTGACCTTGGGGACCAAGGAGAGGGAGAGGCCTGCCAGGGGGCTGTCGATGGAATTCCTACGTGGCTGCAGAGATTATACTTGAGACTAAAATTGCATCACCCCAAACCCACAAGATGCAAAGAGAACCCGGGCACCTGGTTCCAAACTCAATCAACCAGATTTTTAAAAATTGTAATTGCAGACCCTGTCCTTCTCCCCTCCTTCTTTTCCTCTTAAAATTTTTTATTATATGTGTTTTTTGACAGCAAAAGACTTGATGTGCTGTATATTAAACAGAGTGGCAGCTGTGATATTGCCAAGCGAAACAAAATACAAAATTTACAGCAGTAAATTCTTCTCTCTTCAGGGTGGTTAATTATCTTAATTACTTTTATTATCTTTTATCTTTTAAGATCTTAAATTGCTTATTTCTGCCTCTCCCGCCAAAGGCGACCACATATTTTTTATTGGTGCCTGCTGAGTAAAGACAGTCATATGTATATCTTTCTGGTGAAATTTAAAGGAACTTTGATTTATACCTGACTTCAACTTCTGATTTTAATTGTACGAACTAGTGAAAACAAAGTTCCATGAAATATTGACCGACAGCAGGAAACACACACACGCACACACACGCACACTCATGCACACACACTTGCTTGCACGCAGCCATGCACGTCCATAAACACACACACGCAGGCACACACACACACACACTCCAAAGCTGACAAATGCCTTTCTTTTCTTTTTTTATACCTCCTCCTCGCTCTGCTACATTCTTCGTGCCACATGGGAAAAACCATTTCTTTCGAGCAAATCTTAACTCGGAAGAGAAGAATTACAAGCCTTGCAAACTGTCACACTTTCCCGGGAAACGGGGAAAGGTGATTTGGTTGGAAATAAATCCATTCACGGTTAACATTTTCAAGCAAAGGGAAAAAGGGAAAAAATCAGCAGGCCCCTAGACCTGGGGATATTTCAGGCTGGGGGATTTTGTGACAGCTCAGTCCGCTAAAGAGGGACAGTGACGCAGTCTGAGCTGGTGGTGGTGGTGGGGGGGGGGGCTGAGGGGTCTGGCGCCCAGTGAGTGACTTCATTAGGGGAGGAGGACAGCCTGTGGTTAAGCTTCAGCTTGGAAACAGATGACTTAGAGGTCACGATCCTATAGCCAGACCTTGGGTCCAGATGTGTCCTGGAATTTAGAATTATTGACGGAGGTTAGAAAAGGCTTTTCCCCAGAGCAGGTAGACCTGCGTTCGAATGCTGGCTTTGCCAAGTTTGAGCTGTGTGACGAGGGCCCTCCCCCTGGCCGCTCTGTGGCTCAGTTCCTCATCTACACAACATGGGTGATAACAAGCATCTCTTCTTGGGGTTGTTGTGAGGGTTCACTAAAATGATGGCGTGTGTGTGACGACGTGAGTTCTGCTCTCCTCCAATGGGATGGGAAACTAAAGCTCAGAGAGGCCAAGCTGCCTGTCCAGTGTCACGCAGATCCACATAAGGAGGTGATACCACCAGTCCGCTGCCCCTTCTGATTTTACCGTGGGGGTGGGTGGATGGTGGTGGTGGTCAGGCTTCCGCATACTCCGGTTGGGAAGCTTCAAGACTGTTGGGAAGGGGAGTGAGAGAGAGAACCAGATGGGGGAGGGTAGGGGAAGGGTGGGGATGGGTGGCTAGGCTCCGAGATCCCTGAAGGGATGGGGAGAAATGTCTGCGGTTCCATTGTTGAAAGCACCTGGTAGGGTTAGGCAGGTGGCATTAGGGAAGGACAGGTGTCTTGGCTTGGGCTGCTAGAACAACAATACATACCACCGATTGTGTATCTTATCAACAGAGACTTTTCTCTCACCATTCTGGAGGCTGGAAGTCCAAGGTCAGGCTGTCGTCCTGGCCTGGTCTGGTCTGGCTCTGGTGGGAGCCCTCTGCTGGGTCACAGACTGCCAGCTTCTTGAAGTTCTGCTTGTGCCATCACATGGCCGAGGAGCGTGAGGATGCAAGCTCTCTCCTGACTCTTATAAGGACACTAATCCCACTCATGAGGGCTCCGCCCTTTGACCTCATCGAATCCTAACCATCCTCCAAAGGCCCCACCTCCTAATACAATCACATAGGTGGGGTAGGGTCTCAACACGAATTTTGAGAGGACACAAATATTCCGTTCATAATAACACGTATCCCCTTCCCGCCTCTGTTCAAAGAGAGGAGTAATATCAAGTTGATGAGTGTTTGTGGGAGGGTTCTTTGAGTTTCATTGAGGCCTACGGGATTGGGGCCCTCTGTCCCCAAAGCAACCCCCCACAGCTGCCCAGTGATGGATTTCAGCCTGGCCTTGGGGAGGGGCACCTGCCAGCCCCTCCCAACCATCTCCTTCCTTCTCCCTACCACCCCCGACCCCGCCCCGCACATCTCTCAGGCTTTACCTGTGGGTGAAGGTGGTTCTTAGTGAGGTGACCCTGAACTTCTGCAGTTTTAGCACGAAAACTCCCACACCCCGTTTGCATTTTTGGTCCCAGGTTAATCGGGATGGTTGGACACCCTCCAGCTTGTCTTTCTCAAGGATTCCCTTGACCTTCTTCGCTTCTGTGTCTCTCTCTCTTTCTTCTCTCTCTCTGTCTGTCTCCTTCTACCACCCTCCTCCTTTCTCTTCTCCACCCCTGGCTTCACTCCTGCTCCCTTTTCTTGCAGACTCTCTGTCTCCCACTCTTTGGCAAGACAAGCCCTGCACTTACATCTCCAGAGGGGCTGGGCAGCCACGTCCAGAGACTAAAGTCCAGCAGGAATGAGGGGAGGTGGAGGAAGTGCTGTCGGGGAGGTGGGAGGGGCTCGTGAGTGGGGAAAGCGCCCCAATTCTTCAAACCCACAGAGAGACTCTCTAGCTGCTCCAGGTTCTCCACGTGGGCCTGCTTCCCCATAAATTCTTTTCCGTGCTGTGCCAGGGAGAGATGTGAGTGCATGTATGTGTGCACGTTCTGAGTGGGAGGGCCCTTGGAAAGGCCTTTCCCAGGGGGACAGAGAGCCTGACCCCCTTCTGCCAGAGGCTGCCCCGTGCTGTGAAACTCTCCAGGACTGTGGCCTTTGAGGGAGCTGCAGTGGGAGCCACTAGGGGACCAGGAAAGCAGGATTCAGGGTGTGCCTGAATCCAAGGCCCCTGAGAATTCCCTTGGGCAACCCCTTGCCACTTTGCCTGCAACTGGTAGGAAGGACCTCGAAACTGGATTTTAAATTTAATTTAATTTTAAGTATTTCCATCTAAAAACTGATACTCTGTTCGTTATTGGAAAATGTTTGTATGTTTGCAATAATTTGGCCACACAGATCTACACTTTCAAATGACGTGAGAAGTGCTGTACGTGTAAAATACACACTGGATTACAGAGCACCAAGGATAAGTGTAAACTACCTGATCAAAAACTCTTAATGTCGGTTGCATGTTGGAACAATAACATTTCTGATATGTTGGGTGAAATAAAAGATACTGTAAAATTCATGTCCTGGTTTCTTTTTGCTTTTAACATGCGGTTTCTGGAGAGTTTAAAATGACATATGTGGCCCCATTATGTTCCTCTTGGTCTGGGCTCTAGATTTGGGGACAGTCTCTGTCACCAAGAATGTATTCGTCTGGCTTCACTGCATTGGGACATGAAGTTACCTTGTTTGCGGTTGCTTTGTGCCCCTCGCTTGTTCTCTGACTGTAGGGCAAAGAAAGCATTTCACCCAACTGAAATTCACAATTTTTAGAATGGAAGGATGAATGAAACCTCTGGCCGGGAATGTCAGTTTCAAGTGTCCTTCACTGTCCCCTGCCCATTCACACCTCACTCTATCCCAGCTAGTCTGTGGGGATCAGGCATTTGGATTTGGAGTCATGTTTCGACTCTTCCTCGGACTGCTGGCTGGCGGCTCATCCTGAGAGAGCTGGTTAGTGAAAGGTCCTAGCAGAGAAGGGGCTTTGCCTCTTGGTTTCCCAGATTGGTGTTCTCCAGATTTGCTAGGACTCTGTAGTACCCTGAGGAAGCAGAAGGGGCCGATAGGCACCCAGGTAGATATCGTCAGTCAGGTAGGAAGCTGATGGTCAACAAATATGCCCTGAGCGTCTCCCATGGGCGTAGGTGCTATGTCAGGCACCAACGGGGCAGACAGGGACCCTCTCACACTCCAAGATTGATGGGGAGATATATATTGAGCACACATTTGCACTGCTGAGTTAGAGTGTCCCAGTCGGTTACCTGCGTTATCTCATCTAATTGTCATGTTAATTCCTGAAGGTGAGGCTTACTGCTCTCCCCATTTCACAGAAGAGGAGACTGAGGTCAGACAGGTGGGAAGCTGTGCCCAGGTTGTGTTTACATTGGAGCCAAGTTTCAACCTTGGCTTATGTAGCTCCAAAGTCCCATAAACCCCTCTCTGAGCTGCCTTCTGAATGCTTTTGGAGGTGCCCCCTGCCCTCTGTGACCATGCTTCCTTCTAGGCCTGCCCTCTGGCCCAGCTCTTCCTTCATAGCATTCTTGGAATCCATCATCGCTGCTTTTTAATCCAAGCCCTTGGTGAACCAAGGTGTATTTTTAGCCTGCACCACCTCTTGGGATAATGAGTCTCATACGTTTACTTCCCACTGAGTAAAGCACTACAGCACTTTAATTTTTCCTAAAATGCCTTTGAGTTTCCCTGGGAGATGTAGGTAAGAGGAGAGGGGAAGTTGATTTGGCTTCTCCCCCCCCCCACCCCCCCTGCAGCCTCTGTCTCTCTGAGGGCTGGTTCTGCAACGGAGCCTGCATTCTCCCCTGGGTCCCGAGTGGAAGGCTGTGGGTAAGAGACTCCACCTGGCCAAGTCTTGCTTTGTTCCTCTGTAAATGGGAGTGGGGTGAGGGGGCTGGAGGGATGGGGTGGGGGTAGGAAGGTGGAGGGGGCTGGGTGTGTGTGTCAAGGAAACCGATCCTGCAGGGGGTGGGGTGACTCCTGCACACCTCAGTTTGGCATGGCTGTATTTCACAGGTACACGTGGGATGAGAAAAAGGCGTGGTGTGGACAACTCTTTCTAGCTGTAATATGCGTAGATGTCAGCTAAAGTCTTCATGGTGGCCCTGCACCCTCTCTGTCCTTGCCCCTCCATTTTCCCTTGCTCACTCTGCTTCAGTCCCGCTTGTAAGCCAGGCACACTCCTGCCCCAGGGCCTTTGCACTGACTGTTCCCCTTGCCGAAGACACTTTTTCTCTCAATATCTGCATAAACACCTCTTTTTCCTTCTAGCTGTGCTCAGATGCCACCTTCTCGTCGAGGCACCCCCCAGACCCACCCTTTTGAAAGCACAACCCTTCCCCTGGCCCCTGCATTTCCTCTACTCTTCCCTGATGTTGTTCCAGCCGCCCCCCCCCCCCCGCTATAGCATTTATCATCTTCTATCAAACTCTGTAATTCACCTATGTAAGAAGTAAATTTTGTTTATTTTTTTCCTGATTTCTTAAGGGCAGGGATTGTTACCTGTCTTATTCCCTGCTGTACCCTCAGCTCCCATAGTGCTGCTTGGCACACACCAGACACTCAAGAGCTGTGTGTGAAATGAACACATCGTCTTTCCTCTCATCTGCCTGAGTGTTGTTTGCAGGTTGGCAAATGTTATTGTGCAACAAAAACAACAGTAACAGTACAGTGGTGTGGGGATGGCCATGGTCAGATGCATTTAGTAATACACCAGTTTCTTTCAGGGGGGCGTTACACTGAGCAGGGAGCCTCAGACTCCCATCCAGGGAGCACCACCGGGGAAAAGCCAATCTGGACTCACCCACCCATTTCCCAGCTGAGGAAACTGAAGCTTTTCATCTCTACGTCTTGACCCAGATCTCCGAGTTTCTAACAGCTCTGCCTGGCTCCCCACACCCCCCTGTCTCCCAACCTCAGTCTCCCTCATTCAGAAGAAGCTTCTTAAAGCTATCGCCTTGGTGGCCAAAGACTGTAGGAGAAGAGGGACTATCCTACAGCATGTGGGGAAGCACCCCTAAACGTGGAAGGGATAACCTTGCATTTGAGTGTGGCTTTCTTTATTAGTTTGTGGCCGGATTTGGAGGCCATTCTGGACATTTAAGAAAGATTTGTAATTTTTTTTTTTATTGCACAAAACTGAATGGCTGTTGATTTTAAAATGTCTAATTTTAGAGCAAAGGACTATGACCCTGTTGACCGTGTTATGTGCTGACCAGTACTCAGGCTGGCACCTTACACCTTGATTTTGTTCTAATGTCCCCATGATGGTCTCAGAAGACATGTTTGGACCCATTTTACAGATGAGGAAACTGAGGCTCAGAGGAAGAAAAGATGTACCCAAAGTCACAGGGCTGCTGAATGGAAGAGCAGAGCTTCAGCCCAGCCTGTCGTATTCTGGAGGCTGAGCTCTTTATCTCTATTTGGAAAGGGGCTAAGTGGGGGTGGGGAGTAGAAATCATAATTCTTAGAAAGAAGAGAAAAATGCAGTATGGCAGAAAAGAACGCCCCATGAAACAAAACAGATGAGATGCCTTTATTTCCATTTCCATCAATGTAACCAGAGGGTATTGTTTTGTTGTTTATTTATATCTTTGCCCTGTGCCTTTTTCTTTTCTCTTTTTTTTTGTACTTGACATCATATTTGCTATATAATTTTGTGTCTTTTTTCCTTTTCAATTATTATGTTACAATTATGTTTCCATGTTGTTCCTCATTTTTGTAAACATTCCAATGGCTGTGTAATATTCTCTTCTATAGATAAGTCATAATTCATTTTTCATTTTCCCTTGGGTAGACATTTAGGTCTCTGTCCATTTGGGGGCTCATATACAATGTTGCAGGGAGCATTGTTCTCCATGTAGTTTTCTTTTGAAATCTAAGAGGTTCCCTCAGGAGCTGGACTCCAGGGCCACTCATGCCCATTTGTACAGAGCTTGGTAGACAGTGCCACCATGTTTCAAAGACACCCTGCCCTCCTGTTACAGCCCCACCAGGAACGCCTGAGGGGCCCTTCTCACCTTAACAACAATAAAAAGTATTTATTTCTTTAATTAGGTGAAAATGTTAATTGCTTTCATTTCTTTTTCTCTGATTCCCATTGAAGCCGAAGCTGAGTTCTCCCCATATGTTTGTTAACCAGATACATTTCCACTTTTGTAAAGAGTCTGCTTACTGGTAGGACTAGTGTTCAAGTTAAAATAGAATGTAAAGAATATTCAGAAGTGAGAACGAGAGATGGAAACTAGAAACCAGGCAGTAGACGGTGAGATTGTCCCTCAAAGGCTGATCTCACTCCCCTCCTCAGACCTGAAATGTACGGATGCGCTGCGGTGGGTGCTGAGTCTAGGGTGGGACAGAGTCCAGGAAGACAAAAATGTGGGCAGGGGACCCCACACAGAGATGGCCCTAAAGTGGGGGCCGAGAGGCTGGCTCATCAAGGGATAAGACTCACCCAGCATCCAGAATCCGGCCCCTCCCTGTCCCAGGTACAGACACAGGCAATTATGCTCCACTGTGCTCTGGGCTGTGATGGGCTTGCCCAGGGGCTGAGGGAATACAGGTCAGTCCCTGGTCCAGCCTAGGGAGTTAGGGTTAGGGGGAGACAGCCATCTAGAGAAGTACCTTCTCTTCCCCCTCCCCCAACAGAAAAAAACGCCCACTTTACTGTCAGTCAAACACACCCAGCACACACCCCTTGTAAAACCTTTGCATGTGGTATTCCCTCTGCTTGGAATACTTCCCCCGATCTGCACAGGACCACCTTCTCACTGTGGACGTCTTAGCCCAGATGTCATCACCTCAAAGAGGCCATCCCTGACTGTTCCTCAGACTTTCCCTGCCGACCTCATTTTCTTCCCTTCATGGCACTGAGCTGTGTCAGAAATGCCTGGGAATCCTGTGCCCGCATCCTAAGCCATGATTCTCCATCCTAGCTGCCCCAAATTTCCCTAGGGAGCTTTCAAAAATCCTAATGCCTGGACTCCACCCCAGACTAATTAAATCAGGACCTCCGAGAGGTGGGTGGGGGCTTGGGTTTGTTTTAAAAGCTCCCCAGGGGATTCTAATGTGCAGCCGGGGCTGGAACCATGGCTGTAGGAGGTTGCTCATTTATTGCACATTTATGGCCTGGCCCCCCTACCCCCCAGTGTGAGCTTCACAAACAGTGGAAACCATGCATCATGCCCACGGTTCTCTCCTCCAACGTTAGCACCTTGCCTGGTTTATTCAACCTGCTTCGATTTTGGAAATGATATTTCGACAGAGGCCCCGACTTGTACAACTCAGCCACCATCTAGGAATGTCCCCCTTTTCCAGATTAGGAACCTGAGGGTTGCACATTGGAAGCGATGTGACCATAATTCCCAGCTTGGATTGGAGGAGCATATTAAATAAACCTCGGAGTAGGGAGGGGACCATCTATTTGTCAATTTGAAGACTGACCATTCAGATTTGGAAAAAAATGGAGTAATGAGCCGGCTTTGCATATCTCTCTTTGGAGAATAAATAAATAAATAAAAGGACCGCAGTGTTTTTAAGGCAGTGAATGTGGCAAAGGAATAAAGGCAACTTATTCTGTGCGCGCTCCTGGGCTTGTCTGTATTCCTGTGGCAGCCCAGCCTGCATAAACATTCGGCACACAGCACTTGCAGACACTTTTTAATAGAATCGCTTAAAACAATTAATTACCAGAGTTTTCATTCAAGCTGCAGTGCAAAAGATACGCAGGCAATAAAAGGCATTTATCCGCGGGTTTCTCGAGGCCTGTTTGTTATTAAGATGTAAATTAAATCATCACAGATGTTCCATTTTTTAATCTAGGCCTGGGAAGATCAGGGCCAAGCGTGGCCTAAACGGGTTTATTTCATTACCCGCACATTCATTAGAAACCCACTGCCTTATTGGATATCATTTTTCTTGGGTGCCTTTTCCCCCCTCTTCTTAAACAAATTATCAGGATAATTTGTTCATTTCCCTGTCTATTTGTTCTTAACGCTCACCAGCCCCGGGTGGGGTCCGAGGGCTCCTGGGCTCTGTTTGGAGTCCTCTGCCCTCCTGGAGGTGGGAGAGATTCAGCATCTACTCCAGGCACGGAGCTGGGAAGAATTGTCTAGAAATTTCTAGAAAACCATTCCCTTCCCCGATAGTGTTACATTGAAATCCTTGGCTCTAGCGCGTGAAGAGTGTGATTTCTGAGTTAGAAGGAACTGTCACATGATTAATAACCTCCTCCTCCCACAGAGCCCCCATTCTCTACCCTGGTCTCCACCTGAAGTTACCCAGCAGCCTTTGCCTGCTTATTTCTGCCTTCCCGCCTGGGCTGTGAGCCCCACGAGAGTCAGGGCTGCATCTGTCTTGTTCACCGCTGGATGCTCACAGCCTAGCACAGTGCCTGGCACATAGTAGGTGCTTAATGAATAAACAAATGCATTTTCACCGTAGCTATTAAAGTGTCTGGTATGGTGCCCAACATGCACAATCTCATTTAACTCTCCAACAACCCAGAAAAGGGACACTGGGTATCATCCCCATTTAACCATGAAGTCACCATGCTGCCACAAAGCACAGAAATTTGCCCAGGTCCATGACTGGGGAATGGAGGAGTTAGGATTTGAACTTAGGTCTGGCTGGCTCCAAATCTCTATGATTTAATTCCTCACGGTTCTATAGGTGGATATTGGGTGTTGAGTCCAAAACGCAGTAGTGTGTTTAAATGTTACATATTTATTCAGTGCCAAGCACCATGCTGGGCACAGGGAAATGCTCAGCGCAGCCCAGGAAGGCCCTCAGAAGAGCACAGGCATCACCATTAAGGTCATTTTGTCACTATCCAATGTCCTTGCTTTATAGCTGTGGAAGCTGAAATGCAGCCAATGAATACCTAGGCGGGCTGAGACTCCAGGCCAGCCACATAATTTGCAGGGTCCAAAGCAAATGGACAATGTGGGGACCCTTGTTCAAAAAATCATAATTTAAAGAGCATTAAGCCAAACGTGGGGCCCACAGGACCCCGACTGACTGCAGAGGTGGCACACCTGTGAAACCGGCCTTGCTGTGACTTCCATCTCACGTCACCAGTTCTTTCCATCATGTACTCAAAAGCAGGACAATCCTGGACCATCTAACTTCTAGGCTTTTCCCCAACCCACCTGTCTTCCTGCCTTTTTCCCCATCTTCATCCAAATTTCCAGTTGAACAAGCCCATTCAGAGCTTTGCATAACCTTCCTAAAAAGGAGAGGATGAGCCCATCTGATCACATGCTGTCCTGCTTTTAGATTATTTCCTTGCATTTCTCCAACAGCCAAATGAAGTAGGTGTCCTTATTCTTATTATGTAGGGCAGGAAACAGATGAGGGGTGAGTTGCTCAAGGTCACATAGCTAACAGGTTCCAATTCTTCTCTTTGTGTCACCGGTGGCTGTGGGACTTGATTCTTTATAAAAATCATCTTTTGCAGAAGCCTAAGACGCCAGTGACATAGAAGGTGGAGTGATTTGTCTGAGGTGGGAATAGTGTCGGAACCCAGTAGTGTCAGGTCGAGGAGGAATGTTCTTTCTCAGGGGTCGGTTCTTTGCTGAGGTCAAACAGTTGGTAAGAGGCCCGCGGACGTGGATGTGCCAGCACCCCTGACCATCTCTGCTCAGCAGTCAGGTTTGCTGGACCTCTAACTCCTAATGCCACCCCTTGGGGTGGGGGCTACAGCAAAGGGCCAGGTTCATGCAGATCTTGACCTTACCCAGGGAACTTGGAGCATCCAAGACCGTCAGAGCAGGAGGGATGTAGAGCGATGGGGACTCAGAGAGGGGAAGGGACCCCACCGAGCTGAGAAGAGCAGACCATTCCTCAGAGGCACCGGCCCAGATACCCCCCTCCCGTTCAACGGCGCACTGTGTACAGGCGCAGCGGCTGCCTGCTGTGAAATGATCATTTTCTGCTTCCTGCCTGTGCATGGTCTCATGTTTTCATCAAGTTCTGAAGAAAAAGAATGGGAAAATATCGTGGCTTTTATCCCCCCCTGCGTGCTGCAGAAATTGCCTTTTTATGAAAGTCCTTGTGGTTTTGTGAGTATTTCACGGATTCTCAGGGCTGGGAGACCCCTTCAACATCGAGCCTCACTGTTCCCAAACCTCCTTGCCTTTGGGAAGTCGAGAAAAACTGGGTTGGAGTTCTGAAAGTGAGCAGAACACGTGGGAGAAATTAGATGGAGAGACGACTTTTAGAGAAGATAGTTGAAACCACACATATGACTCTAGCTCCCAGGAGGCTGTTAAAATGATGCAGTACCATTACTCTGGGTACTCAGAGAAAACTTGGTGCCATGTGAAAAGCCACAGGCTTTGTGGGCACACAGACCAGGTTTCCAATCCTATCTGCACAAGCTGAGTGACCTTGGGAAACTGCCAGGACCTCTCTGAGCTTGTTTCCTCATCCGTGAAATGTTATGGTGATCCCCACCACGTAGGGTGTTATGAGGATTAAATGAGGGGCTGCTTATAAAGACCCCAGTGTGGTGCCTGGCACACAGCATGCTCTCAATACAGGACAATTTGCCACCAACCCACCCCATTTCCTCTAAGTCATATTAGGACGAAAAATAAGTCTCATGAGATTAAAATCTCTTTCTTACCTGCCCTCCCACCTCCCCCAATTGGGTAAATGCTGAGTGTATAAATAGTTTGGAAAAGAGACTTGGACACATTCCTGCGTAATTGCACTGTAGAGTTATTAAGGTAAAACACCTGCCATAAGACACTTAGCAGGCTTCTGCTCACATGGCCCAGGGCTGCGGGGGTGGGCTAATTTGTGGCTGGCATCAGGAGAAGCAGGCCCCGGGTGTGTGGTCTGCCCAGCCAAAGGCCTTTATCAGTATGCAGAGTTAATTGAAGGATTAATGTTTTCTCATTGAATTTTTTTCTTTTCTTTTTTTTTTTTCAAAATTGAGTTCTTCGTCATGAACGAGTAGTCTCTTAGATGATTTCTTTGCACTGCTCCAACAGCCCAATGAACCTTAAAGAACAAAGTAGGCCCACAGACACACATATACACATACATATAGGCCCACACATATATCTTATTCCATATTTGTGATCGAAATGTATTTTAAATCCTACGTAAGATTTTGATACAAACTGGTATCTTTCTCACTGTTCTTAACTGTTTCAGCTTCAGTTTCCCCTGCCAATCACCAAGTAGGAATGTGGAGCAGCTAGGAACAAAGCAAATTAGCAAAGAGGGGTACGAAATAGGATAAGACCACAGAAGCATACGTTTTATGCAGAATTGTTTTTATTGCAGTGATGTAATATACAACATTCCTATGAGTTTTGCTCTTTTGAGGGCAGTGCTCATGAATTCAGTTTTTTGGTCTGTAAAGTCCTATCTGATCAATTTCTTTCCGAGTTCAGAATATTTGGTCGACATTAAGGACATACTCTTCGAAGAGTTTTGCAGCTTCTTTTTAAATTCATTTTATTTATTTACGTATGTATTTACTTGTGCAGGTCTCTTGAAATTTTGTTTCACGCAAGATTTTACTACCAATGTTGGAAAATTCTTCTCTATTAAAAATGTTTGTCTTTTGAATTCCCATAGTGTTAGTCCTATGGTATGATTCTTTTTACTTTTTAAAAGACGTTTCCGAAATCTTCCCCCCCCCCAAAGTAATGGGGTACGAATATTATCTTGAAAAGCAGAAGACAAGGCATCGTAGTTCTCTTCATTTTTTAATGTGAAGTTCAGTCGGTGTTTTACTGCAATTATTATGTACCCTGCCTCATACAACACAGTAAGAGATTTATGTAATAGGGACTCTATGCCAGAGTCCCTTTCTTTGAGATCATCCAAATGGAGACATAATCTACTTCTAAATAATTTGAAATCCATACGTGGCAAATATGAACAACGTTAGATCTCCGAGAAGCTGGAGGATTCCTTTACTTTGAAGGTGAGGTGTCCTTTCACTCTAGTTGGGGTCTTGTCATGGATGGATTGATGAGGGTCCTGGGCCATCCATGGAGGGCATAGACCCAGGCCACTTGCATATACTTATGATCTCGTAGAAAGGTGAGTCCTCTTTGCAACTGGCCCTCCACTTTCGGTCTTCCCCGGGGCCCCCGGAGAGCTCAATGGATTCGCAACCACACTTCAAGTGTCCTACTTCCGTGCTGAAGGGCAGAGAGGACAAATTCACTGGGTCCTGGGCACCTCCTCTTGCAGATTGGGTTTCAGGGTTTCCCCTGGATCTGTCTGACAAGTGTCAGCCTTAATGGTCCTGAAAATCCTGGAATGCCCCTGAGACCCCTGGGCAGGGCTCTGGAAGCACCTCCCTTCTCTCCCATTTTTCATCCTGTTTACCTTTCTCTCCCCTTTCACTTTCTCAGGTTTCTCTTTCCTTTCCCTTTTTCTCTCTCCCAGATCGCTTCTTTATTTTATTTCCTCTCCCCTTTCTCATTCTTTTTCTTTCCTTCTCCCTTATCTCTCCATTGCTTTTCTTTTCCCTCTTCTCCTCTTTTCTCTGGCAAGGTTGCTCATTTCCTTTACATGTTTCTCCTTCATTTCTCCGTCCTTGTCTCTCCTTCCTCTCCCCTAATTTCTTCACTCTTTCTTCCTTCTCTTTTCTCCTCTCTTCTCTTACTTCTCCCTTTCTACCATCTTCTCTATTTCCATTTTACTCTCTCACCCCTCGTCATCCATTCTTGTCTCTTTTCTTTTTCATTCTATGCTCTCCTTTACTTGCTTATCTCTTCCCACATCCTCTCTCTCTCTCTCTCTCTCTCTCTCTCTCTCTCTCTCTCTCACACACACACACACACACACACACACACACACACACACACTTCTTTAAGAACATGGCAAGGTGGCAGAGGACTCAGGACCCAAACATTTTGTGACTTTGGTATGTTCCGAAGGCACAGTATTGTTACCCATCTGACAGACCCAATGGGGGGAAAAGAAAAAAAAGCTCAAAAAACAAAAACAAAAAAAACTCTGCCAAATCTCACAAGCAGTGTGATGCTGAGGTCCCTATGTTTGACACGGGCCTGAGGCACCGTGAAGCTCTTCTATTGATTCGGTTGAAGGGGAATTACCTCTTCTCCCTGACCTGTCAGCGTTTCAACCGTTGAGAAAACGACAGGAGACTGGGAACAAAAATGCCTCTCCAGGCTGTTTGATATCCATATGAAGCAAAAGGACGTGTCTGCTTGGGTTCTGGAGGCCAGGGCTACTTGGTGGCTGAAGGTCACACTGTTTGTGATTTCAAAAGATGGCAGGAGCTGAGATGCGCACAGGGTGGCCCGAGTGGAAAAGTGATGGGTACCTGTTGGGAATGTGCTCTGGGCTGTAGACCAACAACGGGTTGGGTGTAGGAGCTCAGTGTCCCTCTGTCCCTGTGGCACGCAGGGCTGGCTCCTGTCCCTGTGTAGCATCCTCCTCTTCATTCCAGGGACTTTCCAGCTGCCCGGAGCTGGTTGGGGTGGGGGCTGTCATCTTGGTTTCTTGTCAGGTCTATTCATTCAATCCTTCATGTATTCAACAAGCATTTATTAATCACCTACTGTGTACAAAGCCCTGGGCAGATAGCAGTGAATAATGACAGGGACCTGGCACTTGAGGACCTTACATTTAGCTAAGGAGACAATTTCAAGAGAGCAAGAAGAATCATAGCCAATGGATCTGGTCACGCGCTTACCTATGAGCCCGCAATTCCACTCCAATCAAGGTGTACACCTAACCTTCCCGTGTCTGTATGTTCACCAGGTATTTATAGGGGCAGCAGCTGTGATAGCCACCCGCTGCCCATTGGTAATAGAACAGATACGCAAATGGGGGTCCACTCGCACAGTGGAACCTATATGGTGATGGGTAATCTGCACCCACACGCAGGAGCGGGATGCATCTCACAAAGGTCATGTTGACTGAGTGAAGTAAGACACAAAAGAAAACAGATTGGGTGCTTCTATATTATAAAAATCAAAAAGAGGCAAAACTAATGTGTTGGGTCGCAGGCAAGCTAAGGGTTACCCTTGACTGGAATGAGGGATTAGGGCCCCCCCACCGGGGGTGCTGACCGCAATCTATATTATGCCTTAATCTGGGTGCTAAGTACATGCATCTGTTGACGTGTGACCATCCCTTGCATTGGACGTTATAGTGCACGTGATGACGTATGCCTGTTGAGTGCTTTTGGACGCTCTGCTCCAGTTTAGATATTTTACTCGAGACAGAGCAGATCATGGAGGACTTCCAGTCACATGATGCAGCTGGTGCAGCCTGACCCCTCTCCCACCAGGAACAGGCAGAATGCTGGATGCAATGTAATAATAAAATAATAGACACAATGATGAAAATGTTCCGAGCATGAAGAAACATTTCCAGGATCCAGAAACAATGACAGAGATGGAAGTCAGAACCCTATGAGAAACTGACATGAAAGCATCCTGCTGAGGTCAGAGCAGCTATATACCCGGAGACTGGGGGCTGGGGTACTAACATCACAGGGGACCAGAGATGCAAGATGTAGAAGGTTCAGAAAAAGTACCCAATTAGTCCCTCTCCCCTTGGACAACTGCTCCTGGGTCACACAAACTAAAAAAATTCACCACTTCCCGTAGCCCAGTGCAGCAGACAGGACACTGGCAATACAGGGCTTTAGGTAGGAGTGGCAAAGGGACATAAAAGAAAAAGGAAGTTTCCCCCAAAGAACGTGGAACCTATCCTTCTCCAGGTATGGATACGGGGTTCAAATGTCCCCTCTCTGTGTGGTGTGAGGACCACACTTGAGATGAAAACATAAGAACCAGCCCAGGACAGTGGAAAGCCCTTGGATTGTAGGAAGTAGAAGGTAGAAACTAGTCAAGGTGGATCATACTGTAACTCAAGGCACAGGAGAATCTGCCAGAATAATCAACTGATGAGCAGAGGAAAAAATCACCCCAGGGGAGGGCCAGCAGCAGGAGCAATTCATGAATAATTAGTAATCGGAAAGCTCAAACATATAGAACAATCTGAAAGATAAAAATAAATAGTGGTATGTGAAATGATTAAAATATAAAAAAGGTACAAGAAAATACAATAAAAAAAGAGGATGTCATTAAGGTAGATTTTAAAAAGAACCAAAGGTTATTTATTTAAAATATATTATTCTAGGGCGGCCGGTTAGCTCAGTTGGTTAGAGCGCGGTGCTCTTAACAACAAGGTTGCCGTTTCGATCCCCACATGGGCCACTGTGAGCTGTGCCCTCCACAACTGGACTGAAACAACTACTTGACTTGGAGCTGATGAGTCCTGGAAAAACACACTTAAAATAAATAAAAGTTAAATATATATATATACATATTATTCTAAATCACACAGAGCTGTCCACCCTCCTCAATAAATAAATGAATGAATAAATGCCAGACTGACTGTCTTTACCTAGACACATTATGGTAAAATTATAGAACACCAAAGACAGAAACATCTTAAAAACTACCAGACAGAGAAGACAAATGACGTTCAAAGGAACCAGAAATCAGACTGACAGAAGACTTCCCTTCAGCACCACTAGATACCAGGAGGCCAGAAATAACATTTTCAGATTGCCCAGGGAACATAATTGTTAGGCTTAAATTTTCTAAATTTTTATATAGATAAACAACTATTGAAAAGTAGGGGCTGAATATAGACACTTTCAAACAAAAATGGACAGAGCTTAGTTCTCAGGGACATTCACTGAATTACTAAAGACTATAAGAAAAATTTGGAATGTAGACGGAAGGAACAGAATGGAAGAAGCATTGGTGAGGAAAGTAATTGGTCAACACATTTAAAAATTTAAACTAGCACAGAGAATAAAATGATATAACAGTAATAATACCCATCTTTTAAGAGGATTTAAAAAAATGGAACTGAAATATTAATTTCGGAAGAAGGGAAGGGGTTTCAACTTCTAAAGTTTTTTTTGTTTCATTTTGTTTTAATTGCTTGGAAGGGAGATAGGGAAAATAAGTAACCTTAGAATTTCATACAAATTTGCATATTAAAGTGTAAGGGTTATCACTAAAAGAATAAACCAGAACAAATAACTTCTAAATTTGTAGAATTAAATACCAGCAACAGGGGAAAGATTGTAAGGAAAATATCACACAATGGAAAGCGAGTAAGGAGAAGCAAGAACAGGTCAAAATATACCAGAAATTACCATGATTGTACATTTATTTAAATTGCGGGTTTAAATAGAGTCTTAGTTTGAATTAAGACAAAATTTTAAAAAATCAACCTATATCCTGTTTATAAAATATTCACCTAAGACAAAAGGAAACCAATCATTGGAAGGAAAGGATATAAAAAGTTAAATCAGATAAACAGTAACCTAAAAGGAAACCTGTTAGTAGCAATACTGATATCAGACAAATTATTAGGAATAAAAACTATCACTACATAAAGTTAGAAGGCAAGAAGTGCCAGCAAGATAACAATTTTGAGTTTATATGTCCCTTACAACAAAAATCTCAAAGTATATTTTAAGAAATTGATAGAAAGCAATAGACAAATCCACAATCATCATGAGAAATGTTTAGCATGGATCTCAGAAATGGATAGATCAAGGAGAGAATAGTTAGTAAGGACAGAGGAGATTTGAACAGAATTGCAGAACTTGATGTTTATAATTGCTTGCCCTAAAATGATTACAGAATACAAAATACTCTAAGGCACACATGGAATATTTACCATGTACCAGGCATCAGGGCAAGTCTCGTTTATATTTCAGAGAATCTTTATCTAGTTCTTTGACCATAAAGTTAGGCACCTTCCTCCTCACCATATGTTTAGAATTAGAACACTTCTCAACAGTCAAAGAAGACATTGTAATGGAATGTACCAAATATTTAGTCCTGAACGACAATAGAAACATTCAACAGAAAGTATGCAGTTATAGCTGTGTTTAATGGCATATATATACACCTACTATAATGCACTTGTTACAAAACATGGGAAACTGAGAATTAATGAGCAAAGTACTTTGAGTTGAGAGGTTAGTAAAAACAATAACAGGGTTAACTCTTCAATGCTTTTCTATTGCACTGAGAGTAGAATTCAAACTCCTGCCTTGGCCCATGAGTTCTGTATGGTCTGGCTTTTGCTCTCCTCTTCCCCCTCAAACATATCTCCTCACACTGTTCCCCAGCACACGCACATGCACGCATGCACGCACGCACACACACACATCCAGCCACACCAGCTTCTTACACACACACCAAACATTCCCCTGCCTCAGGACCTTTGCATGTGCTGCTGCATCTTCTTGGAAGTCCCACTTCACTCTCTCTTAACCACCACATATGCAGCTCTTCAAGTGGCTGACACTTGTCATTTATCAGGTGTCAGAAAGGGCTTACTGGACACCCTACTGCAATTCTTTGTTTCCAGCATAATACTTATCACCGGTATCCATTTTGTTTGTTCACTTGTTTCTTTTCTTTTCTCTCCATTAGACTATCAGCTCCATGAGAGAAGTCTTTTGAGTCTTGCTCCTGGCTGTATTCCCAGTGCCTGGAACAAGAGTTGTTAGTAGGGTGGTCAACTGTCCCGGTTTTCTTGGCACTGTCCTGATTTTGGCACTGAAATTCCCGTGACCCAGGAAACCCCTGAGTCTCAGGCCAAATGGAATGGCTGGACACCCTGGAGTGTATGTAGTTTGAAATAAAAATGTCCCCATTAAATTTCAATTATCTGGTCCAAAAAATTAACCACTATCATTTAAATGGAGCTTTCCATTTTATGAAGGCTCTTTACATATATGATCTTATTTCAATTAGTTCTTGGGATCTTCTGCAAAGTTATGTGCAAGTATCCACACACCCTGCTGGATCTACAGACTTCAAATCAGAAGGACCCTCACCTTTTCCAGGTGGCAGGTTCTGCAGTGGCTTTGCTCCTGGCCAGGAGCTGGAAGAGGTCCAACTCCCTCTCTTCCCTGTCCTGGTTGCTGAACTCTGCAGTAAGCTGGCTGTGTGTGTAAGTCTCTCATTGTGTAAAACCTGTGCCACCAAGAAATCACAACAAGAGAAGGACAAAAGGCCGGGCAAATTGCTTTATTAACTGAGCTAAAAGGTTCAGTAGGTGAGAGTCTTGCTACCTATCAAGTAATTAGCCACCTGGAAGCCTTCTTTGTCTGAGGTCTCAGACAAGAGAAGGCCTTCTTTGTCTCAGGTAAGCAGCCCATTTTCCAATCAGTGGCTAATTGTCCCATCACGGGCTCACACATCGGCTGAGGGCAGACCTGCTGGGTGGGGAGGTCAGTGTAGACCCACAGTCCTCAGGGACCTGGTTACCTGGGGTCAGTGGGGACTGAGTGGGCACTGGGTGTGCAAAACTGTTTGCAGCCAGGGTAGCGAGAGGGGGATTTAGTCTTTCAAGAGGGTGCCACCTCCTTGTTCGCAGCCCGCCCTGGCTCCCCGTGTCTTTCTGAAACCCCCACACCAGCACTTTTCCAGCAGGAATGCGCTTTCCCAGGGGAGCTTATTAAAATGCCAATTCTGACGCAGCGGGCCTGGGCGGGCCCGCAATTCTGCATTTTCAGAGAGCTCCCAAGTGACACGGGTGCTGCTGGCATGTGGACCGCACTTTAAGGAGTAGAGTTTACAGACCTCCCTGGACAGGCTTGGAGAGCAGGCCCAAATGCGGACTCTGTCTGGCCATCCCTCTCACCTTTGCTCTGAAGCCCCCTCTTCCTGGCATCCTGGGCTGCTAGGTGGCGCTTTGGTGCTCCCTTGCCTCCACTGGAGCCCATCATGGTGTGGACCACAGTGTGTTTTAAATGCCTGTTTACTTGTTGAGCCTGGGCTCCTCCTGGAGGGCCACCTGGACTGTATACATCACGACGCTATGGGCCAGCACCAGGCTTGGCAGAGGGCACCCATTACTAGAGTTCGTCAAACTGCACTGGATTGTGTGCCCTGCGCTGTCACTGCAGCCATGTATCACTTCACCATTTTCAGCCAAACTTGCCTCATCAGCCAAATGGGAGCAATAATAGGCAACCTGCGTTGCCCACTCACCAGTGGGGAGTTTACAAATGAGGTCGTGCTGCTCCTTTCTCCTTCTTTTTTAAATTTTTATTTGAGGTATCACTTACATAGAGTAAAAGGCACAAATTGCTGGATGCAAATATACGAGGTTGGACAATTAAATTCGTGAACTCAACTTGAAAAAATGCTACATACCTCATTACTGAATATCACTACGGTCACCTTCCAAGTACTCCCCTTGGGAAGCTATGGACCGACGCCAGCACCTAGTCTACCCTTCAGAGCAATTTTGGAACTTTTTCTGGAATGGCCATCATGGCTGTCGTCGTATTACCCTTGATGTCCTGAATGTCATCAAAATGTCTTCCTTTCAATATTTCCTTTATCTTCGGGTAGAGAAAGAAGTCACTGGGGGCCAGAGAAGGTGAGTAGGGAGGGTGTTCCAATACAGTTATTTGTTTCCTGGCTAAAAACTCCCTCACAAACAGTGTCCTGTGAGCTGATACATTGTTGTGATGCAAGAGCCGTGAATTGTTGGCGAAAAGTTGAGGTCGTCTAACTTTTTCACGCAGACTTTTCATCGCTTCCAAATAGTAAACTTGGTTAACTGTTTGTCCAGTTGGTATAAATTCATCATGAATAATCCCTCTGATAGCAAGAAAGGTTAGTAACATCATTGCAACACATTTGCGAACTTAATTGTCATACCTTGTGTGTATGTGTGAGTGTGTGTGTGTGTGTGTGAGTGTGTGTGTATGTGTATGTGTATGTGTGTGTGTTTTAGCTCAGACTGCCGTAACAAAATACCACAGACTGGGTGGCTTGAACAACAGGAAGTTATTTTCTCATAGATCTGGAGGCTGGACGTCCAACGTCAAGGTGTTGGCTGAGGCAGTTCTTGGTGAGAACTCTCTTCCTGGCTCGCAGACGTCCTCCTTCTTCCTGTGTCCTCACATGGCCTTTCCTGGGTGTGTATGTGAGGAAAAAGGGGAGCTCTGTGGTGTTTCTTCGTATAAGGACCCGAGTCCTATGTGACCTCACCACCCTTGAGACCTCATCTAACCTTGATTGCCTCTAAAAGGCCTCATTTCCAAACCCAGTCCCATTGTGGGCTCGGGCTTTCCTATATCAATCTTGGACGTCGCATTTCAGTCCGTAGCAATCCCCAGAGAAGGCAGAGGAGGCCAAGAAGTGACTCGTACCTCTCAGACCCACCAAGAGGCCGTGATGTGACTGACGTTGCTGCTGGCGGAAGAAGAGAGTGCAAGCGGTGTGTTTGAGCAGCGGTGGGGACACACAGGCAGATGTACGAGGTGGGATACAGGGGAGGTCCAGGGAGGAGACGAAGGGACCTTGGGCTTGAGGCTGTGGTGTGTGGGGGACTCAGGTCCATGGGAGGAGTTGGAAATGGATAGGGCAGGAGGGGAGGGAAAAAGAGGGACGAGAACATGTCCTAGCCCTCTAGCTTGTGTTCCTGGCACTCGGCCGGCTGGGGAAGATGACAGGGAACCAGGGGTCGGGCAGGCGTGCAAAGTCATAAGGCTGGGTTTGGGCATGTTGAGGTTCAGGGGTCTTGGAACCATCCAGGTGGCAATGCTGTTTTGGGCTGAATTGTGTCGCTACACAATTCATATGTTGAAATCTAACTCCTGATACCTCAGAATTTGACTGTATTTGAAGGTAGGGCCTTTAAAGAGGTGATTACGTGAAAATGAGGCCATTGGGTGGGCCCTCATCCAATCCGACCCGGGTCCTTATAAGAGGAAACTTGGATGCACACAGAGACACCGAGGGTGCATGCACAGAGTAAAGACCACCGGAGGTCACTGTGAGAAGGTGCCTGTCTGCAAGCCAAGGAGAGAGACCAAGCCTCTGACACCTGGATGTTGGCCATCCAACCTCCAGAACTGTGAGAAAATCATAAATAAATATCTGTGGCTTAAGCCACCCAGCCTGTGGTACTTCGCTGTGGTACCTGAGCTGATTGATGCAGGCACTCAGGAGGCCTCAGCCCTGCCTCAGAGATGCTGTGACTGGCCAGCAGGGAGGAGCAGCCGGCAGAGGTCCCAGGAGCTCTCACCAACTCCTCCCTCCTCCCTCCCAGCCCAGCACACCTGCCTCAGCTCTGTGAGCATCAGAAGACTTCCAGTCAGCCTGGCCTGAAGGAGAATCTGAGAGGAGCAGGAGGTAGCCAGAGGCCTGGCTCGGAGGCATCTCGCTGCCTCCTTCATCCTTCAGTGCTGGCGATGCCAAATTCACATCACCTCCCAGGGCCCACATCTGTGTTCCTCACAGACCTCAAGGTGGCATGTCATGAATATTTGCTGAGCTGCTCAGATTATGCAGCGGGGAGAAGAAATAATAAAGAGAGAAGAGAGAAGAGAGAAGAGAGGGGAGAGAGAGAGAGAGAGAGAGAGAGAGAGAGAGAGAGAGAGAAAGGACCCAGCCTTCCATTTGCGTCTCCCACTGATAAGATGGAGTTGAGGATGCTGGTACATGGGGAATCTGGCTTGAGAGCGTGAGCTTTTCCAGGGGGATAAAGGGAACAGTTTCTTGTATAATGAGATTGACTCTTAAATTGAAAGTGCTAGCTCTTGTGCTGCAGTTCAGACTCCCCTGCTGTGCGTTTATTCCCAAGGCTCTAACATTAAGACATCGTACATGCAAGCTGGGAGCATTCAATTAGGTTTTCTGTTATTAATCAGTCAATTAAGCCGCAGTCTCTGGGATATACATTTTCACTCTTAAAGAGGTGAGAAGCATGCCGAGCCCCCAATCAGGTTTGGAATGCCAGCCTGGTATGGAGGGGAGAGGTTAGGGACCTGAGGTTGAGGGAGAGGAGAAAGGATGGGATGGGAAAGGATAGCAGGAGAGACTGCCTATGGGCCGTGGGGGTGTTTTGGTTCTGCAAACTTCTGGGAGGATGACAGTTTGAGGTTTTCTTGTGGAGGAAATGCCAACTGGAGACAGGCAGAAGGAGCAGGAGCTGTGAAGTCTGGCAGTCTTTGGGACTAGGTCTGGCAGGAGAAATAGGGCTTCACTACCTTCAGCCTCAGTTTTCCCATCTGCGAAATTGGAAATTCGAATTCCTAGTCTTGATTTCTCCCTCTTTTGTGAGATCCAAGTCCAATAAGGTAATGAATATGGAAACATTTTGTAAGCGATGACATGCTTGAGAGGGCATGGAGAGGTAATAGTGGCTGTGATAGGCAAAATAATGACATTTATGTGTAAATAAGTTGCAGACAGCAAACGCTCTCTTGAATATGCAAGACTGATACATAGAGTGAGTGGATAATAAGCACCTAGACTTCATTTATTAATTTCATTGACTGCTTCCAAACAAAATGGAGGAAAATATTCTGAGCCTACTTCTGAGAGATGGTTCCTCGGATTCACAGCACCCCAAAATGGAACCTATAATCACATAATCAATAATTGTGCAGGATTGAGGGAGGAAGGAAGGATAAAGAGAGGGTCCTAAAACCTTTTCATTATGGACTCAAATTTTATTTATATTTATAATGAGTATCAACCAGAAGAAAGCTGTCAATCAATTGATGACAATGGATCCTTAAAGGAAACAGATAAGAACAATTAATAATTAGTGCATAAGTCAATAGCAAGTAAGTGTTCAGATTTGTGATTAGCATACAACTAATTTGTTGTTTGACATTTTTGAAATTAAGTGTTGGTGTAATTAGCACATAAATCATTTGCACATGGGTGTTCCTGCAGTGTCTGGTGTGTAATTAAACATAAATCATTTGTATTTGGGGGTTTCTAAGGTGTTTTATATGTCATTAGCACATAAATAATTTATAAATTAGTATTTTTCAGGTGTTGTGTAATTAGCACATGGATTATTTGCAGACGAGTTTCAAATTATTTATTGTGTAATTAGCATGAAAATCACTGGTACGTAGAATTTACCAAAGTACGTAGTGGGCAGTGGACACATATTTAATTTGTGAATGAGAGTTGCTAAAGTGTCCTTTGTAATTAGGACATATACCAATTGTATATGGGTACACTGAAGTAGCTTGATTTGTAATGAGCGCACAGATTGTTTTGTGAATGAGCTCTCTTGTGTGATGTACAATTTACACAGAAATCATTTATCAATGAGTGTTTCTAGAGTACTTGATTCATAATTAACATATATGCAATTTGTAGATGGGTCTTTAATAACTGCTTGAAAAAAGTTCTTCCTCTCTTAAGAGATACTCTTTTATCCTGTTTACATTTGCTTAGTAAGCCTAATTGCACTTGTAAAAAGAAAGAATTTATCAGTTGCTGAATTTTTATGCCTTCTCACTCACTGAAAATTCAGAATGCATGCCTATCTCTATTCTCAAAATGTTTCACGAGGCTCTGCTGTTGGTTTCATGCGATCAAAATCCTGGTGCTTTCCTAGAGATTCAGGTCAAATCTCAAAGCCTCTATTGTTGAATTGGAGATGTCTCATGTGTTTCAGGAGATCAATACACAGTCCTGTCTTGGACACACTAGAGATCTGATGAAAATAATCATGGGTAACATCAATTTATAAATTAATATGACCTTTATACGAATAAGAAGCTCAACTATCCCAAAAATGACTATGAAGGAAACAGAAAAGGGTGTTAAAATTTTGAGGACTTAGTAAATGCCAGGAATCATCCTAAATGTACTATGGGGGAAAAGAAACTTCATTATTTATAATAACCATCCCAAGAGGCAGTCATTGTAGCTCCAGCATTAATCAAAGATACAAGAGAAAGAAACATCTCAGAGTTAAAAAAAAAAAAAAATCCCCAGAATGTATCTTGAAAAACATCACCACATTATATATAAAATAATGAAACGATGACAATGACTAGCTGAGAATGGCTTTGAATCCCAAAGGTAAAGTGAAAATCCTATAAGACTCTAGACAGAGAATATTAAACATTAAAAGAATCACTTTACCTTCAAAAGACTAACATGTCTTCTCTGCAGTAATAAATGCCCCCCAAAAGGAATATTAAAAGATAAAATTTGTGAACCATAACTTTTATACCCAGCCAAACTGTTTTTAATTAATCAAGCAATAAAAGAAAACATTCTTATACACTTAAAGATTTGGGGGGAAAAAAACCCAAATTCTTATGTACCTTTCTTGAAAAAACAAATTGCTTGAAAAGGTATTCCAGCCACCAAATGGATAAACCAAAATTCAGAATTCAAGAATGGCTAAATGATGGTAAGAAATGCCTTGTACATAAACTATCTCTTGGGTTTGGGCCAGCAAGAAATTCTATCTGAATGATATACTGAACTGTGTGGCTTAGAGTTTGGTCCTGGAAAAGGAAGAGAAGAGGCACAACTTAGGGAAATGCTACATGGCTGACTTCATGGTGCCAAGAACAGGAACACATAGGTAATGTACAATCCAGCTTGATTCCTGAAGTTGGGTCCAAATTCAGTGATGAACTTACATTCCTTCATCTTTTCAGACTGTTTTCCCATCTAACTGAAAGGTGGAAATGAACAAAATTGTTATTTAGGGTATGTCCACTCACAAGAGACTCTCCCCCAATAATAAGAAATACTTGGAAATTACACAGTGCCTAAGCTTTGCCAAATAATTTGTTGTGGGGTTTCCCAATCTTTAGTTGTTCATTAAGCAGCATACAGTATTTGTACCAGTAATACTATAATTTGCTTCAGATTTTCTTTAAACACATAAATACATTTATTTAATAAACATTAAATATTTAATGTAATTTACAGCAATTTTTGTTAAATAAAATTTAATTATTTATTAAAACTTTAATTTAATATACTTAATTAAATGTTTTATTTTGTATTTAATATTTTATTTAATAAACATTTACTTCTAAAGCTAATTTATATAACCACTTTAAATGGAAATTCCTCACCAGTCATAAATATTACAGAAAGGAGTCATAATATAAAAACAATGACAATGTTGTATTGAATTTTGTCATTAAGAGGATATACAGGGGTTTTTTGTTGTTGTTAGTTTATATTTGTTTTGTCTCTTTTTCCAGATTTTGTACATTTAAGTAAATTCGGAATTGGGATGTAATTTACAATGAATGGTCTTTTACAATTCATTGGAATATTTTGTTGCTTTCTTAGAGGTATGTAAAGAATAATGGTGCATCCTACAATCATGGAACCTTAGAGTGAGTGAAATACAGTCATACTATGCTATTTCATGTAGCTGGTCAGATGAAAGTTCTGTTTGAAGACCTCTCGCTGCTGAAAAAAGAGAGATTAGCAAGTGCTAGAGAGGTGTTAAAAGCAGAGTGGTGGCAATCTGGTGGTTACCAACTGTGCTTTCTAATCCCCTCAGCTTCCCCCTTATCCCCACCCCCCCTACTATCTAGCAACCCTTAGTTTTTCCTCTATGTCTCTGAGACTATTTCTGATTAGTTCATTCATTTATTCTCTTCTTTAGATTCTAAATATAAGTGAGATCATATGGTATTTGTCTTTCTCTGTCTGACTTATTTCACTTAGCATAATGTTCTCTAGGTCCATCCATATCGTTACAAATGGTAAGATTTCATTTTTCTTTATGGCTGAGTAATACTCCATTGTATAAATGTACCACAGTTTCTTAATCCAGTCATCTACTGATGGGCATTTCGGTTATTTCCATGTCTTGGCTATTGTGTATAGTGCTGCAATGAACATAGGGGTGCATAAATTTTTTTGAATTAGAGTTTTGGATTTCTCTGGATAGATACCTAGGAGTGGAATTGCTGGGTCATAAGGTAGCTCCATTTTCAGATTTTTGAGATACCTCCATACAGTTTTCCATGGTGGCTGCACCAATCTGCAATACCACCAACATTGCCACAAAGATAAGAAAGTGAATTTGGGGAATGTAAACAATAACGTTGTAAAGATTTTGTAGGGTATCCAATGGACACTTGTCTCATTAGGAAGACCGCTTCAGGGATGATGTAGATGCCTGATCACTGCACTGTACACCTGAAGCTGAAGCTGAACAATAATGAACGTCAATTACAATTATATATGTATATATATATAAGTAATGGCTGTGTGCGATGTCAGAGGGGTAGTGGACGGGGGGAGGGGTTTTGTCACTGTGTGAGGGATATAAATGATAAATGTCTAACTATTACATTGTTTTGTGCAGCTGAAACTAATAAAGTTAAAAAAACAAACAAACAGAAAAACAGAGTGGTAACAAGTGGGATCTTCCCATATAAGCAGAAACCTCGGACAGGGATTTGTGGAAGCCCTATCTCATCCCATGGGACAGGGCCCTTGAAAGCTGGTCCGCCTTTGCCCCTTTACAAGGCAGCTCTTTACATGCCCAGTGTGGAGCAGTGATATATAGAGCATTCTTAACCGATATTCCTCCCAAGAAGAGTCCTTAAAAGAATAGTGCAAGGTTTAACTGGCTATAACCCCAGCCTCACCATCAAGCCAAATTTGTCCATTTATGAGTAGATTGTCTCCTAACTCACAAGAGCAGAGTGTCTTCGTATACCTTTAAAATAAAACACAATTGGGCCTCCATTATCTCTCTAGTGGTGTCCGTGGAGAAGCCCAGCTTAAGGGGGTTTTCCGGTCTGTTGCTGAATATGAACAGAGCACTGGATGGTTAAATCCTGCTTAACTCAACACTCACCGCTGCCTGGACACGTAGATAATTCTTAAAACATAGCCGTTCTGTCCCAGCCCTTGTCGGCAATAGTGGGGATGGTGGCAGAGCAGTCACTGGGACATAGAGGGCACAAAACCACAAAAGCAGAGCTTCAGAGAGAGGCAAAGGACCTACTTCTACTATTCAGGAAATTGAGAAGATATTTTCTAAATATAAAATGATATTGAATGACCTGAGTTACTGGGCTTTGTTTAACCGGAGAAAGACAAATGGTTACCCAGTGGTAGATATTAGGTGACATCAAACTGCTAAACCTCCTGCCTTCTGCCTGGGATTCCTAAATAATCCAATGCTATTTTTCATATATAATATATAAATATATTATATTTATATATATGTATTGAATTTATATTATATTTATATATATATATGTATTGAATATATATCAAATATATATTCAAACTAATACATTGAATAATTAAATATGAATTGAACATATTAATATATGAATAATTGAATATATAGGATAATTAAATATAAAAATTATATATTTGTAACTACTAAACTATTGTCTGTGTTCCCAGAGGGGAAGGAGGGAGGGGGTGGTAGATGAGGGTAAAGGGGATGAAATATATGGTGATGGAAAGAGAACTGACTCTGGGTGGTAAACACACAATGTGATATATAGATGATGTATTACAGAGCTGTACACCTGAAATCTATGTAACTTTACTAACAATTGTCACCCCAACAAACTTTAATTTAAAAACATTATATATTTGTAAGTTATAATATATATTCACATTATGATGTATGATATACAGTATATATCACACACACAAAAAGATAATGCAAAGTTTAAAACAATCCCACCAACAGAAATGAGGTCCTTGTTAGTTGGATTCTGATCAATGGTTTCCACTCTGTACTTTTCTCTTTTTCCCAAATGTTCGACTGTGAGTATTTATTGATTTCAGAATCAGAAAAAAATAAATAAATAAATAAGGCAAACATAAGAATTGACAATATTTACCTATCAATCTTAAGGACGTTTTTTAAAATACTCAGCAAGAAAAGGCTGGTTACCTCTGGATGACCGGTATGAAGTGATTTTTATGTTTTTCCCACTTTTTAATATATTTTAATTTTTTTCCCTAAAACAACCACAACTTAATTTTGTAATGGCGATGGTAACATTATTTTGAAAGGGAACAGACACAGGTGGATTCAGCTTATCTGAAAGCATTCCTCCTCAGACTTCCCAGGCATATGAACAGATTATATGTATGTAATATATAACGTATAACGTATAATATGCAACATATAACAAATACATAATATATATAAATGTGTGTATATACACATAAACACACACCTTTGTTTTTTGACCTAATTTGAACTGGATTTTATAATTTACGACAGAAAGAGTCCTAATTGATACACCCTTGGAACCCAGATCAGACTTTATCTCACTCCAAATTTATGTTGATCCCTAGGTCCCTCTCAGCCTCAACCGAAAAGCCCCTTAATGCACGTCATTTGGAATGCTTTTGCTTCCAAACGGGCTGTCTAAGAAAACAGTCCAAGTGAGAGCAACCTGGAGTGAATCTGGTAGGAGAGCCTTCCAGATTATGTTACAGCTGCGGGGGAAAGTGGACGGGGCATGTTCTCCAAATAAGCCCCGACACAGCCTCACCGAACATTCTGCTATATTTCTCCTCGTTAGCGCTGACCTCTCTCCCCTCACCCAGAGCTCCACCACACACTCAAACCTAATTTGTCCAAATAAAACCTGACTGTTTTGCAAGCCCAGGTGAAAGAGACATATTTGAACACATCTTTAAAGCCAAATGTTATGTACACGCTTATGTATTATTGGAATGCTGTTCGTGCTTTTTGAGCCTCCATTGAATAAGAAGAGTGAGAGAGATTTTATTTCAGGACTGACCCCTGGCCGTGCGGCTTTAGGTAAATTATTTGCCTTCCTTGCACCTTTGAAATGGGTCAAGATGATCTACAGGTGTGCTCTTCCAGCACTGGCATATTTTATTATTTATGAGAAATGAGGGCACTCACAGGAATGCATGAGTTTATTTACTTCATCCCACCACTTCATTCATTCATTCATTCATTCATTCATTCATTCATTCATTTAATCTGGCCCTTGAGTGAATAAGCAAGGTGGTGAGATAGGAGGGCAAGTACAATCAGACAGAGCTGTATTCAAGTTCCTGGTCTGTGATCTAGGACAGCTCCTTCAAAGGCCTGGAACCTCAGTCACCTGCTTGTAAAGTAGGGATAGCATCACCACCCCAAGTGTTGGAGAGAGATGATACATGCAAAGCGCATAATTCTGCTCATCACCTGGGAGACTTGTCACTGCTTCTAGGAGGAGACAGAGCACAGAATACGATTTTAAAGATGAGAACAGGTCAGGGGCCCCTGAATGGAAACAAAAGTAATGGATGACTTCCGGCCCCGTGAACACTGACTTGTATTCTAAACTCCCCGCCATGCAGGCTTACCTTGCACAGTTTGGGATTTCTGATGAGAGGGAGCAGAGAAAGTCACCTACAAAGGCAAGTGTCAAACTTGAAATCAACTTGCATGGGAATTGACCATGGTAGTGACTGGCGTGAAGGGCATGGCATGACGTAGAGGGCAGGCTCATCGACCACAGCTTAGCAAACGCCAGCCGTGGTGTGGTGAGGCGGCCAGGTTCTCAAATCAGGAGGTCTCGGTGTGCGTCCTAGGTCGGCTACTGATTTCCAGTGGGGCTTATGGCTGGTTTTCCTTTCCTTTCCTGGGCAGTGGGGACATCAGCACCCAGCTCACAGCTGCTTGGCCCCCGCCTGAGTGTCCATCCTGGAAAGCTAGTGCTGGACTTTTGACTCACTGGGCTCCCTGGCAAACTCTTCCTTGCTGCGTGCTTCCTTTTCCAAATGTTTTCTTGGACAAAGCCAGACAGGGAAGTCAGCTTTGGGGCTACCGCACGTTCTCCACTGGTCCACAACAAAACAATAATAATAATAGCCAGCACTTTTGGGGCGCTTGCGCGGACCATCACATCAGCCCTGTGAGAGAGACTCTGCCGTGATCAGTCTCATTCTTCAGGTGAGGAGTCTGCACCTGGAGAGGTTGAATCACCTGGACCCCGGGCTGTCCATCCAAAACCTGACACCTTATAGCCACCATTTACACCAACGGAGCAGAGACCGAGTTAGGAATGTGGCAGCGATTGGGGTAAGAGAAGTCCCTCCCAAGCATATCTGACCCAGAACTTGGGACTCAGGAAGGAGTCTTCCAGGGTCCTTCCCCTCCTCGTCAGATGCCCTGGGCCTTGAGGTTGCCTCTGGGAGCAGTAAGGTCAGGCTGAGCTACATTACAGTCAGGAACAAAACCACCCCCCAAGCTCAGCGGCTTAAGACAAATGTTTCTCACTTACGCTGTGTGTCCCCCACAGGCTAGCTGCCACTCTGCTTAGCGCTGTCCTCATGGAGAGATGGACGGGTCACCATTTGCGACTTTGCTGTCATCATAGCTGAGGGCAAGGGGGCCCAGCAGACCCTATGCTGGCTCCTAAAATTCTTCCCGGAAGTGACACTCATCACTTCTGCTTACTTCCATTCATACGCTTCTCTTCTGTTCCCTGTGCAAGGAGGAGAGACGGCATATTTGCCCTCCCGCCCCTTGGTCTTCTCCAGTGTGTGCCCTCTCCATGCCTCTTCCTACTTTTCTTGCTCTCCATCCGGATGTCACCCTCCCCAGGATCCTGAGATGTGACATGACAGCAGGAGGTCACAGCCAGGAGACACTGCTCCCCATTCTTCCCAAAGGATGCACGTGGTGCGTCTACACCCACTTGGGAACCCCCTTCCTGGCTGTCGCTCCCACTCTTGACCAAGCTGCCTTCTTGCGGCCCAGATGGTCACCGCACCCTCCTGTTCTAACTGCTCTTCATGCTTTACCTCTTATTGACGAAGTGTAGTTTCCAGACCATAACCGAAGGGCCCTTCAAAAACGTCACTTCTCTCTTTCAAAGCCTCTAGTTACTGCCTATTGCAGATTGAGTTGTGTCTCGCAAAAAAGGTATGTTGAAGCCCTAACCTCTGGTTCCTGTGACTGAGACCTTATTTGGAAACAGGGTCTTTGCAGATGTAAGTTAAGATGAGGTCATACTGGGGCAGGGTGGGCCTTCCGTCCAACGTGACTGGTGTCCTTGTGAGAAGCGGAGAAGGAACACAGACATGCACACAGCGAGAGAACACCACGTGATGATAGACAGAGATTGAACGGGTGTGTCTACATGCTAAGGAACACCGAGCGTTGCTGGCAACACCAGATGCTAAGAGAGAGGCATGGGCGGATTTGTCCCTAGAGACTTCAAAGGGAGCTTCACCCTGCTGACACCTTGATCTCAGACTTCTGGCCTCCAGAATTGTGAGAGAAGACATTTCTGTTGTCTCACACTCACTCCCTGCATTGTAATCATTGGCTATGCAGACCTAGGAAGTAACATACTACCCATCACCCTAAGAATCAACTCCAGAGGCCTTCCTGTGGCCCTGCTCCCCTCTTAACCTCATCTCAAACCACCCTGGGCTATGCTCTCCACCCTCCAGACACAATGGCTTCCTTCTTCACTCCAGACTTTTGCTCTTGCTGTTTCCTCTGCCTGGAGTAGCCTTACTCCAGAGCAAGCTTGGGTCTTTCCCATTCTTCAATATTTAGTCACCACTAAAATATTCCCTCCTGAGAGGTCGTTCATGGAGCCCTATCTAAAACAGTTCCTCTTGTCTCCCCCATGCTCCCAGAACTGGCCCCTTGCCATCTGTTATCAAGCACCCTGGTGATTACCTTGCTGACATTTTTCACCATTAGTCATGATTTTATTTCTCTACATGTGTGTTGTCTGCTTCTTCTCCTGGAACGTAAGGTCCTTTGGCAATGTGGTGGACAAACTGTAGGGTGGCACAGTAAACCCCAGCTTCTAGTGCTCCCAGCCGTGTGTCCTCTGCTCCCCACATAAGAACGCAGGATATGGTGAGGCCAAAAAGGAACACCCACGGAGCCATAGGTAGGGGAGTCATACCACTATATTCCCTCTGGCGGCATCCGCCTCTCTGTAATCTGCTCTTGCTAGCCCAGCCACCATCTTCTTGCTAGCACCCATTTCCTGCTAGTGTAGCCACAGCAGTTATATTAGTGGCCAATGGCTCACTGGTTACAGCTGACGGCCAACTAGCCACAGCTGATGGCCATCCCATCACAGTTGATGGCCGTTTACCACCTGAGCCAGCACCTTTCCACGTGAGGCCGAGAGCCTGGAAACTGCACTCCTGGCTCTGTGCCCATACTTGGCCTCATGGGTGATTTTTCTTTTCTTTCTTTTTTTTTTTTACCATAATTCTCCTCTTTGGCCCTTGTTATTTATTTATTTTTAACACCTCTAAAGTGATGGGTTGAATTAGATGATCCCTAAGGTGTCTTGTAGTTTTACCTTCTAGTCTTTGAACGAGGGTCAGAGAAATGCTTAGTTTTCCACATTGTAATTTCTTTTTTTGGCTGGCCTCAAAAAGTGTAAGGTTGTTTGAAATAATATAATATAATATAATATAATATAATATAATATAATATAATATAATATAATATAATATATATATATATATATATATATATATATAGAGAGAGAGAGAGAGAGAGAGAGAGAGAGAGAGAGAGAGAGAGAGAGAGAGTTAAACCAGGCAAGTCCTCCTGGCGGAAGCCTAGCGAGATGCTTATTTAATATTATGAGAAGGGTGAGCAATTAGGACATCCTCTCCTTGTGCCTGCAGACTCCATCTCGGAGACTAATAGATATTTACTTAGTCTTGTCGGTCGTGCTGTGTTTAATATTTATCCATCACAGGAAGCTGCTGCATGTTAAATGTCAGCCTCTTGATTTCGATAGCTCACAGCTCCGCGCAGCCGGAATTTCACAAGCAGCCCCCGTGGCCCCCGGTCTCTAACCTGTCCAGCTTCCTGGAGAAGCCATGCCCTGTGGCTATGCAGCACTCAGGGCTGGCCACTTGGCATGTCCTCCAGGCCCTGAGGGATCTGACCCAAAGTGCCTCCAGCCTGGTATTCTGTTGGCGGGGCTGGTCAGTGCCAAGGACAGCAGAGGTGGGAAAGCAGGAGAGGCTTTACCTTCAGTGGCTGACACGTGCCCTGGGGACTGTGCCAGCTTCTGAACTCCACTCTCTCATTAAGTCTTCAGCACAGATGTGCTCCCTCGTGCTCGTCTGTCCCTTCAGATCCTCTGGCACCCTCATCGCTTCCGCTATGTACCCCAGGAAGCTGTCTGCCAGTGATGTCATCAAGTTCTTCCTGGACTCCCACTTCTGGCTGGGTCAACCAATAGGGAGCTCTGGCAGATCTGAGGGCGGACGAGAGAGAGAAGGGGACATGAACTCCCGGCCCTGTCCTTCCTCTCTGTAGTGTTGCTACAGGTTGGCTTCTTCCCTCTTGTCTAAAGACCACAGTTCTTGCAGGCAGCCATTCCTACTTAGTGTTCTCTCTCTCTCTCTCTCTATCTATCTCTATGTCTCTCTCCAGCAGTCTCTCCTGATGTCACCCTTTTAGGCCTGGGGTGGAAACAGCTCCCTGCTATGACTAACCTGGGGATGCTGCACCATTTCTAGTAGTGTCTCTATACCCTGCCCCATCTTGGTGAATAGTCCCTCTATTCAATGATCCAAATAAAAACAATCCAAACATCTGTCTGTCAGGGACGTAGGAGAGACGATTCATACAACAGACAAAGGTAGAGGAGGGAATAAGGTGATTGCGCTCCAAAGTGCCAGCCCAGGGTGTGATCTGCTCATCATTGGCTCACGATGGAGGAGAGAATATTGAGAATGCAGATTCCTGGGCCACAGGCTTAGTGATTCTGATTTCACAAGTCTGGGTGGGACTCAGACATCTGTATTTTACATGAAAACCTCCCCACATTTTAAACGGTAGTTTCCAAAGCGTCTAAGCTCCCCTCCAACTCAGTAATTAGGTAACTCCAAACCCATCCCTTCAGGGTAAAGGTTGTGAGGTCCTTTGGCCAGTCACCAAACACTCTGGCCAGGTAGCTGGACAGGGACAGGAATGGGGTAATAAAGCAAAGGCCTGGGTTCTAGTTCTACTCAGGGCACTCAGCCTCATGAAAAGACCGAGGGGGAAGAAATGAGCAGGTGAGGGAGCCACCAGGGCTCTGTTTCAACAGTATAACACACAGACATAAACTCAAATCCGTACTCTGGAGCTGTGTGACCACGGACTGAATTATTTCACTGCCTACCCTGTTTTTCCACCTGTAAAACAGGTAGAGCAGTAACACAGGTATCAATCCCTCCTCCAAACCTCTCAAGGCCAGGTCTCTTTCAGATTTCAGAGATTTCACCTGTGGGCAGGGCCAGCACCCATGGCTATTCCAGCAGCATTTTGACAAGACACCGTGTGGGCTCCCACAACGCAGAATCCTTAAAGACCCCGTAGAATCTCAAGTGAGGCTGGGTCAGGGTTTGCTGCCAAACACGTTACTGGAATCCTTGAAGTTTTCAGAGCCTTTGGGATTATAGACTTGAGAACGAGGAATGGAATCTGCCTAAGAAAGTTTCTCGTGAGGATTAAAACGATGGTGTCCACCAACGTGCCTGGCACATGGCAACTACTCAATATGTGTTAGCTGGCTATCATCATCTTTCACAGTGTGTTTCGGGTAGTAAAATGCTTAGCACAAGTGCCTTGGAAATAGTAAATGCTAAAAAAAGGCAAGTCAGTTGGCGGTCATTGTTTTCGTAAATTTTGACCAGCATCCCGTTCTCCATTTGCTCCATTGTTTCTTTGGTGACTAATAAGAAAGGCAGAGGAGAAGCTGGCCTCAGAGCTGTGCGTTTTGGTCTGGGGGCGCTTTTTGACCTCTGCAGAGCCCCAGACCTCTTCCCTGGATCATGTGATGCACCCAGCAAGGCCCGCTCCCATTCCCCACTCATTACAGTGAGGTCTTTCTGTGCAGTCCACTGGATATTAAAAACAAATGTACCTAATTAGAAATAAAATGTTTCCAACTAGATGAAATAAAATAAAATGTAATTGCTCATGATATTTAAGTGTTGTAGATATTTTATTTTTTAAAAAAAATCCCCTTAATTTAAAAAAAAGAGGTATGACTTTAATTTAGTGTACAATGCATTAAGCTGAGAGACGAATGGTCTGGCTCTTGGCTCAGGGTGTCCTGTCCCACCGGGAGGAAGATTGGGGCTTCCTAAAACATCCCTGTGACCTGGCAAATTAGCATGAAGGTATATTTGGGGGAGGAGGGGTACCTTCCAAGGAACCCGTGCTTTCCATAAGGATTTTCGTAGGGGAGGAAGTTTCCATGAAGACTTTAGCAGATCAAGGTTTATGTCCTGGCTCCGCCATGAACACACCATTTGAGCAGGTCCTTGCACCTCTCCGTACCTCAGTTTCCTCCTCTGCAAAGGGAGACTGCCAACCCTTTCTCGAAGAAGTTTTAATGAAGTTAAGGGACATGGGTATCTCTGCACCACAGGCAACACTTTTGATAAGAGAGTAAATACTACCAAAATGCATATGACATCACTTTCCCTGTAAGCTTCACTAGGACAGACACCGTGTGGATACTTTTCTCTTTTGTGTCTCAGCATTTAGCGCAGTGCCGGACGTATCATAGATTATTATCGAATAATTGGTTGAATGAATATATAGATGCACAAATGACACATGCCTAGGTCATTAAGGTTTGAAAATGTAATACAAGTAATCCGGTACAATCCCTACTGAAAGCAATGCAATGATTGGTTTGTTTCTGCTTGTTTGCCTCTAGGGATGGGGAGCTTCCTACCACACACCCACAGACAATTTCAGCTTTGAGGAATTCTGACTGCTAAAAGCATCCCTTATACTGCCTCCTCTAAGTTTCCTAAATTGGGCCTCTCTCTGCCTTCTGCTGTTACATGGCCCAGGAAAGGGCTCCAGGAAAGTGGTTCATAGACTTGTCATTTCATAGAATACTTGCTCACCAACTGGATGGCAGGGTAATATGACGATGGTTATAATGTGAGCCGAGGATTAGGCAGTCATGATTCAAACCCAAGTCCTGCCTCTTGCCAGCTGTTTGATACTGGATAACTTTCTGTGTGGTTTTGGGCCTCTCTGAACCTCAGTCTCCTCGTCTGCACCTGGGTGGCCGATAGAGGCTTAGTATCTGCTCACGGCACAACCAAATCTCACAAACTATTTTAAGAGGGGATGTTGTGAGCTTGGGATCGTAGACCTAGGGAACAGGACTGTGTACAGGGAACAATCAAAGGAGCTGGCCCCTCTTCTAGCTGAGCAGCCATTTAAAGCACTGCTCCTGATGTAGAGTGTTCCAGACCCCTCATCCTCTCAGCCAAGCTCTCCATGAGCCCCAGTTCTATGACATTCTAGAAAGAGGTGGTGTCTCCAAAGTCCATTTGTCTGAATTCACTGTAATAGAAACAGATTCCTCTTAGTTAAATAACATGCTGTGTTGTGAGTGGGGAGGGGCTACTTCTTGATACCACCCTAGTCTGAGCCATACTCCTCTCTTGCCTGGACTGGTGCCGTAGCCACCTCCACCCTTGCTTTGCTGCAGCCTGTTTTCCACACAGCAGGTTTCCAGGTCCTGATATAACTTAGACCCTGCATAAAACCCTTCGATGGTGAACACACCCAGTATTTTTCAGTTCTCTAAGTCTCTATGTGCTCTGAGGACCTCTTGTCCTTACCTCTTAGCACACTCCCCCTTTTCTCATGCTCACGTCACTCCAGCTCCACTTGCCTCTCCTTGTTCCTTGTGTGTGCCGAGCTCTGTCCTGCCTCAGGGCCTTTGCACTTGCTGTGCCTGCTGCCTGGTACACTGTCCATGGTTCCCCACGTGGTTTGCTCCTTCATTCAGGTCTTGGATTAAATGTCCCTGAACCCATCCTATCTAAACTGCCCCCCAACACACACATCTCACACACACATTCTACTTAGTTTTCTTTCATAGAACTTCCCAAGGCCTGACGTTGTGTTATGTTTTTATTGTTTCTTACTTAAAGAAAGGGGTCATTGGCTGTAATTGCCATGACCCCTGTGTTGGAACCAAACACTCTGGACAGGTAGCTGGACAGGGACAGAAAAGGTCTCAGAGAGGAAAGGTGGCCTTGTGCATGTGACCGCAGACTCTTGCTCTGCCATGTTCTCACTGTGTGTCCTTGGGCAAGTTACCTGGCCTCTCTGAGCCTCCATTTTCTCATCTTTGAAAGGCAGAGAGTGCTTATCTCACAGGACTGGGTTCAAGTTAGTGTCCATGATGCCTATTGAGTCTCTAGCATAAAGTAGGACTCCATAAATGTCAGCTACTCCTCTTATCCCCTGCTCGAGTGAGTGGGGGCTGACAATCTAGCTAACCCAGGCTTGACACCTAACAAAATGCTTGCTACCAGCAAAGACATTCCTTCGCAGCCCGTTGGCCTACCTGGCTCATAGTAGGTGTTCAATAAACATGTGGTGGATGTCTGAAGGGACTATTGACAAACACAAAAGGGTCTGTCCCACCTCGCCTTTCAAGGCAACTGTGCTCTGAGGGACGTATGCATTTATGAGAACTGAAAAGGGACAACTCTAGGGCGAGAATATTTTGGAGTTGAGTGTCTTGGTTACATCACTGACATCGTCATTTGCTTTTAGAGCAAATTCCCTTATTTCGTTTTCCTTGAAGTTGGCCAAGTAGGAATGGCCTTTCTTTGTTTGATAATTAAAGCACTCTATCGTCATTGTGGGATGGTTAATTAATGCAGACTAAGTAACAAAGCAGAACACAAAGTTATCCTGCCACTTAGGGAAAGCCACAAGAAATGCCTCAGGTAATTCTTTTCTAAGTCCTTTAAAAAAAAAAAAAGTAGACACAAACATTGGTGAGTTCATATTGTATACCAACTTTTACATGCTAATTGTTTTATTTTGTCTTTACTTTCTATTCTAAATATTTTCTTATGTTAGTAACAATGCTTCCTCCCAGTCTTACTTAGGGATATGTAATGTCCCCATGGGGCTGCATCAGGGACCCGGTTGTTACCTTTTCAGGGTTGCTGCCTCACCTTCTCCAGCACAAACACCTTATCCTGAGATCTTCCCTGAATCCCTGATTATTCTCTAGGCTGGCTCTGAGCAGGTAGATGCTCAGACAAAGGAATCTCAAAATGTTTAAGATCCTTGCTATGAGCCATATTTGATTCATTTATTTACTCATTCAACATGTAATTAAACGTTTACTATGTGCAGCAAAATTTTTACCTTCAAGGAGTAAAATAAAATCTCCATTTATCCATCCATCCATCCATCCATCCATCCATCCATCCATCCATCCACCACCTACCATTCATCTACTTCTATTTTTCATGTATCTTTTTGTTGTACAATTCTGCTGTCAGTCTAGTTCTCTGTTTTTATCCGATTCTGCCCATCTGATGCTCTTGGCAAATATTTTCCCTCCCCTCTGATCCAGGCCCTCCCTTCTTTTTGACTGCGGCCCTCCTGTTATTTTGTTATGATGCCTGCCTGCGTGCACCTGTCTCCAGGCCTGACTATGAGCTCCTTGCAGGAAAAAGCTGGGACTCGTTTGTCTCCAGCCCCCCAAACCGGCACAGCCCAGCACATACCAAGTGTTTATAAATGTCCACTGAATGAATCGTTGTCCTTCGTCCATCCATCCATCCATTCATCCATTCATCCATCCATCCATCCATCCATCCATCCATCCATCCATCCATCCATCCATCCATCCGTTTTTGTGTTGTATTATCTACTTTGAAAAACAACTGAGCTTTAATATTTACATACAGGAAAGTGTGTCCCAAATTACACAGATTTTCAGGTTAGAACTTTTACATGTGTGGATGCCCATGGAACCATCTGCTAGATCAAGACCCAAAACCCAGAAGGCACCCTTACTGCTCACCCTGGTTAATGCCCCCCAGAGGTAGCCATTCTTCTGAAATGTACTGAATAGCTTAGTTTTTCCTGGTTTGAAACTCATGCGTATGGGTTGGTACAGTTTCTCCTCTTTTGTGTCTGACTTCCTTTGCTTATGAGTCTGCCTGTGAGATCCATGCAGGATATAGCAGTGGACAGCTCTTCTCTGTTGTGTGTGAGATGTCATGTGGTTTATACGAGATCAGACGTCCCTTGCTGCATTATTCCTTTCTTCCTCCTTCTTCCTCCCTCAACTCTGACTTGGGTCATCTATGGGTCATCTACTCCAAGGCAGACCCTGTGCTCAGCTCCAGGCACACAGAGCTTGGTGAGGCTCATCCCTGAGGAAATAGATGGGGATAAGGTCCTGTGCCATCCAGGGCGGTGAGTGTGGTGACCAAGGCGCCATGTGTCACGAAGGCCCAGCAAGAAAGACAATGATGGATTCTGGCCCCATCCTGTCCAGACTGCCTGCTCCGTGCCTGTCCGTCAATGTCTCTGTCCCTCTGTCTATCCATTCACCCATTCACCCATCATTCACCCACATTAGGGACCCTTCCCAAGGTCCGGGACAGGGAAGGAATGTCGCCCTCTCTGGCCCCCCACCGCCCCCACCAGGTTTTCCCTCCCTAGCCCTCCCTTCCTGTGTGAGAAGCCACCCTCACTCTGCAAAACAGCCAATTGCAGCCCAGCCAGGAGCCCGTGTTGGAGCTGGAGCTGCTTTGGGGTAAGAAAGAAAAAAATGTGGCCAAATGTTGGGAATTGGGTGTTTGGAGTTCGCACTCCAGGACGCTGAGCTGGGGGAGATCACACCTCCTTTGGCTGGAAGCCCCTCAGTCTGCCCATCCGGCTGCTGAGCCGTAGGCCCCCCCTCCGGCCCCCAGCCCCTGCACATCTCTCCTCCCTGAGAAGGAGGGTGGATTTGGCTGTGGCGCCTCAGCTGCGGGAGCTGACACCCCAGGTTTGGGAGCCACGTGGGGACTGTGAGCTCCTCGCAGGAAAAAGCTGGGACTCATTTGTCTCCAGGCCCCTAAACTAGCACCGGGCCACGCACACACCAAGTATTTATAAACGCCCGTAAACAGAAAACAGGGGAGTATGGATGTCACTCCCCCCTTATGTGGGCTGGACCCCAGGGGGGTGCCAAGAGGGGAGAGGAAAACGGAGTGGGACGCATTCCATGGTCACTGCTTCCCAACCTGAGCCCCAAACCTGTTTGAGGTCCAGCCTGATAGCAAAGACCCACCCCTGAAGCCACGTGGACATATCTAGGTGACCTCTGGCAAGTCATTTCCACTATGAGACTCTGTTTTCTCTTCTCCAGTGTGGGAATAGGTGAAGATAAAGCCATGAGTATGAGGCAAAATGTCGTATGCAAAGCTCTCAGTCGACGGACAGTCCCCAGCAAGCTCCTGACAAGCATTATGACCATTGCTTTGAATCGAAAGCAACTACGTCCTGGTGGCTCTGTGACAAGCCTTTTCCCTGCTTTGAATCTCCGTTTCCCCATCTGCCCTATCTGCCACCCACTGCTGCCTCTGGCCTCCAGAAAGAAACGTTGCAGTTACCATCAAAAATCTTGGATGTGAAAGCGCTGTGTAACCGAGGGAAGGTACTTTCCCCACCCTGGGCTTTCATTTTTCTAACTGCAAAATGGAGAGATGTGTTAGTTGACTTTGAAAGGCATTCCAACCATGGCAAGCAGATTTTTGTTCATTTTAAATTCGTTACATCAAAGGGTCTTTATTTATGAACCTCAAATATAGACGTTTTGCGTACGTGCCAACCTCATCTTTTGCCAACAGAAAACTCTGAGTTGTTCTGGAGGTCCCAGACGAGCAGCTTCTGGTGGCTGCCTGTATCCCCAGCAAGTGATGGTGTATTCAAGGCATTGTCAGGTCATAATCCCAGGCTGGCCCACCTTCCTCTCTTTTATCATCCTCTTTGTTCTATGTTTTTCTTCTCTCTTATTGTCTTCCCTTGGTGCATTAGTCTCCGTTTCTTCCCTTTTATTTTTATTCTGTCTGTGTGCACCCTGAAATTCACATGTTGAAGCCCTATCCCCCCCCCACCCCCAGGTAGCTGTATTTGGAGATGGGGCCCTCAGGGAGGTGATAACTGAGGTCATGAGGAGGAGGTCCTACTCCGATAGGACAGGTGTTCTTGTATGAAGAGACACCAACGAGCTCACGTCTCCAGACATGCACAGGCAAAACCCATGTGAGGACCTAGCGAGAAGGTGGCCGTCTGCAAACCAAGAAGAGAGCCCACAACAGAAACTGAATTTGACAGTACCTTGAACTTGGACTTCCAGCCTCCGGAACTGTAGGAAAATAAATTTCTGTTGTTAAACCACTCAGGCTGTGGTATTTTGTTATGGCAGCCTGCGCTGAGGCATAATTCTGTATTAAAAGATTTCTATGAAACGTCTTTGCTTGGCCATTCTCGCAATGGATCTATACTGGGCCTGAGTCTAGATGTCCTGAGGGGCCACCTGCCCTGGTGCCAGGTCTGGCAGGAGCTCCCTGATGGTGGGGCACGAGTGAGTTCACAGAACTGAGACCCTCATGGCCAGGGCTTCAAATCCCAGCCCACCTATGACTTCCCTGTGAACGTGGACACACAATTTACAAACCTCCATGTTCCTTTCTGGGAAATGGATGTGACCGCTCCTGTTGTACCCATCTCCAGGGGTGGAAGGATGGCACTTGGACTAGATATTGTACGTGAACAGGGTTTAGCAACTCAACAGGCCATGTGTGCTGGAGGAGAAGGTTCTGCTCGACACCAATGCCCCTGCTTAGAGACCTTCACAGCCTTTGGTTGGTCTGGGCAGCTAATTAATGGTGCTGGCACTTAGAGAGCCCCAACTGTGACCCCAACGTGGAGCTTGGGTTCCACGTGACATTCACTGCTTCGATCAGTCTTCATGGAAACTTTAGAGGGCGACTCCACCATCACACAGTGTCATGCAATGGTTAGGGACCCAGATGCTGGGACTACATGGTCTGGGCTTGCATCCTGATTCTGACCCTTACCAGCTGGGGACCTCTGTTTTCTCGTCTATAAAATGTGGAGAGTGATTTAATCCACCTCACAAGGAGAGCGAAAGGATTAGATGAGTAAACACTCACTGAGCTCTTACAACACTGCTGGGCACAGAGTAAGTCATCAATGAATGTTCATTATCATCCCCATTTTAGAGATGAAGAAACTGAGGCCCAGTGTGGCTCTAGTCATATTGTCACAGTTCCAACTAGCTACTAAACTCTAAGTCTCTGCTGTGAAGTACCACTTGCTGTTATTTGCAAGATGTAGCTGTCTTCCTGACATGCTTGTTGCCTTCACAGTGAAATCCAAATTCTCCTCGGGCCACTGAGATCCCTCTGAGACAGGTGGTGGTGGCTACCTCCTCTCCAGGCTCACCTCTTTCCCTTCCCTTTGGTCTCCACCAGATCTCAAAATGACTTTCTGTGCTGGAAACTGCCATCTCTTTCCTGCCTCCCAGCTGGGGGCTGCTTTCTGGCACTCATCCTTCAAGGCCAAGTTTAAATATCACCTCCTCAAGGAAGCCTTCCAGGTGCTCTCTTCATCATTCCCGCAACCTCTGCACTTATTTCTACTGCAGCCCTTTTCTTCTGCTGTCCAATGTTGCACCTGATTGCCCAGGTGTGAGCCCCTTGAAGACACTGTGATTTTCCAGAGCTTACCATGATGCCTGGTTCGTGTGCTCAGTAAATACTAAATGGATGAATAAATGAAGAATTAACTGGAAAAATGGTCTAGCACCATGTTATCATGTTCTAAAATTCCAGGAACATTATTATATATTATGACAACTTTTAAAATATATTATTTAAAATTTTATTCATTTTTTTAAATTAGCACCTGGGGAGCTTGTGAAAATGCTGATTACTGGGCCCCACCCTGTCCACTGAGTCAGAACCTAAGGAAAGCCCTGGAATCTGTATTTTTAATTTTATTTACTTATTTTTTCCTATCTCCCTCACCCCGATCTCCTTTGGCAATCATCAACTTGTTCTCTATATCTATGGGTTTGTTTTTGTTTTGTTTTCTTTATTCATTTGCTTTATTTTTTTGCATTCTACATGTAAGTGAAATAATACGGTATTTGTCTTCTCTCCAACTTATTTCACTTAGCATAATACCCCCCATTCATGTTGTTGCAAATGGCCAGATCTCATTCTTTTTTATGGCTGAGTAATATTCCACTGTGTATATGTTATATATACCACATCTTCTTTATCCATTCAGCCTTCGGTGGCTACTTAGTCTGTTTCGATATCATAGCTATTGCAAGTAATGCTGCAATGAACATGAGGGTGCATGTGTCTTTTTTAAATCGTGTTTTTGTTTTCTCCAGATGAATACCCAGAAGTGGGGTGTCTGGGTCATATGATAGTTCTATTTTTACTTTTTTGAGGAACTTCCACACTATTTTCTACAGTGGCTGCACCAATTTATATTCCCGTCAACATACCCAGTATATAAGGGTTCCCTTTTCTCCACAACCTTGCCAGCAGCACTTGTTATTTGTTGACTTTTTGATGATAACCATTCTGATAGGTGTGAGGTGGTATCTCATTGTGGTATTAATTAGTATTTCGCTGATGATTAGGGATGTTGAGCATTTTCTCATATGTCTGTTGGCCATTTGTATGTCCTCTTTGGAGAAATGTCTGTTCAGGTCTTCTGCCCATTTTTAAATTAGATTCTTCGGTGTTTTTTGTTTGTTTGTTTGTTTTTGGTATTAAGTAATATGAGTTCCTTATATATTTTAGATATTAACCCCTTATTAGATGTATTATTTGCAAATATCTTCTCCCATTCAGTAGGTAGTTTGTTCATTTTGTTGATGGTTATTATTAAAACTTTTTACAACCTTTCTTAACAGTATCTTGTATTAAAAAATATTTTAAATTTATATGCAGTCCAATATACTGACTTTTTTTTTTTTTTTTTTGCTTTTATAGTTCATGCCTTTTTTTTTTTTTCCTCTTCATGTCTTATTTAAGAAAGCTTTCCCAAGCTCAAGGTCACTAAGAATTTTCTCCTATATTTCCTTCCGTAAGTTTTATATTTGTTGCGATCATGAGCTGTGTCCATCATATTCATCTGTGAAAACTCTAGTTCTTAGCATAGTGCTTGTCATCTAAGTCTCAGTAAATGAATAAATGGATGGATGGATAAGCAATGAATGAATAATTCACCCTACTCCTTATCTACTGAATCCATGGGCTTCAAATTACAGGAGGTAAACAAGTGAGCAAAATGCAAAAACAAAACTGCCCAACCCATTTGTTCTCCTGAAGCTTAACAAGACCCATCTGGAGCAGATTCCCTTTTCAAAAAGGTGAGCAAATTCTGTATTGCACAGACAAAAAATACTAACCATGAAAGAGTTTTGCAAATTGGACTGTATCAAAATTTGAAAATATCTCTTCATCAAAAGACAGTGAACGAGTGAAAAGGCAAGCTGCAGAGCAGAAGGAGACATTTGCAATCCATGCACATGCCAAGGAGTTTTATCCAGAGTCAGTAAAGGACAAGTAACCCAGTAGAAGAATGCACAAAACACTTGAACAAGCCTTTCACCACAGAGAACATACAAATGGCCAGTGAACATGGGAACAGGTAAGCATCCTCATTAGTCCCTTGGGAAATGCAAATAAAGACACACCGAGACCCCACTACACATCTACCAGGATGACAAAAATCAATAAAATGGATACTATCGAGAGTTGGCAGAGCTGTGGAGCACCCAGAACTCTCAGAGACTGCCAGTGGGAATGCAGAATGGTGCAGCTGCTATGGAGATCCAGCTGACAGCATCTACTAAAGCTGAACAGGCACCTGCCTTGTAGCCCAGGGATTCTCCTCCCAGGTACACAACCAAGAGAGTGGGCTACAGATGTTCACCAAAGACATTTGCAAGAATGTTCACAGCAACACTATTTGTAAGAGCCCCAAACTCAAAAGTACCCAAACGTTCCGCGACTATAGAATGGATAAATGAATTGTGGCATATTTGCAGGTGAATATGATCTAGAAAGAAAAATGGACAAACCACTTCTATACGCAACAGCCTGGATAAAATTCACAAAATAACACTGAGCCACAGGAGCCAGACACAAAAGGACATAGTGTGAGATTCCAGTTAGGTAGCGTTAAAAAATGAGCAAAAGTAATCTATGGAGGTGGAAATGGTAATAGTGGTTATCTTGGGGTCCAAGAGAGGGTGGTGTTGGGAAGGGGTCATAAGGCAAACTTCTGGGGTGCTGGTCATTTCTGTTTATTTAGCTGGTGCTGGATCCTGGGGTGTGTCCACTTTGTAAAAAGTCACCAAGTTGCATGCTCATGATATATTCACTCTTCTGTATACTTGTCAGACATCAAAAACAATTTCATTTTTTAAAACTACTGCCTGCCAATTTAAGTTCAAGACAATTTTGCCAGCTGTCCTGCTGGCACCTGGTGCCCTCTGGGCTGGGGTGGGGGGGGCATTGCCTTCACCTGCCATTCCTTAGAGCCTGTACCAGGGAGGAGAAAATTTTTTTTTCCCCTTCTTATTCTTTTCTCTGCCTTGGCCTGGAGCTATCGTACATATGCAAATGTGGGGATGTCAGCTATTGAAGCAAGCTCAGCTATTTATAGCTGGAGTCTTGCAACACTTATCACAGCCACTGCAGACTTTAGAAAGCCGAAACACACACACATACACACGTGCGCTCGTGCGGGTGAGCTCGCGCGCGCACACACACACACACACACATGCACGCACACACACTACACAGAGTATATTTTTTTCCCCAGGATATAAATTTCCCATCCCATTGCAGTCTGGGCCGTCGCATGCAACATTGATTGTCTGTTATATTACATTTATTAAGAAGTGATAACTTGTAATAATTGGATGTTAAATTAAAGAACTCTCTCCTAGTTATTGCCGTCTCAATTATAACTGTCGTTGGCTGGCAGTTATAATGATATATGAGGGCTGTATTTTACGCAGCGGACCATGACCTGGTGAGTAATATTCCCCCAGCTATGGGGGCACTCATGCACTCCTTGGCTTCTAATGCCTTGCTTGGGTGCTGATTGGAATATTAAGTTTCTGCAAGACTGCGGCACTGAAATCCACACGGGGAACCGCGACTCAGCAGCTGAGAGCCCCCTCCGGCAGTTTCCACCCCCCTCCTGCTTCTCCTTGCTGGTACATGTCCAACTCGTTTCGGCTTTGTTTTATGGTTATAGGAATCAGGTTTATTTGGTGAGTTATAAAGTCATAAAACGTGGGCAAGAGCGTGTTTGTGGTTTCCTTTTAAATGAAGCCGCGGCAATTAGCTCTTGGGTCCCAGTGTCAGTGGACGGGGGTAGTGGGAGGTGGGAAGCGGTGGGGGTGGGGTGACTGGACTGGATTTATTTAGAACTGGATGGAGCCTTGAGCTGTGTTTCTTCATAGGGATGCCATGGAGAAGTGGCTCCGAGGCCTGGAGTGCAGCTTTCAGTGGAGTTTTGAGGGCTCTGAATGGTTGTTGCTTTTCAAGACTTCTGGCCCCGCTGCAGGCGATACAGGGCTGACCGTCAGGCCCCGTGGGTCCCCTTATGTGCCCAGATCTTGGGGACAAGTCACGATCTATGGCCAGACACTAGATTCGGCCAGTCACTCAAATGCACACTCTTTCTCATGTGCTTTGTCAGAGCCGGCAGAGGTGGCTTCCAGCACGACAGAGGGGCCATGGGACATTCAACGAGGAACTATTATGACCTTGGCCCTGGGAAGTCCACTGTACATCATGTAGTACTCACCACACGTGGGTTATCATTCTGTGTCAGTCCTGGGGCTGCCATAACAAAGTACCACAAACTAGGTGGCTTTGAATGACAGAAACGTATTCTCTGACAGTTCTGCAAGCTAGAAATCCAAGGTCAAGGTGTCCAAGGGTCATGCTCCCTCTGAAGTCTCTAGGGGAGGCTCTTCCCTTGACTCTGCCAGAGTCTGGTAGCCTCCGGTGTCCCTTGGCTTGTGGCACATTCCTGTCATCTGCCTCCATCTTCTCATGCTCTCCTCTCTGTGTGTGTGAGAAACTTCCCTCTTTTTAGAAAGATATCCATCACTGGATTAGAAGCCTATCCGAATCCAGTATGACCTCATCTTAGCCAATGACATCTGCAAAGACCCTATTTCCAAATAAGATCACATTCCCAGGGGTTAAAACTTCAACATATCTTTTGGGGGAAACACAGTTCCATGCATAACATGTTCCAAATTTTATGGGCAAGGAAACTGAATATCAGAGACCTGGAGCGAGCAAAGGACAGAGCTGGGATTTGAGCCGGTTCTGTCGGAAGCATGATTTCTTTACCGCTTCTTCTGCTCTGATCAGCCTCTAGACATCTTGGTCAAGAGGCGTCCCTCGTTCAAGGGAAGTCAGACCGCTCACAGGTGCGATGCTCTGAGTCTCACCAGAAAGTGCTCCTTGGCCCGTGAATAAATTGCTTGAGTCGCAGACGTCATTCATTCATTCAATAAATATTTACTGAGTGCCCCCGCCTCCCCATATGAACCTCAAAGAGCCAGGCTTCTAGTGCAGAAAAGAGACAATAAGTGAAGGAAAAGATAAAGGATCTAGAAGGTTAAAAGGGGCCAAACGCTGTGAAGAAACATAAAGCAGGAATTAGGCCTGGCGAGTGTTGTGACTTTGTCACCCTCCCTTAGGTGACAGCCTAGAGAGACCCGGTCTTGGTGAGGGGGCTGCAATGTTGGGGAGAAGCGTGCCAGGCTGGACCAGCAAATGCAAAGCTCTGAGGCTGACTGGGGCCGTGAGGCTGTGGAAGGTGAGTAGAAATGGTGCAGGCTTTTACTCTGTGGGTGATGGGGTGCCTGGAAGGGTCCCGCATGGGGGAGAAATAGGACGTGATATATGTTTGAGCTTTTAGAATAGACTTCAGGGAGCTATGTGGAAAGCATGAAGACATTTGGAGGCTGCCGCAATAATCCTGGCAAGCGATGATGGTGGCCTGGGTTTCGAGGTGGTGAGAGGTGTTCGGATTGTGGATAAATTATGAAGTTGGAACCCTGTGCACAGAGTTGAGCAAAAGAGAGGAATCCAGAATGACGCCAAGGTGTTTTTTTTTCCTGAGCAAGTGGAAGGTTGGCACTGTCCTGCACTGAAATGGGACACTGCAGGTGGAGAAGGTTGGGGAGGCCTGCGTGGAGTCATGGTTTTGATCATGATACGTTTAGGTGTAATTTAGATATCAAAGCGCAGGTGAGGAGGTGGCAGCTGGACGTGCGAGGCTGGACTTCAGGAGCGAGGCCCAGGCTGGGGATCAACACTGGGGGCCCCCACGTCCGGCGAAGGCCATGAGCCCTGTGGAGTGTGCTCAGGAGGCAGTGCAGATGGAAAAAGAAACAGAAACAGAAGGACCCTGGAGTCAGGAGAGATGCACCATCAAAGCAGACCAAAGGCACAATCAGTAGTGTAGGAGCAGAGAGAAATGGGGGGCTGCTCGGGAAGGCAGCTTAGGACCCCTGTCAAGAAGGCAGAAGTGATGCTGAGATCTGATGAGACAGGTGGGTCTTGGTCCCTGGAGAGTCTGCGACCGGCCAAGTGAGGGGTCACCGGGAGGACGAGCTCAGGCTTTTCTCCTTTGTCACTGACAGAAGCTGGGTCCAGTCTGCTTAGTTCCTGGGGTCACTTTAGCCCCTAAAGTCACTGACAGGCACTCGTTCAATATCTATTCTGTGAATTGAACATTACTTCCTTAAAACAGGGCACAGAACCCCTCGTTTACGGTTGGGGACACAGGCTCAGAGAGAGGCAAGGTGACAGAATGGGGACTAGATGCCAGACGTCTTGATCACTGCCCTGAGTCTGTCACATGCCCCGATTGGACCATTTGGCAAGAAACCAACCTTCGACTTCACTTACTCGAGTCCTCAGGATAACTCGGCGAAGTTGCAGTGAGCTCACTTTACAGATGAGAAACTTGAGGCTCGGTTGCCCTAAGTTACCTGCCCAAGGTCACACAGCCAGGAGGTAGTTTGAACCTGGGTCTGTCGGACCACACAGTCATGTGTTTCCCCACTGGCCCCAACTGCTATTCCTTCTGTCAGGAACTCGCTTCCCTCCCTCACCTCCTTTCACCTCCCTGCCTCCTACTTACTCTTTCCAGCTCAGCTCCATTGTCTCTTCCCCAGGAAATTCTTTCCCAGCAGCGTCAGGCCCCTGTCGCTGAGCTCACGGTTCCTTCCTCATAGCACCTGCCAGAGTCGCTGATGAAATAATCAAGGTGTCTGCACTAGCTTATGATCTGAACCCCACTGCCCCCGACTCTAAATGCCAGGAGGCAGGGACCACATCTGGTTTCCTCGAGGCTGCGCCCCCACTACCTAGCATAAGGCCTGACACATAGTAGGTGCTCAGAATAATTTTTTTTTTTTTTGGAAAGAAAACATTCACTGCATGTGTCCTGACCTTTGTTTTAACAACTCTCATAAATGTCCCTATGTCTTATGCACAGACCAGCTCTTTGCTATCATTCAAGTGGGCGGGGGGGGGGGGGAAGGCTTGTTTAACAATTTTTAAGAAAGATGGATGGGATTGAAAAGATAGCAACAAAACTTGCCCTTCACCTTAGTTGGTCATTGCTCAAGTCACCTCCCTATCCTCTACCCTGCCCTCCGCCACCATCCACCATCCGGCACAGCCCTCCAGGACCTGCTTGACGCTTTTTGTTGTAATTTCCTTCAAGCATTTATTACTACAGGACACGTGACAGTTCTAGATGTTTAGTTTCTGTTTCCCACCATTGGATGGTTAGCTCTACACAGGTAGGACGCATCCATCGTTCTCACCACTGTGCCCTCAGAACACAGCCCACAGCCTAACCCAGACAAGGTGTTCCGTAAACGCATGAATGAATAAGGAACCAGGTAATTCTTGCACACTTACTCTTTGCCAGGTGCCAAACTAAGCCCTTGATTCACATTTTCCTGGTGAAGTCTGACAGCCATCCTTGGGGGTCCAGCCTCCCATTTCGCAGATGAGTAAACTGAGGCTCAGAGGCAGTAGGTGACATATACAGAGCTGGGATTTATGTCCTGGCCGGAATGTCCACCTCACCCACACTCTGTGGCTTCCTCTAGAGACGGGCCCAGAATCGGGACTAGAGTAAGTGGCTGACACATGGCTGTCCAATGACCACATAGCTGCTGGACAACATTTTCCAAGGGCATCTGGGTTCCAACATTTTCCCGATGGCTTGCAGGAGACATGACTGTCCTATAAGGACACCTCTTAGAAATAACTGTTTTCTTTCTCACTTTTCTGTAAACAGAGCATCCATTCTCTCCCACTCGCATGATTTTTTTTTTAAAGAATTAATTGCCCTTTTTATGGCTTTGGTGTGTTTGTACTTTCAAGAACCCTGGCACCCTTAATCACAACAACAATATTTTCTATGAACAGAGAAAATCTGAACAGTCATTAAGTACCAGCGAATGTGGAGCGTATTAATGGGCAAACAGTAAGTCAGGGAGAGGAAAATGTTTTTCTCTCGCAAAGTACATACGAAAAGTTGATCCAAACCAATGTGCTGCCATAAATCTGTTAATTTTGGCAAATTATTGGGAGGTAGCAGGGGCGGCAAGAAAGAGCGAAGCAAAAGGTTGCCCGGAAGCTGTCCACCCATTTCAGAAGGGAGCTGCTGCCAGCCAGAGGGAGCTGGGCTCTTGGCCCAGAGACTGGCCTCTCTTTGCCAGGGTTTCTTCCCTCGGGAAGCCTGTGGTCCAGTCTCTCTAAGTAGGAGGTGGCAGCTGGGCCATGAATGGTTAAAATTGGACCCTGATGCCGGGTGAAGGGCAGGCGTGGGTCTCAGGGACTGCAGCCCCACAAGGGGCCTCCAGGGTTCTTCCCCATTCCAATTGCATCTCAGGTCCTGTCTGGGCTCCTGACCTGGTCCTCCTTTTCCTCCTCTCTCTTCCCCTCCCCCACACCCAGCCCCAGTCTGGTTTTGGCCTGTTTCCTTTGGCGCAGACCACTTATTTCTCTATCTGTGCTGTGATGGAATTGTGTTCAGGGCTGGGGGTGGGGGGATTGACTGTGGGCTCCATGTGAGTGTGTGTGTGTGTGTGTGTGTGCCTGCTCCCACCAGTCTGGGTGCCGGTGTGTTAGAGGGGACATGGGGGTCTGCTCGTGTCATTCAAGGCTTTCGATAACAAAGAAATGATTTCTTCTCAGTGGAAACAAACACCAGCCTTGCAGAGGCAGGCTCGTGCCCCCTCAATCTCATTCTCTCCCCACTCCTCCCTCCTGTCTCCTTCAGAACGTTTTCTTTCTATATTGTTCTTTTTTCTCATCTGGGGGTGTGCTCTCTCTCAGTCTTTAAAACGTCTCCATTTTTTTCTCGGTTTCTCATTCATATTTCTGTCTCTCACCATCACTCCTCTCTCTCTCTCTCTCTCTCTCTCTCTCTCTCTCTCTCTCTCTCTCCCCTCCCTCTCCTTTCCTCCACCGCTCCTCCAAACGCACTGGTCCTGTGGAGTTTACAATTGCCACATCACAGATATCCATGTGAGCGGGAACTAACACAGATGCCTCTTTCACAGGTTCTGAGGGTCACAGAGGTGGCAGCAAGATGTGGGGAGCCAAGTCCCCTTCTAAACACATCTCCCCGGGAGGGGGCCACGGGACCAGCTTTTGTGTCCCAGGCGCGTTTGCTCACCTTTTCCTTTCCCTGGCTGATGAAATCCTCTCACTCGTGGTTTGTTCCTTCCCAGCCTGGCTGGGATTTGTGCTTTGCTGCCCTCGCAGCAGGCTCCTGGGCCATGGGCTGCAGCGTGAATAGGTTAATGTATTTACAGTAAATCCGTTCTTGGTTATGTGGAGGCAGGGGCTGCTTTGGTTAACCATTGATTCCTGAGGCGGCTCTTTTCAATATGTTCCACATGGTTATTCGGCAAAGCTGCAATTTGGCACTTGTTCTGGGCTTGAAGGAATCGCTTCCCCAGAGGTGACCCTCGGCGGGAGATTGCATGTCACCGTGTGAGGAATGACCGCGGCGGGTGTGATGGGTAGGCTGTCTGCCTCCCCTGACCTCAATCGCTTTCCAGTGGCGCGGCTGCCGGGGTGGATGGGGGTTGACACGAGGTGCTTATAATTTCCGTTGGAAGGCAGTGGAACGATAATGGGGTGCCAGGTCCCTACTGGTTGGCCAGGGGCCTGTCCTGTACAGGCCTGGAACTCCTGTAGGGCGTGGCCGTCCCAGTAGGGGCGGGAGGGACCATGGTTAAATTAAGAGATGGCCAGGAGGAGGGGAGGGGGCTGTGGATTCTGAAGGCTGGTTCTTGGAGGACTGAAGTGAGCAGGCCAGGCAAGGACGGAGTGTGTCCTGAGCACCTACTGTGTGCTCAGCCCCTTGCCAGGCTCTCACACCAATATTCCCCCATGCAGCTGCCTACGGTCCCCTCAGCATGCTGCCTGGTTGGGGAGCAGAGGCAGTGTTACCTGGTGGTGACAAACCCCAGTCCTGAAGTGCTGCCACTCCCTAGTCCCAGGGCCCTGTACGAATGACTAGACCACACTTGAGTCTCAGTTTCCATCTATAAAAGGGGCTCAGAGCAGTCAGTGCCCTCTCATAGGGTCTTCTTGAGCATCCGGTGAGCCAAGGTCGTGAAGTACTTAGACCAGAGCTAGGCGTGGAGCCAGCTCTGTAGATGCGTTACCATCATTGTTGTAGATATTGCTGCTCGAGTTGTTCCTGAATGGACTAAGGAGATTCCCGTCAGGTGAGTAAGAAAGTTGAAGCCTCAAGACAACAAGAAACCTGTTGCCAGATGTAAAACTCTCAGGAGTTGAAACCAGGGAGAGAAAGAACACACAATGGGATTTATAGATGATGTAATACAGAATTGTACACCTGAAATCTGTGTAATTTTACTAACAATTGTCACCCCAATAAATTTAATAAAATTAAAATAAAATAAAATAAAAAAGCTCTTTCACAGTCTCGTTCACTTCCCTGGGGGATTGCCCTTCTGAGGTTAGTCCGTCTCCTTCCTTCCATTTCTTCCTTCTGTCCCTCTCTCCTTTTTTTCCTTCCTCCTTTCTTCTTCCCTTCCTTCTTTTTCTATTAACTTTTTGTTTGTTTGTTTCCTTTCAAACCGTGAGACACAGCGGAGACTTGATTGTGTAGAGGACATGTGCTGGGGACTGGGGACCACTCTGGAGCGTGTAGCAGACAAGGGTGCCCACAGTCACCCCTTGACATGCCTGTGTGGTCAAGAGCTGCTCACTGACTGCCAACGTATCGGTAGTGCTGGGTCCAGATGTCTCCTTGATTCCTCTGGGCCTTGACACTGCCTTCTCTGGGCCTCGGTTCCACCTCAAAATGTGCCAGACCAGGTGCCTGGGACCTGGGACCTTCTGGCCCGAATCCTGCCTCTACCCTGTGACAGCAGAATGACTGTGGGCAAGTCATATGACCCCCGGAACTCAGGATTTTCATCTCTAGAATATGCTGCATGGGGGTCGTGAGGCTTATGGGAGGAGAGGAATGCTCTCTGGAATACAAAGGGGCTAAAGCATCCTGACCTCATCCTTCCTTGCAGAGCTGGGCCTGGCTGTATCTAGCACATGTAAGCTTGAGGCTAGATCAGGCTATACTTGAACTGTACTTTAAAAAAAAAGTAGCCATAGGTGCAACTGTGGTTGCACAAAGGAGAGACTGAAAATATTTAAGTTCTGCAAGGTGTGCTAGGGGAGGGGTCTGAAAGAAAGGTGATGCTAATGTATGAGATTTAGTCCACCATCCTTTGCAATAGTTCTTATCGTAGGACACTTTCCAGCTCACAGGATCCTTTTCTTCTGTTTTTCCATTGCGTGCATGCATGAGTGCATGGGGGGAGTTGGGTCGTGTGACCTTCAGTGGGGTTCCTTCTCCATGCAGATGTTTCATTTGTGTGTAATCTGAAGGCTGCTTCAAGCTGATCAAGGCCATGGTCATGGAACATTGCTAATACTTCCAGATCTGGAATCTCAGGCTGCGTCCTAGTGTCCAGGCAGATTATAACTGGCTGTCTTTTCTCACCTGTCCACTCTGAGACATAGAACTTCAACTCTGAGATTTTTTCCAACCCCATGGATAGAAAGTGTGGCCCTTCTCGGAAATCCAAACCTGACTACATCGCTCTCCTCGCAAACTATCTTAGTTTGAATTTCCCTGGAAGCATATTTGGAAATGAGGATTCAAGGGCAAGTAGTATTTTGGGGAGGGGATCCCAGGATGCCCCAATAAGAGACTGAGGAAGTGAGGCAGGTAATAAAGTATATGCTATAAAAGCAGTGATCCTTGAGGGTAACTGGAGTTCAATCCTGTGCAGAAATTCTAGAAAACACCACAAGCTTCAGGCTCCTCTTACCTGAAAAGTAAGGGAGCTGGGGTATTGACACACCATCTCCCAAGAGTTACTGGGTAAGGGCCAGTCTACACTGGGGCTGGTGAATTCCCTGGCACTTCTAGCCTGTCTTGTGGATCTCTAGAACAATCCCTAATCCTCAAAGACACTTCCAGCGGAGCACATTGAATCAATACGTTCTGAGGAATGCAGGCAGGTTCTCACACAAACCTCCTTCAGTCTGGTTCCCCCTTGCTCATGGAAACTTCTCCAGGATGTGTTAATGCCTCTTCCCATGCTTTTATGCACTCCCGCCTTCGGGGCCATGCTTCCTACAACTGTGTTTAACTACCTGTTTATTTGTCCACTTGCCCCCATTCTGTGTTCCAGCTGTGAGCTCCGTGAGACAGGGCTACATCTCATCCAACTCTGCATTCCCAGAGTAAATGTTCAACATTACGAAAAAAAAGAAAATGAGTCCATGGAGATGAGGGAGGCAGAGAACTTCAGGAGAGAGCTAATTGTGTGAGAGCAGAGTTACAAGGAGACATGCCAAAATCTTTGTTGGTAGCAGACATCTCTGGCTGCCAAGATGAGGACATTTTCTCTGGATGCGCCCCAGTTCTGACCATCAACATCCCCACCCAGCCCAATTTCAGGAACAGGAGAAGGGGAAACGGAGCCACACCCTTATTAAAATTGAGGCCTTTGCTCACTGTGAATGGGAACAGATGAAATTGAGATCATCCTTGGCAAGCAATGCTGGGAAGCAGAACGCTTCTTCTTCGAGCTTGATGGCCGAATCTCAGCATAGCTTCTGGCTTTATGTCCATGCTGTTGACACCTGTAATAATTGTGAAAAGCTTGAGATCATCTGTTGGGCCCTGACCCTCATAGGTGGTCCTGGGTCAATGGGTGTGAAGCAGTGATGGGGAGCCCAAGCCCAGGACACGGCTGAGGTGAGTGTTTATGATTAGAGCACCTTGGCTAAGATACCCAGTAGATGGGAGGTCACCACTTCCTGTTACAACACTTCTTGTAAAACAGGAAGTGGAGAGAAATGTACCAGGAAGCCATTTTTTCAGAGCACGGGTGACTTGTGGATTCATAAAAGTTTTTAATATTTTCCATCTTGAGATGTTAAGAAGGCAAGACATCTTGTCCCTTAGTAGTTCTAGGTTAAAACACTTTCTCATCTCCCATCACTAGGAGAACTCTTGGGGCAAAGGAAGGAAGAAGACCGATTGGCATAGGGACAGAATCAGAAAGTTCAAGGGACTTCCAGATCTTTCAGAAATGGATGTTTCACAAGAATCCTGCCATGCTTCCTAGCAAAACTCCCTTCCTGCCACTGTCAAAAGCTGGCGATATGCTTACTTCACTTTAAGCAAATTCAACATATGGATACCCAAGTTATTCCCTTTATAAAATTGTATTCCCTCTAGTAATTATGGAACAATAATGCAAGGACTCGGTACATCTCAAAGGTAATCAGGTTTTGAAATGGATTTTATTTTTGAGCAACTTTTTCAAAACTGATGTTTGTGGTTTAGCTAACAAAGGTTTAATAGTACTGGTGGGCCAGACATTGTTCTAAGTACTTTGCCAATTCTCATTTCATTCTTACAACAACCCGATGAGTCAGATGGTGTTTTCATCCCTGTTTTACAGATCAAGAAACTGAGGCATGCAGAAATAAGGGAACTTGTTCAAGGCCATCCAGCTAGTAAGTCTAAAAGCCAGATGTAAACCCAAGCTATTAGGGATAATCCAGAGTCTTGACTGATGCATTTTTCTGCCTCTATGAATGGGAAAGCAACTGGCTGGTACTTGGCTGGGACGAACCATGCTGCCATTTGTCATGATGTGAGCTTTCAACAATAGTCCACTCTGGGTCCTTCATCTTTCTCATCTGTCCTGCTCAACTCTAGAGTTTGTAATTTGGGAGATTTGAGTCTCTCTGAATCTCTAGTCTCTAGCATGGAGCACGGTCCCTGTAGATGCTTAATGAAATATTTGCTGAAGGAACGTTGGGTAAGAGAATGCACACATGGGTTTCTTAGCAGTGCTGGTAGCTCAGACAATGCACACAGGCAGAGAAAAAAGGGAAACTGAGGCTGTTCTTGGAAGGCTCGGGTCAAACCCTTCCCCGACTTGGATGACCTTCACCTTTGCCTCTATTATGTGGGAAATTCCATGAGTGCAAAATCCACATCTGACTTATCATTGGATATGATGGCCCAATACTTGGCACAGTACGAGGTTCCTAGTAGGGAAACCCTAGTAGGGAAATTCCCTAGTAGGGAATGTATGAGCAATTGGGGGAATGAATACATGAGTGAGTGAATGGCCAAGAGAAGGAATATACATTCCTTACCCTGGGAAGGACTAGCTCAGTGGCTCCCAAACTTGTACAAACATTGGAATGAATCTCTTGAAAAACAATGCAGATGGCTGGACCCACCCGGGAGTTTGACTCAGCAGGTCTGGGGAGGGCCTCGGAATGTGCATTTCTAACAAGATCCCGGGGGATGCTGATGCCGCTGGCCTGGGACCCTACTTTGAGAACCACTGGTCTAGCAGCCACGGTTTCTCAATCTTAGTTGCACACTGGAGTTACCCGCAATGATTTTTAAAAAGTTCTGTTTCCTAGGATCCTCGCTAAGAGATTCTGATGGAATTGACCTGGGGCGTGGCCAGGCATCAAGCTTTGGGGTTTTAAAAGCTCTCTCCATGCTTCGATGTGCAGCACCATAGGATAACCTCTGGCTCAGCATTTATCTGTGGGCTCCTTACCTTGACTTTTTTTGTGGCTTATTGGGTTGATGGTAGGGTCCACGTGTGGCGTAGCTCACTTAGGGGTCCCCCTCTTCCGTGTCCCCTTGGGCCTTCCCCAAATCCGACTCCCCTGCTATGTCCTGTGGTTGTTCCTGGGCAATGGCTTCTCAGGCTGCCGTTTGCCGGAGACCTGAGGTTTGTTCCCTGATGCCCGGCATCCCCTGCCCAGCCCTCGCCCGCCCCGTACACTGCGGTGTCTATTAAGAGCAGATGCTAAACCATTTCCAACAGGCCTTGAAGCTAATGCGCTGCAGAATGGATTCGGAAGGACCTATTTCTTTGCGTGCTGAGAAAGAGAGTGAATTAATGCTCGGTGAAAACCTCCAGAGAACCGGAGTCAGGGCTGGGGGGAACTTGGTGGCTAAATCAACAGTTATAAACTCACCCTGTCATTTTTCATTATTTGGAACGTTGGAAAGATATTTTCCTTTTCAAATGCAGTTGGAAATCTGTTTGGTCAAAAGTCAGTTGGAAACCTTATCACCATTGCCCCTGAAACCTTGCAGCCTCTGTCAGGGTATAGAAGAAAAATGGCTGAGGTTCTTAGCAGCAGTCAAGGCGATGGTGCCATGAAGGGGTGTAATGGGAACTGCGTTGGGCAGAGGCTTCATGGTTTTTCACATGTGTTGCCTGTGGGTCCAAACTATTACAAGGGCCCCAATATACGGGGGTTTAAGTGGTGGCTTTGGGAGGCGAAGCCGCGCGTCTCCTACAGTATGAACAAGAGAAGCAATCCGGGTTCTGACTGCTCTGGCTCCAGCCTCATGGGGACCTTTTTTTTCTTAGCCAAAGTGTGAGCAGAGCAAATGCGAAAGCAGCTAATAGACCCTGGAGGAGGGCCCCACTCTCCTCTCACAGCTGACGGGGGACACATGGTCCAAGGATATGCTGCCAGTGGTGGTGTTTGAATTGGTGGCTCTCTTGCCACAGCCACAGGGAGAAGGCAAATGACTCTGGTTTGAGCCACGGCTCTGTCCCCACTCTGGGCTGTGTGACCTTAACTAAGTCCCTGGGTGTCTCTGGGCCTCATTTCCCTCTTTTGTAAAAATGAAAGGGTCTGGGCTGCGGTGAGGAGTCCTTGAGAAGATGGGTGTGCAGACACCTGGCACCTATCCCAGCACGGCAACGGTGCCGGCTGATGTGTGGGAACCAAAGCCTCAGTCAGGGAAAGTTATACTGTTGTGTGTCGGGGGCCAGGAAAAGCATGGGGCTGGAGGAAAAACAGAGTGGGGGGAGAGAGAGAAAGAGAGAGAGTGATGAGAATGATGACTCTTAGGACAAATGTACTTCTCTTATATGAAAACTGAAATGCTCCAAGGAGCAAAACTCTGAGTCATCCAAAAGGTTCGATTCAGAGGAGATTCCAAAAGGGGACTGCCTCCTCTGCGATCAGTGCCAGCTTCAGCGTCCCCACTCAGGGGTGGAATGAGGTGCTAGGGCTCCTCAGAACAGAGAGAGGAAAGACTGTCTCAGACCTGAGCCCTGATGGGCAGTGTTTATCTGTAGTAATTGGTTACTTTGAATACATTAGGTTTAGGACTTGGGGGTGGGGTGGCATAAGAGTCATGAGCTAGGTCTTGTCATGGCAGATAGCCCATGTGGCTTTGGGAGGCACTTGTGGAAAAAGAGATCCCTTCTTCAGGTGGACCGAGCCCTGGGCCAGGACCTATGGCTATGCAAGGCCCTCATGCAGTTAAAAACCTGAATAGCTATACTTCATACGCTTTGTTCCCTCCCTCCTTTTATTTATTCCTTTTGGACCGTAAAGGAAAGACCCTCCTAATGCATCTCTCTGCTTTCATGCACAGCCCTCTCTAACTATGTCCCCACATTAAATTGCTCAGGCAGCCCTCTCTCCAAATTAAACTTCCCATCACTGCTAGGATAAAGATTCAACTCCTATGCTCCTGTATGACCCAGACCCTGCCCACTGCTCCCACCTTGTCCCACATCAGTCCCTCTCCCCTCCTCAAGTCTGGGATCCTGGCCTTTTATTAGGCTTCCCCTGCCACAGGACCTTTGCATATGTCGTCCTTGTTGCCTTCAGCATTTTTCCTGCCCCATATCCCTTGGTCTACTGGTCTGCCTTTGAGTCTCAGGTCTAGTGTCACTTCCTCAGGTAGGCATTTCCTAATCCCCAGATATGTCAAGAGTGCCCTCTCATGACACCATGTTCCTGTCACTTGACCTCTTATCATAGGTGCAATTGAACATTTACCCAGCACTGATCAGAATAACGTCCATCTGCCCACCAGACCGTGAGCCCCAAGGCAGAGACCATGCCCGTTCAGCTCACCAGCATCTAGCACATAACAATTGCTTAATAAGTATTTGTTTAATTTACGGACCAGTTGCTAGCTCCCTGTCATTCTAATGCACCAAGCAAGGCACTGGGAGTGGCTGATAAGTCCCACTTGGGGGTCAGCTCTCTTCATTTAATCTTTACAAAAACTCTGTGATTCACAATGTATGTTTGTCACCTTTACTGTTGGAAACAGAGGACCAGAGAAGGCAAGGAACTATAATCCAGTGCCCTTTCCATGTTCCATCTGGACTAGCTACAGTTTGGAGAGAGAGTTTGGAGCTCAATCACAGAAGTCTGGAGACTCCTGGGAGACTGGCCTGGATGTGGGCTGGGTTCAGATGTCATTGCATTGGGCACTGGGAAGACCGTGGAGTGGACATCGAAACTGGCACCATGGAGACCAGATGGAAGGGAGCAGTAAAGCACTGGCCAGCTCAGGTCGAGTGGCCAGCAAGCTTGGGCAATCTTGGGCAAGCCTCTTCACATCTCTGAGCCTTAGTTTCCTCACCTGGAATATGGGAATGGTGCTATCCTCCTGGAGAGTCTGGGGTCTGTCTCCAGTCTGGTTCTAGTCGGAGTGTTTGGGAGTCAAAGGAATCTGGAGCCAGAGTAAGGTGAAAAGAGAGAGGGTCAACAAGGTAGAGAAGTCAGGACACCTAGCCAAGCATACTTCTCTTATATGACACCTGAGACTCCTCTGCGAACTGCTCACAGCTTCAGCGTCCCCACTCAGGGGTGGAACGAGGTGCCAGGCTTCTTAGCCTTGGGAGCGGAGCTAGATCACTAAGAGCAACAAGAATTATAGCAGCACAGTACTGACAGTTTCTGTTGGCTGCACACAGACTAGGTACCATGCTATACAATCATCATGCCATACCTCACTTACTCTCCACCAAGATTTGGGAGGTGCACATTATTGCACCCATTTTACAGAGGAGAAAACTGAGGCTTGGACATATAAATCAATTTGCTGGCCTCAGAATGCACTGTGCTCTGTTATAATTTTGAGGAGTTGGGTCCTGCCTGTTATTTTCCTGGCTAATGCCTTCTGAGCAGTTTAGACATGACTGAAGCCCACGTACTCAGTACATCATCCCTGAGATTCCATCCCCAGTTGGTGCCTCCTCTGGGCTCCATGGTCCACAGATTCACCTGATGGAAGGCACTGGTACTTCTTCTGACAAAGGTTCCTTTGATGCCTGTGTCCCCATCAGCCTGGAACAATGGAGGACAGGCTGGGGCTTAGGCAGACTGACCTAGGCCATCAGGGTGCCTGGTACAAGGTGAAGGGTCTCTGTATATATCCCACACAGGCTCATGGTTGAATATTTGCTCAATAAATATTAATGATGCACAAAATATTCTATGCTGAGCCAAATGGAGAGAGTTCCTGCCCTCAAGGAACTGGATGAACCATTAAAGACCAGGCCTATTATGTGGCTGAGCCTGGCTCACACCCCAGGCTCTTCTTTGGCACAGTTCAGCCAATGTCAAACCTAAGAAAATGGCACCTCCATCCTCCCACGCATTCAGGCCAAAATCTTAGCATCATCCTCGACTCTCATTCCTTCTCTCGGGGAGGAGACTTTCTTGCTTCTTCCAGGTTCTGATGGTTCTAGGTGCTCCCTGGTTTGTGACTGTGTCACTCCCAACTCTGCCTCCAGTGGCCCTCTCTTCCTCTCAGTGTCTCTGTTAGTCCTCTCCTCTTCTTATAAGGTCGCCAGCCACTGTCCAGTATGACCTCATCTTAATTATCTCTATAAGATCCTATTTCTGAATTAAGGTCACATTCTGAGTTTCCATGACTTTTGTGGGAGACATTATTCAATCCACTCCAGCAGGAACATGTTCTAAGGGGAAGTCAGTTAGTTCTAGATTTTCCCTGCTAATGCTCTAATAGTGAGAACAATAATGAAGATAATAATATGTGTAAAGCACCTACTATGTGCTGGGCACTGTATTAAGCATATATATATATATATATATATATATGTATGTATGTATATATATATATATATATATATATATATATATATAACTTAATCTTTAAAAGGACTCTTTTAATTGGCACATTAATCCCATTTTACAGATGAGAAAACTGAGGGTCCCACTGTACTACGGCCCAGGTCACCCAGCACCTAAGAATTTCCCAGCCTCGGTAAGTCAACACTGACCATAGGCTCTGGTATTCATGCAAACGCTGAGTCTTACTATCTGGAGTCCTGCTGGGGATCGGCAGGGCTGTCCCTTGTCCGGTGGCCCATAGGAGCCAGGCACTGTCTTGATAAAAGGAACAGGAATCAAAACTCTGGGTGTGGAGTCTTCGGGAGGGGGCATGGCCACCTGGTGGGCTCCTGCCCCTGCTAAGCTGCCCTTGCAGTCACATCACTTCTGTCCTCCTGCCTTGGCCAGCCACAGGCAGCCCGAAAGTAAACAGTGTCTGAAACCTATTCTCATTAGGCTAATTTACGAATAAATTACCATATTCAATGGCCTTATTTTTACTGCTCGTTAACAGGCCCATGATAGGATGATAATTACGGGATTTTAAGTGGCTAATGGCAGCTGGGGCGTCAAAAGCAGTTTTTACGAATCTGTTTATGGCAGTGAAGGTGACAGAAGGGGAGGGACATTGAAATGTTGAAATCACACTTTGGCAAAAAAAGCTTTAATTGTTGAGTATTTATTAGAGAGGAGGGAAGGCTGTAATTTAAAAAATGAAACTGAAAAACAAAGGAAATTAATTAGTCTTCCCCCTGTGCTGTGACCTTCAGGGAGTGGGCGAGGGGCGGGCAGGATACCAGGAGTAAGACTCCAAGTTCAGGGGTGAATCAGAGCTTGTCCTCCCTGCTTGGGTTCCACTGCCCCTGCAGAGAAGACCTGTGACTTTCCTACAAGTCAATTCCTCCCTGACTGGGCTGGAGATGCCCCATGCTGTGGGACCAGGGGTGGACACCCCCCAGAAAGGTAAGGGGGGACCCCCCCAGAGAGGTAGGGACCAGCAACCTTAAAACAATGACACTGTTAGGCTCCTGATTAATCCTTTCTTCCTGACCACTGCCGTCATCGTCAGATCTCATCTATACGCTTTCCTCGGTGGAAAGTCATGTGCCTGATTTCATCCAAAACTTGCAATAGTGTTAAGAGCTAATAATTATTCCTCACATAGAGTGAATACTCCCTGTATGCTTTCTGTGCAATAACTAGCTTCAGTGTTGCAACAGATAATGCCACGGGATTTGCACTATTATTATCACCTCGATTTTATAAAGGAGGGAACTGAGGCAGAAGAGGTGAAGGCTTAGAACTTGGGCAAAATCACACAAACAAGGCTTAGACTTGTATCCATAGGGTACGTCCAGGTCCTGCTTCTTTTTTCGCTTTCCTCTCATCAAATCCACAGCAAGCTGGTGGGGTGGGCTTTAGAGCCCCATGTTACAGAGAAGGAAAGAGACTCTCAGAGAGGGCAAGCTACCTGCCAGGTGTCACAGAGCCCGAGTTTAAAGGTAGGTCTCTCTGAGTCCAAACCTACAGCGGACATGCCCTTGAAATGGAACTCTTAAGAGTGGAGATGGGGAAAAGGCAGCTCAGAAAAGGATGCTGGACTCGACAGTCTGTGTCAAGGAGGAGCTCCTTGAGGACCACTTCCCCGGCTCTGTGTAGTTGTCTCTCACGATCCCTCTCTCCTGCCCACCTGCCCTCCTTCCTCCTGACCATCCCTGGCTCTGCCTCCTCTTGCCACTGGCCAATCCATCTTGCTTCTCCGGTTTAGTATGCAGGCCTCGGAAAACAAACACGCTGCAGCCTGACAGTGGGAATAAATATTCTTGCCATGTTGATTAGCATTTGATCCCAGCTGGGTCTCTGGAAGCTGAAGTACTGGAATGTCTTGGCAGTTTTTTAATGCTGAATAATTTGATTAGATCAGTGACTGAGCCTGCTGCTCCTGGTGAGATAAACCCTCCCAACGTTACAGGGGAGAGCAGCGGAGGGGAGGGGTGGGCCAGGGAGCACAACTGCGCCCCCACCGCCCCACTCGGACTCCTCCCCCGCCCTCTGGCTTCTGCTCTGTCTGCCTCTGTCCCCAGCGTGGCCCCTTTCTCTCCCTTCATCTCTTTTCCCTCCCACCCTCACCTCTTTCTTTAAACCTCTCTTTCTCTTTCTGCTTCCTTCCTCTTCCTTTCTCCTTTCTCTCTTTCTTCTTCTCGTCTCCCATTTCCGTCTCTCCTCTTATTTCTTTTCCTTCCTCTCTTCCTTTTTCCTTCCCGCGTCTCATCTTCTTTCTAGCTTAACTCCTTCCTTGTTCTCTTATTCCAGATTCTCAATTCTTTATCACATTCCCCCTTTTCTTTCCTACTTTCTCTCTTGTCCCTTCTCTTCCTCTCTCCCCATCCCTCTTTCTCTCCTTCTCTCTTCATGCCTCTCTCCTCCCCCTCCTCAACTCTCTCTCTCTTTCTCTCTTTCAGCTCTATCTATCTCTCCAACTCTCCCCCGACTCCGCCACCGCCAAACCCACCTCCTCCTTTTATGAAGCTTTAAATACATCATTTAATCAACTCCACAATTTCAATTTCACACAGTTGTCAGCTCAAATGTCTGATGAGGTGGTGAAGACCCCACAGATTGCGGGCAGGGGTGACAAGGCCACCAGGCCTCCTCCCTCTCCAAGCAGCTCTCAGCCCAGCCTCAGCCCTGCCCCCACCCAGCCCTCCCCAGCCAGCCTGGGAGATATTCCAGAGGGTTCTGTTTCCTCATGGCAACTGTCAGTCAGTCATGTAGACGTTTCTCTTGTCATCAGTATAAAATTACCAGAGTGGCCTCATTATCTGCTTACTCCAAATTTGGAGGCAATATTTCTGTTTGAAATCTAATAATCTCCATTTAAAACAAAAATAACCTCTCCTCAGGTAGGGATGGAATTGGGGAGAGGAAGATGACAGTTGGGGACAACCCAAGATGAAATGAATTATTTGGGTTTTTTGATCAAGACATTATATATATGTGAAGTCCTTTGCTGACCTGACACACAACCTACCTTTCCTGAAAACTATTTTTTTTTCCAGCTGGGGAGTTGTGGGGGAAGGAAGCCCCATGACTTGAAAACATACATTCCTTCTTCCATTCCTGTTGTCTTCATCTTATCTGAACCACACTAGAAGCATTGCTACTATAACAAAAAAGTAATCGGATCAAATGGACAGGAAGGAGAGGGGATGTTTTAGTTTTTTATGCAGATTCAATTACCAGCACTCCCCCCAGGCTTGTGTGGGGTGCTATCTGAACCCCATTAGTGACGGGGAATGCTGTCTGTTCTCACCAGTGGCATTGCAACGCCAACTGACCTCGCTCTCCATCTGCCTCTGTCATCTCATCACTGGAGAGTCAGGACCCAGCCTTATTTATTTTTCTCAAATGGATCCAGAAATGGTTAGGAGAGGCACTTCCCAATAATTGAGTGCTGGCTTTGTCGGGAAAAGCCACACTCAGGGCTCCAAGTGTCCTCAGGCTGCTGTGGGTGGAATAAGGCTGAGCTGTGTGTGTGTGTGTGTGTGTGTGTGTGTGTGTGTGAGAGAGAGAGAGAGAGAGAGAGAGAGAGATACAGAAACAGAGAGAAATAACACACCATGGGAGGGCAGGGGAGGCATTGAAACCAATCTTGGAGTAGCTTTTCTTACTGCTGTGTGACCTTACTTAAATCTGCACCCTCTCTGAGCCTAGTTCTCATTTGCAAAATAGGGACAATAAGAAAACCTGCTCCATTCTTTTTATGGGCCTGTATTACTATAGTCCTTATGGATAAAATGAGATGAAGCTGTGAACCCCCGTATTCCCTCTTCCTATCCCGCTGGGAGATAAATTTCAATCATCATTGTGGTTCTGGCCATTTACTAACCACACAAGGACTGTTACCTATCTTCATGCTGCATGAGCTTGGTCCTGTCTCTTCATCTCTCTGGGCCTCAGTTTTCCCATCAGCAAATGCTATAAAACAGAAATATTCATGCCTCGTGGCAGGGTGCGGGTGAGACCTGAAAGAAATGTGCCTAGAGCTTCTGGCTCCTTGTTCCTCACGCCTACTGCCTTTTCCGATTTTAACCTACAGGCAATGAAGTCTTTCCTTGGGATGGCCTTTGCTAATTTCATTTTCCAACTAGCTTTCCTGCTAAAAATAAAGTTGGTCTGGCATCTGTGAGTGGAAGTGTGTGGTCTCTTTGAAGGCAACTTCACTGAAATTTGTGTCTGTTCTCCTGGTGCCCAGCCCAGTGCCAGGCAAATAGCAAGAATGCATGAATGAATGAATGAATGAATGACGCTCTTGGCACAGGATGAGTGCTCAATGCTTGCTGTATGAATGAATGAATGAATGAATGAATGAATGAATGAAAACCATGCAATCTGCAAGCCAGTACTTCGTCTTGCTTTCCACAGGACTCAGCTTTGCCTTCCCCACTGTGGCATTCTGAAGTTCCAGAACACAGGAGCTGACAAGAAACGGGGAATAAAGGGGTTTGATCTGCACACTGCAAACACCTCTTGCAAAAAGAGGAAGGAAAAAAAAAAATGCCAGTTCCTTCTGGGGGGAAGAGAAGGCGTCAAGACATGTTAAATGGTTAGGAGGAAGGCGGCTGCTTGTTTTCCTTCTGCCTTTTGCAGGCTGGAGGGGAGGTGCGGGAGGAGGTTCATTATTTTTCGGCGCTCTGAAGGCAGGTGAACAGGGAAAGGCAAACTGCAGCCTGGCACGGTGTTCAGTGGCTTTGAAAAATGTAGAGCTCTCAAGGCAAGGGAAGGGTTTGATGCAGTTTAAAAAAAGACAGACTCCCACACCTCTCAGATCCATATGTTTTCATTCAGATCTGGTTCCCCTCCGAGGCGGGCTTTACAGCCTGGCCCGGCTGTGCCGCTGACGCTCGGAAGACCCGCAGCTCGTGGAGGAGGCAGACGGGCTGAGCACGGGTGGGTTCAAGGTGCCAACAGCAGACTCTGGGCAGGGCTGCAGCAGCAAAGCGGTGACATGGCGCCATGTGGTGCCAGCGTGTGTGTGCAATCAGGTGGTCACTCTCTGGGGGGAAGGTAAGAAGCTGAAGAAATGAAAACAAGGAAATCGATCAAATGGTGTATGTCTATGGACCAGGGGATGTGACTGCCTGTCCCTTCCCTCTGTAACTGGGGCAGTCCACCAGTACGTTTCCTTTCCCAAGCTGCACTTCTTGTGTTATAAACAGTTATGTAGCAAAAAAATAAAGTTCTCTGACCAGCTGACTTTAGGAAATACTTATTCATCTAATCATTATCCATCCATCCTTCCTTCTTTCTATTCTTCCTTCCTTCTTTCCTTCCTTCCTTCCTTCCTTCCTTCCTTCCTTCCTTCCTTCCTTCTTTCCTTCCACTTCCTCATTCAACCAATAATTATTAAGCACCCAGGAATTGTGCAGTTCTTAAGACAGACCATGCCTTTGTCTGTATGGTGTTTACCTTCTAAAAGAGAAGGCAGGAACACAGGGAACGAATGAACGAGCAAGATAATTCACCCCGTGACAAATGCTATGAAGGAGAAAACCCAGGGTAATGGAACAGAGCGTGATGGGTGAAGGGTGGGGAGGACAGTTTAGGGCACGTCTGGTAAAGCCTGTAAGCAGTTGTGACACTTCCTCTGCCTCCTGCATGGGCAAGTGCAGCCAGCCTTGCTCTCATGAGTTTGAACAGATTCAATAAGGCTCTTGACTGCAGGACTTGTCAGAGCCTTCAGTGCATGGACATACCCCATGCTTTGAACAGTGGGAAAGTGGCAGAGTCTCCTAAGAAGCCCTGGACTCAGGAAACATCTGGAGGGGCATGTCTTCTATGGGATGAATGGAGGAACATACCAGATTGGGGCTGGCAGCTGGGATCCCCTAGCAAGAGGATGATGGCTGTTGCTTTTCAATGGCCTGACCCTCAGACCCTCTCACAGTATGGACCATGTCCCTCTCATCACCCCTACCTCTGACCTGCAGCCCAGCACCGGCAACCCCCTTGCATTTGCCTCCTCTGGGGCAGGCCTCGTGCTTGGAGCTGACTCTCCATGTCTTATCGTTCTCACAATGCACCAAAGGCAGAGCTCTCGCAAACCCATTTTCTTGACAAGACAACCGAGGTGCTCTGGTCTTGTGGACAGCCTGAAAATGAAATCCCGTTTCTCTCCTCCAGCCAGCATGCTGAGCCCTCACCCTTTGAACAGTACACTTCACCCCAGGATCAGCTTCCCATTCTGAACAGGACAAACCCACTGTCACCCCTGAGCCTTTTGCATCTGTTCCCCCTGCCTAAAATGTTGTCTCCCAAACCAAAATTGCTAGTTCTCACCCCTGGGTGCACCTGAGGGCTTTTTAAAATGCTGCTGATGCCCAAGCCCTGACCCAGAGCAATGCTATCAGACCCCTCCGAGGTGGGGCCTGGGCAGGAGTGTGTCTAAGCTCCCTGTTGGTTCTAAGATGTCACTAGGACGGAGGACGCCTGCTCACCATCCCCTTCTGTCACTTATCACAGTTTCATCTCAAACTTGACGGCCTCAGAGAAACCCAGAGCTAAAGCTGCCCCAACCTCGATTTTTCTCACCTCACTGGGTTTAAGTTCTTCGGAACACTTATCACCTCTGCCAATTACCTTGCCTGGCCATTTGCGTTGCACTGTCATCTGTTTATTGTCTGACTTCCCCAACTGGGAAGTGAGCTCCTAGGAATGGGCGGCCTGTGCTATTGGGTTTACTTCTGCATCCCCAGCGCCAGGAGGCGGTGTCCATCCTGCACTTGGCGAGGAGTGGGGCTTAAGCCTCTGTTGACCTACAGGAGGTTCAGAAAGGTTAGGCTACTTTCCTATGACCTCCCAGCTGGGACTGTGACCTGTGCTGGGCAAGCTGCACCCCTGGACTTGCCAACCACTATGCTACCCACTGTCTGTATTCCTTGTTTCCACAGAGAGGAAAACTGAAGCCTGGGGCAGGAGCACACCTCCACCCCACTGCGGTTTGGGACTCAGTCTTGTGCCCACCAGCTGCCCCTCCTCCCAGCATGGGTATGGCGAAGCCCCATTGCCTGAGCAGACCAGCCTTTTTGTCCAACAAGGAAGTTCTGGCGACACCTTCTAATTGTCAAGAGACCTCCAGGCAGGAAGGGGGGTGAGGGAGACATTGCATGGGCTTGCCTTAGTTTGGACAAGCTCTGTCTGTCTCTCGAAATCCATAAACAAGAATAGAATGGAGGAAAGGTAAAACACTCTACATCGATTTATATCTCCTTCTTTTCCTGCTCAATCCTCTCTCCTGCCCATAGGATTCTGGGGGGTTATTGGGTTGGTTTTCTCTGATGGTAGGAGACCCTGGTGCACCAGTGGGAGGGAGAAGGTTTGGGGTTGACAGACAGGAGGACTCGTTCAGGTTCTGGGAACCTAGGCCACTTGTTTTTTCTCTTGTAAAATGGGGATCCTGCCTCCTGCCCTCAGAGATTTACACTTTGACTATTCTTTGACTCGATGCCGTTACTTAGTAGGGGGTAGGTGGTGGGAGAAAATGAACATACATATGCACAACAAAGATTTGGCACAACAAGGATATTCTTACATTACTTACATTAGCAAAAAGCAATTGAAAACAACCTAGTTGTCCAACGCTAGGGGATGGGTTTGATAAAATATACACACGGATGATGAAGGACAAATCTATTTAAAGACATGCTGTAGAAAATATTTATTCACATGGATAGATAGTCTCCCTGGGTTGTATCCGTTGTTTTTTTTGTTTTTTTTTAAGAACTGATTGCAAATCACAAAATCACAAACTTTTCTTTTTTTTTAATTAAATTTATTGGGGTGACAATTGTTAGTAAAATTACATAGATTTCAGGTGTACAATTCTGTATTACATCATCTATAAATCCCATTGTATGTTCATCACCCAGAGTCAGTTCTTCCATCACCATATATTCGATCCCCCTTACCCTCACCTCCCCCCCCACCCCCCTTACCCTCAAACAAACAATACACATTCAGCAAAAGAAAGAACTTGATAGGTTGAACCATTAACCTTGGCTACGTTGGGAGTAGGAATTACAGGTCATATTGATGTCTTGCTTGCCTGTATTTGTTATAGTGTGCATGCATTACTATCGTGCGTAATAACATAACACAGAAGGAAGGTTCTATGCCATTCCCATCTCACCGTATTGTTTTGAGCATCAACAGAGAGACTTGATCTGAACATATTTACAGAAGTTCCAAGTGTGACATGAGTATGAGACATGACCACATTTGTCCAGAATGGTATTGCTTACGGAGTTTGATGAATAGTAAATATCTATCTATCTATCTATCTGATATACTAATCATGAAAATTGTGCACGATTGGGGGAATTTCTATGTGGTGCACCTATTTCACACAGCCCAGCTCCCTTTGTCTTTCTTCAGGGAAGTCTCCCTACCTAACATGCCTGGAGAGAAAACACTGGGCTCCTTTGTTTGCTTTCCCAAAGCATCAATCCATGATCAAATCGGAAAACTCATCTGTTTATTTCTCTGCCTGCCCCACCAGTCTTGGCACTCCTTGAGGGCTGGAACCATGATGTTTACCTCCGAATCCCCAGCTCCTTACAGAGCACCTTGTACACAGGAGGTGCTCAATAGTTGCTTGTTGAAGAGCTAGATGAATGGATGGCATTCATAGCAGCTTCTTTCACTCAAGCAAGGGCTTCTGAAAGCATGTGTGTGTAATCCCGAACTATAAATTGAATGGTATTTTTAAATGCACTAGGGAACTTGCTATTTAAAGGAACTCTGATGTAAATCCTTTTTATAAAATGAAGACATCTTGAGTCATGTGAATAATTGCTCCCTGACATATCTGTTTATAAGCTGAGATTTTTAAGGATCGGGAGACGGGTGCGTTTTTTAAAAATTTATTCAACAAATACTCGCAAAGTGCATGCTTTGTGCCAGGCTCTGTGTTGGATGTGGGCATGTTTACAGAGTGGCCCCAACCCTTGAAGACTTACAGATCTGGCTACTCTCACTGGTAATGTTGCCACAGGGGCTCAGGGACCAGCATCCACCTGCTAAGTTTGAATCTTGCCTTCCCCACCTTCCAGCTGTGTGTCTTTCAGCTGCTTACTTAACTTCTCTGAACCTCAGTTGCCATGTGTATAAGCCGAGAGTCATAAAAGTTCCCACTTCCTAGCAGTGATGAAGACAAAATGGGAAACTACATATAAACCACTAGGAACATTGTCTGGCACAATACATATTGCTGTTATCATCAAAAGTCAAGGGGGAAAACATCCACGTGGGTGCACATCATGGGAAATCCTTGGCCACTGGAGTGTCACATATCTGTGTGGCATCCCATTCCAAGCAGCTTCCCAAACAGCCCTGCTGTGCACTATAAATGGGAGAATGTCACCTGTGCAGTCTCTGGCCCCAGGTTGTTTGGCGGGCCCTATAAGATAGTGCGTTCCTGAGGTCACCTAGTCCAACTCTCCCTTCCAAACCCTCCTTCTTGCTCCATTTTGCAGCTGAGCAGAGACTGGCCGGAGTCCTCCATTCAGTGAGATTAGATGCCCAGGGCCCACACCTCGCTGGCTTTCCATGTAGCCTCATAATAGACGAACAAATACTTGGGGTGCATTTAGCCCTTGCTCGTGTATTTGTTTCACAGACACAGAACATTTCTCATCCTGCCAGTTCTAGTGCTTTCCAGGCATTCGCTCATTTCATCCTGGTCAGAGCAATCCTTTAAAATAGATACTGTTATAATGCACATTTCACAGATGCATTAACTGAGGCATAGAAAGGGAAGCCCTTGGCCAAGTTCATACATGGCTGGTGAGCCTCAAACAGCTGCCCCGCCCACCCCCACCCCGTCTCCACCCTAACCACCCAGCTACTGCTGCGGCCTCTCACAAACAAAAAGAAACTCATTCCGTTTTGACATCTCTTTCATTTTTTTCTCACTTCCTCAAGGAGAAAGTCTCAACTGGGTGTTACTCTGTCTTTAACACCCTTCCAACGCTTACTAATATTGTTTAACAAAGAGAAAGTGGGCCTCAGGCTCAGTGCCTTCCTGGCAACCACGTTTCACGGGAAGTGATATTAACGTGGTGATGTCCCGTGACCAAATTTGCAAAACGCTACCCTTTGTAGAAACAGATTCTGAGGGATTCCGAGACTTGCTCAAGATCTCAGAAAAGACAGGTCACCTAACAAAAACTGAAAACAAAATTTGTCTTTTAACCACCTGCCATCTTTCAATCCAATTGAGTTCAAAAATAGCTTTAGAACGGCTAGCAAGAGGCATAACAATTTGTGAACACAGTGAGAATCATAAAACTTATACAAATGTAATGTATCATGATTTTATTATTATTATTTTTAATTGAGGGGATGCTTCCTTTTGCTATCCTTCTTTTCCTTCAGCCACCTTATCCTGAAAGGGTTACAGTCCCAAGAAAAGCTTTTCCGTAAGCACAAAGAACTAATATTAGCAGATTGGGGTTTCTGTAAATATTCATTGTAATCTGTGACTTGGTGAGCATTGAATTCCACCCTCCTGAAAGCTGCACATTTATAACTTGTGAATTCATAAATATTTACGAATTCACACAATCATCACTGACAAATTATTTCATCTGACAGCTCCACACAGGCTCTGCCTGGTTTCGTGAAATTCTGATCAAATCTCGCGTAAACTTCCCGGATGACAAGCGGAGACCGAGAACAGATAAAATCACAACCAGATTCTACAGATTCGAATGGGTCAGTAACTGATATTTACAACAATAATAACCTGGGCTAGAGAGATTTTGTTGTATCATGGGCTGCCAATGTTCACAACTGTGTATGTGTATATATATATATATATATATATATATATATATATGGCAGCACGTCTTTGAATGTGTCAAAAATGGGGTCTTGTCAAGAGGAGGGATTGTGACCACGTGTTGTGCAAAGAGATGACAGTGGGAGCTGGGTTTGAATACAGTCGGCTGTTGGGGTCTGTGTAATCTTTCACAAATTTCTGATCTTTACTGAGCTCAGCTTCTTAGCTTTGAATTCGGGATAATAAAAACAGCTACACCACAGGGCCATTGTACTAATGACAGACGC